>NC_084600.1:30558649-30886149 GCF_033807715.1 Cololabis saira
CTGCGACGCTGATAAGAGGCCGGTGTAAATAAAACCGTGCGGCGGGACTCGTTATAAAGCTGAAGGTAGAGTGCCGGAGGGCGGCGGTGGCGGGGGATGTGAGAGGCCGCCTGGCGTCTGTACTCATTGTTCTGACAGAACGCTGCGTCTGTGCGTGTGTTCCCATCAACTGCTGCATTTCCTGGTTGTTTGTAAACCAGATTGACTTTTAGATTAAATGAACCTCTACTTTACACTTTTATTGGGCGGCGGAGGCGTTAGAAGCTCCACCCATCCCTCATAGAAACGTAATTCTTGCCATTGTAAGAATGAGATGTGTACCTGCTGTACTCTACTGCCCTTACTTTTTAACAACTTGGGCTTTTTAATATTTTTCTTATCATTTTATTTCATTTTATTTGTTATTTACTGTTTAATTGTGTCTTGCCGCTTTTAATGTTGATTTAAAGCACTTTGAATTACCTTGTTTTGAATTGTGCTATACCAGGGGTCGGCAACCCGCGGCTCCAGAGCCGCATGCGGCTCTTTAGCGCCGCCCTAGTGGCTCCCTGGAGCGTTTTCAGAAATGTTTGACCTTTTTTTTTCCTTTCTTATTTTTTTTCTTTCTTTTTTCTCTTTTTTTCCTTTTTTTCTTCTTATTTTTTCCTTTTTTTCTTCCTTTTTCCTTTCATTTTTAATCTCGACATTTTGACTTTTTTCTCTAAATTTTAATTTTTTTCTCTAAATTTTGACTTTTTTGTCAAGATTGTACTTCAACATTAATCTTGACATTTCGACTTTTTTTCTCTACATTTGACTTTTTTCTTGACATTTTCGACTTTTTTCTCCACATTTCGACTTTTTTCTCGAAGTGCATAATAAAAAAAAAATCTTCCCCCAGTTCTAACTAATATAGAAACATGCAGCATGTGTTTCCTTCATTCTAAGGCTTATACAAGACTTTTCATTTTTTGCGGCTCCAGACATATTTGTTTTGTGTTTTTGGTCCAATATGGCTCTTTCAACATTTTGGGTTGCCGACCCCTGTGCTATACAAATAAACTTGCCTTGCCATACACGTTCACGCCGCAGCGCACCTCACAATGTGGTCTTCCTCAGATCCTGTTCCTTTGCTTCTCCAGACGAAATTTCCTCTTGGTTGACTCTGTCCAACAAACCTGATCCTGGACGCGGGTGGTACTCCGTCTCCTGTTCTTGCGTCCGTTGCCGCTGACAACGATGCGTCGACTTTCTCCAGAGTGCCTCTAACATCTGACAATGTCGTGAAGGAGTTTTTCTTGGCTGCACCTGACCGAGGTTTCCGCTCTGACATTGGTTTGCTTCACCTTCACACTGCTTATCGGTCGCGCTGGTCACTCCGGTCAATCAACCAAGACGCAGGTATCAGGTCCAGACCTGTTTACCCGTGTTGTTTTATCTCGAAGGGACGAAGGAACGAAGGAACGGATACAGCTGGACTTAATAGATGAATGAAAATCCTAATTTGTGTGTGTGTTTATGGATTTTTGCTGTTTTTTGGTACCGGCAGTACTTTCTTACGTAAGCCATTTATGGAGGCTCAGTGAACCGCCAGGCCGTGTTTGTGTTGGTGACTGCACTCGTCTGCCTCTCTCTCTCTCTCTCTCTCTCTCTCTCTCTCACACACACACACACTGTCTGTCTTGCTAATCCGCCTCTCCTCCCCTGTTTAACGCTGTTAAGAACCACTGAGTGTGATATTGGTCAGCCATCGACAGATGCGCTGTAATTAGACTTTTTAATTTCCCGTTTAGCCTCCCTGACTCCTGACCACAGATCGCTCAGCCGCTTTCAGCAGGAACGCGAGCCCTTACAGGACGTCCCTCCCTGCGAGGATTTAAGCGGCAGAAAAATGACTGCATTAAAGCGCCAGAACGTGCGTGTATCCGTCTATGAAACGGGACAAATCCTCCAATCGGCTGAGATCCGGGGGTTTCTGGTGCCATCATGACCCCTGATCATGACACTGTCCAAACTAGGTGTCTACTAATATTCTCTTGTCCGCATGGTTGTTATGGTAACCTGCACGCTTAGAAATCAGGTAAACAAACCAAAATGGAGGCTGGTGAACAGGCTATGCTGAAACGAGGCCCGGAGGAACCCCGCTGCCTACCGGTGTCGGGTCCCAGCAGAGTTAGAACATGGAAGGGTCCATTGACCCAAGAGTCCAGGCCCCTCCAGCTGATCCGCAACGTGCAGGAGCTGCAGCAGGACCTGGTTGCAGGCGTTTAGCCGACCCTCGTGGGCACAAGCTTGGGCTCGAGTCAGACTCGGGTCCAGGTCCTGGGTCCGGTGCTCTCCATCCTTTTGAGACATAACTTCCCAGAATCCGTCTAGGACAGGGGTCGGCAACCCAAAATGTTGAATATTGGACCAAAAACACAAAAAACGAATATGTCTGGAGCCGCAAAAAATGAAAGGTCCTGTATAAACCTTAGAATGAAGACAAATGGTGAAAGGAGAAATGTCGGGAAAAAAAAGTCAAAATGTGGAGAAAAAAGTCAATATTTAGAGAAAAAAGTCAAAATGTTGAGATTAATGTTGAAGTACAATCTCGAGAAAAAAGTTCAAATGTTGAGAAAAAAGTCGAAATGTTGAGAAAAAAGTCGAAATGTTGAGAAAAAAGTCGCAATGTCGAGAAAAAAGCCGAAATGTCGAGATTAAAAAGGAAAGGAAAAAGGAAGAAAAAAAAAGGAAAGAAAGAAGAAAAAAGAAAAAAAAAACAAGAAAAGAAGGAAAAAAAGAGAAAAAAGAGAAAAAAAGAGAAAATAAAGACAAAGAAAGAGGAAAAAAGGGAAAAAAGAAGAAAAAAGCAAAAAAAAACAAGAAAAAAAGAGAAAAAAAGAAAAAAGAGGAAAAAAAGGAAGAAAAAAAAGAAGAAAAAGGGGGAAAAAAAGGAAAAAAAGGTGAAACATTTTTGAAAAAGCTCCAGGAGCCACTAGGGTGGCGCTAAAGAGCTGCATGCGGCTCTAGAGCCACGGGTTGCCGACCCCTGGTCTAGGAGGACTTCAGGAGACCAGGAAACCGCCCTGGATCATCATTATTACTGGTTTCTCCAGAGATGTGGGGTAAACACGGAGAGGGTGAAGCCTGCACACACTGGTTTTTAGCAATCGTGATACAGGAAACCAAAGGTTTCCGGTTGACCTCGTCCTCAACCCTCAACCCTCGGGCTCCGGAGAGTGGTCCTCGGTCCGGTTCTGCGTCTGTGTTCAGCAGATGCTCGTTCACTGTGTCGGTCAGACATCCAGCCGAGTAAATATTTGCAAGCGTTGCAAAAGATGACGACGAATGACCTGGCACAACCAGAACCGGTCCTGCCTCCGTCTCCCCCGTGGAGTGAAGTGTTTAATCTCGTCGCAGCGCGGTGGCCTAGTTTGAGCGTGTTGCCGTGAGCAACGACAGGTTCTGTGACTCTTATGTTTAATTCTGCGATTGTCTTTGATGAAGGATTCTGTTTAAACTGCGATCCCCGAGCGGGCCGTCTGGTGCCAGCTAAGCACATAGCAGCGCTGCACCTATGAGAGGAAGTGGGCTGAGCGTGGGCACGCGGTGACAACAATATTTACACTTCACAGGAGGTGCAGAGACGCGGGGCCGTCGACCCGAACAGACACCTGTGTGAACCAGAGGAGGTTCAGAATGGAGGTTGTATGAGATCACACATGAGCGCCGGCGCCTATCTCCTCCCGTTTGCTAGCAGGAAGTGATGTCGTCCAAACGTGGTTAATCCAGAACCGAGCCAATGGGCTGGAAGCTGATTGGAAATCACGTTACCACAACGTCACTGGGTCGGAGCCTAGTGGTCACCAGGGGAACCGCAGTTGTGGAGTTCTGCTACTATTATTCGGAGGTTAAATAACAGCCAGGTGCTGCTGATCATCGTCGCCATCATCGGCAGATGTTCTGCTTCATCAAAGCAGATGTTTTAACAGTCCGTGCAAGTACTCACCCGTGTTAAAACAATGTCAAGAGGGAAAGACATCAGCGTTGGTCTTACAGAAGCAATTGTTGCTCCACTTCAGCCTGCAAAGGGAAATAGATATGATATAAGTTTAAAATAATTCATTATTATTCACAAAAACCCACCAGTTGGAAGCCCGAGCTACTGGAGATGTTGACTTCAGGAGTTTAACCTCTCAAGGAGGTTCTGAGCCCACATGTTGTTTTTGTTTTCCTCTTTTCGATTAATTTTTGTAAAATAAATAATGACGCAGTAGGAAGAAGAAAAAAAAAACCTCCCCGATCGAAGAGGAAGTTGTGACTTTTGCACGAATGTGTCGTTTTCATTCACACAAACGTTGGAAGCTTCAATGTGAAACATAACAAACTCTTCGTCCCGCCGCTGCTGAAGACGCTTTAAAGACTCTTTTTATTGCGTTTTTCTATGCTAGTTTACGGTTAAAAGACGGCTCACGGAGAAGTTTGACGTCGGGCTGCGACGGAGCTACCTCCGTGCAGAGGGGCCTCATCGGGCCGGCGGCGGCTCGTTCTGTTTCACCGTGGTGACGAAACATCTGAGCCGGCGTTGCCTGCAACAGCGGTTGTGAAATATTGCAGAGAGGGGAAGTGAAAAGGGAAGTGGCTTCGGCGGCATGTGGCACCTGATCACCACACCTTCCCCTCCTCCCAGCACACGTGCACACACGTGCACACACACACACACAGAGACACACACAAACCGTCCTTAGCGCTGGTTGTGCAACTTATATTATGTCAGCTAATAGCTAAATTTGTGGCGGTGACTCAGGACTCCCCGCCAGCAGGGCGGACCGGGTGAGTCCCCCAATTTGGAGGTTCCCTCTCTTCTTCTTTTAGTTTTATTTTTTCCTCACTTTGATCCTTTGGATTTTGTGATATCTTTAATATTATTTTTTTTTTACTTACACATCTTCAGTTTTTACTCACTTTCACGACTCCCGCCGCGCCGCCTCAGGACGCCACCTTCTTTGTTTGTGTGGTAGAAAATAATGAAGTTGAACATCAGACTGGCGTTTATTATTTAGTGCGCACACGAGAGGACCAGCGTGAGCCTCCGCCCGCCCGGCTTCCCCGTCTTCCTCCACTAACAAGTTCACCCTCCAGTGATCAAAGGGACCTGGAGATTTATCACTTTAATTTGGCAGTGAAAACGCCTGATGGAGTCTGTTACCGAGCGGAGGCCCCCCTGTTAGCGCTTAGCCGGCTAACTGGAGTGACGGGCATCTGGCTGGGTGGCTGCCTGGCGGCGCGCGCCCCCAGTTCTCTTGCGGCCCCCCTTTGTTGGCCTGCGGTGACCTCACGCAGCTCCATTCTCCTTGAAGCGAGGCACCATGCAGGCACTTCCCCACAATTTATGTCCTGGTGCCACAAGCAGGGGCACGGCCCCGCACTAAAACCCTGTCCCCGGCCCATTTAGCGCACGCCTGTCGGCCTCCCAGAAGACCCGCTGCGGCGAGGACCTGCGCACGCCGCGCCAGGGTCAGACGTTCAGGCTGAATTTTAAAATCAACTGAATCCTGAACCCACAACAGCTGAAAGAAATGATTTTAACTCTGAAGGAAGCAACACGTCTGGCTGGGCAGGTAGAGGATGCTGACATGAACCAGCCAGGAGTGCTAATTAGGTTAATCGTCAACCGGGCAGCGACTTAGAGAGGTGGAGTTCAGCCATCTGAGAGCTGATATTGATCGACAGCCTTGCGAAAAGAGTCTGAAAATATGAAGGAATCCCTGTGTGATGGGATCAGTGGTACCTCAGGGCCGTCAGCAGTTCAGAAGTTACACCCCTGGCCCCCCTCTGGAGGAGACGTAGACCGGCGAGATGGAAGTCATCCCTCGACCTCCGTGTTTTAGAGTTATAAAACTTTACAATCACCGACGCACCGCGTTCATCTCGTCCTTTGTGGTTCTTGTGAAGGACCGTGGGTCTCCCGACAGTACGGGTCCGAAACATGCTGAATGCTTTTATTCACTCGTCAGCGGCGAATATTCATCCACCATCATTTCTAATCAGCAACACGGCGGCATCACGAAGGCGTTTGCTTTTTAACGCCGATATTAATCCATCAGCCGCACGCGCCTGCAATCGGAGCCGCGGCCGCCCTGTGTGGTCATAAACTCGTCCCCCGGCGGCTGCTGCAAGGGCAATCGATGCGCCCGGATCAATAGACTCGTGGAAGGAGTCCAATGAAGTTGAGCCGGAGCGGTTGTAGCACACAGGAAAAGAAATTACAGATGGAGCAGCGATGAATCAGAAGTTTTAGGCCCGGGGGTGATTAATGCAGATGAGGCGTGGGGGGAGGACCGGGGGGGCCGTGGGGGGTGGGCTTCTGTCTACACATCCGCTACATGTCTTCTTCTCCAAAGGTTAAGTGGATGCTCTCGCCACCTAATTCAGCCATATGCTCGTCTTTGCGTTGGATGCCGGCGCTGCTGAACGGAGCCCCTTGAATATACAGCCAATTAAAAACAACAACAACAACATCAATGCAACTCAGCAGCTGATTTAGTCTGAAGCCACTAGATGGAAATGTATCTTGTGATAGTGCAGATTAGTCCGGGATCGGGGAGCTTTATAGGTTGCATTACAGCGGCTTATGATCTTGTCACGCTCGCTTGTGCAGCGTACCATCTTTTTGCATAACTTGTTGCATAAGCAGCCTCCTGGCAGGCACACTCTGTCATGTACGCTCCGTGTCGTTTCTGCTTTTTTTAGGGCTTATTACAGTACAGGCCGTTCCCTAATGTCACCGTGGTTGCAAAACCTCGCAATCCATCTCTCCGACTCGCTATTTTTTCCCTGTCATCTAAGAATTGGCTTCCTGTTTTCATTGTGTTCCCTTTCTCTCTCTCTGGAGGTGTCGTAACCCAGCGGTCTATGCCAAGAACAGACCAAGGTCTAGTCGGGGGGAGAGCTCTGTGATCGCAGTGGAAACGCACACACATGCACGCACATGCACGCACATGCACGCACACACAGCGTCCAGATGTTAATGTGGGTGTGTGTGTGTGTGTGTGAGTGCACGGAGCCTGTTTTCAAGTCATAAAAAGTAATTTGCTTGAGTCTGAAGTGATGCGTTCATGTCCGCTCTGGGTTCTTTTTCTATCCTCGTACGGGAGGAGGTTGATCAATAGCTGATCTTGATCCTCTGATCCGGAAATGATGACTGTAGAAACAACAAATGTTATTATTATTATTTTTTAACAAAGAAACTAAAATGTAAATAAAAAGTTGGCAATCCTAAGTATTCTGGTGATATAACTGCTTTCAGATCCACCTTAAGCAGCACTGACTTGAAGCGCTCGCTTTCTTTGACTTCATTGGAGGAGTTTTTGGTCCATTTTTCTTTACGGCGTTCACTCAGCCGGGTTGGGGTCTGGAGACTCTGCCCGGTGGGCAACACCCAGGCCAGGCAGACGAAGGGCCACACCTCGGGCAGTTTAATTAAAGCAGGATTTGATTTAATCAGTCCAACAGCTGAAAACACTTCTTCTCTGAAGCATTCATGGTTGAGTCTTATTTAAGGCGGGTTGGAATGAGATGGTCCCGGGGACTGTATCGAGCCCTCTGGCCCTATTTTACCCATTTGATTCCCAAATTATATCTTTTAAAGCAGATCTGACGTACTGATGGGGGTTGGCTCGGTGACTGCGAGGCGTCCAGTTTTTAGTTGTGATGTTGTTTCTCTGAGACAGCTCCTTATGTCATCCCCTCTTGGCCTTGTGTTACTGCTCACCTGAAAAATCCACTGTGCTGCTCCGTTGACGGACGGCGGCGGTCAGCAGAGTCCTCCCACTGCATCCGCGGGTGCCCATGTTCACTCCTTTTGTTCCTTTTTGGTAAATGAATAATTGCTGGGTGAAGAAAGGTTGGGTTATTTGTCTGAGGTTTTTGCCCAATTTTTACTTACTTCTGCACATGTGCTTGCATAAATGGAAGTAAAATGTGGGGCAACGAAAGCGGAAGTGTTCAAAACAATAACTCCTGAGAGGGACTCGTTATGAAAGAAAATCCCTTTCCTGTTTTTGAGAGGCCGATATTTGGGGGTCTGAGGTGACTGCCGGCTCAAATTCAGACAAAAAGCAGTTGCTTTGGGTCACCTCGGCCTGGATTTATGCGAGTCAGTGAAGCGTTTAGATTTTCCAGCCTGTGGTACGTTGTAAAACCCTGCAGGATGCTCATCTGTATCATCACTCACAACTTTATTTTATTTTTCTTTAAAGCTTCACTTTTATAGCAAATTGTCCCCAGCTGTTGAGAAGTTAACTTAAGAAGCGAGTAAATCCGGCTCCCGCTGTGCGTGGATGGTTAAAGGAAAAGACTAGCATCAAGTCGGTGGGACTTTTAGTTATTTTTATTTTCCGGTCTAAGTTGGAAACGTCGGCTCGTGTGGAAACGCGACCAAAGGATGAAAGAGTTACAGTAAAAGCTCAGGAAACTATGTCATCTTGTGAACAAATGGCATACCCCTTAAGATCCCGGCTTGAGCGGTCTTAAACACCAGCTCAGAGTCTGGGCCTGAAGCTGAGGGTCCGATCAGAGGTTCCGGTGGCGGGGAGTCGCCCCCTCGCCTGCTGGTGCCCTCTAGCGGACGAATCGCGACTCAGGACAAGCAAATCCTCGTTCAAACTTTACGCTTCTGTCCCAGATTTTTCTGGTCTCTTATTAGAGCTGGTCCAGATACGCCGGCCATTACCGGTTTACTGGTCAGTAGGGTTAAAGATTCACTTGTGTGTTTTATTGTAGCCGCATTAACGTCTTTGACCTAAGAGTTAAATGTTTGTCTTTAAAAGATACGTTTCAGCCAAGACTTTTAAAATGCCAGTATGTGCAACCGAGGACTGGGGACCTGTCTCATGTGCCCTCCCCCTGCAGCTAGTGGCTACATGTGTCTCATGTGCCCTCCCCCTGCAGCTAGTGGCTACATGTGTCTCATGCGACTGGGCCTCATGGTTAAGTTCCCGCTGCCACCGGGAGTTCTCAGAGTAGTTCCTCCCCCAGGACGGGCTCCAGAGGCAGACCAAGCTCTCTGGAAGTGAGAAAAGTTTCAATTCATTGAATGACTACTAGGGGCTTGTCCGGGACGCGAGTTGTCACCACTGACCGTCGCGTTGAAATGTCCAACATTACAGCAGGAAGGAACATTTAAATCTGCTTAAATAACGGGCCCGGGAAGCCAGCGTGTCCCAGCAGTCCCAGTTGTAGGGGATGTCATCAAGCATTTGTCCAGTTCTTCTTGGACAGTCTGTGGTTGAACTTGGTAACCAGAGCCAGGAAACCGCTTCTTGATACGAGTCTGACAGAACTGACTGAACTGACTAAGAGACACGCTGAGAAGGGACCTGAGTAGAGCTGCTGCTCCTCCACATGAAGAAGAGCTGGTTGAGGTGTGTCGGGCATCTGCTTTGAATACTCCCTGGACGCCTCCCTCAGGAGTTGTATTCGGGAGACATGCTGGAGAGATTACATCTCTCAGCTGATGTAGGAATACCTCAGTGTTACCTCAGAAGATCTGCAGGAGGCAACCTGTGAGATGGAGGTCTGGTGCAGTTGTTGACTATTTTCAGCAAAAAACATTTTTTACCAGAGTGATCCATCTCCCTCCTTTCCTATCTCTGCTGAGAGTTGCACATGTGCACCAGAGTACAACGCCAGGTAAACAATATGGCGGCGGCTGATGCAACAGCACAGCGACTGGCTGCCAAGTTCAGTAAAAGATGCATTTTTGAATGACGTGTCCATCTTTCTTGTCTTTTATTTTCAATTAGCACATCATTCAAACAACCTCATGCAAAATGTGAGATTGGTCGTTAGCTGCCGTGTTGTTTCAAACGTTTGGCACATTGTTGGTATATTTATTAACGCTTTGCTTGTTTCCTGTTGTCCAGCCGGTGAGAAGGCCATCGTCTGTGACCAGTGCGGTGCCCAGTTCCAGACGGAGGAGTCCCTGGAGGCTCACCGGCAGATCCACACCGGTGGGAACACACACACACACACACACACACACACACACACACACACACACACACACACACACACACACACACACACACGCACGCACACACGCACGCACACAGAGAGTTTGAGTTGATTGTGATTTCTGCGCTGATTTATGAAGCAGTGCTCTAGCTTGCTCTGTTCAGAGGAGGTAAATCGTTTCAGAGCAGAGAGGAAGCTTTCAAAATAACCAGATGTCTTGGAGATTCTCCCGAGTAAAGATTGTAAACAGACCAAATCCTGAGGCCAAAAAAAAAAAAAAAAATCAGTTTGAAACTACCAATCTGCCTGTTTTCACAAGCAAATCATCGCGGCGTGTATGAAGGTAGCATGTGGACGGCCTCCCGTCCCCCTCACTTAACCTTCTCCGGTTTACTCTGGACTGACAGACAGATCACATCATCTTGGATTAGTCCCACTTGCCCTAAATCAAGACGGACCCGGCAGCAATCAACAGAGCGGGAGAACTTGGCAGGGCCGCGTTGTTTATCAGGGCTCAGCTATGAAGATGGGAAGACGAGGCCGAGATAGGTGCCAAGATGTAAATGGCAGGACGTAAATCCCCCTTCAGCAGATGTGTGATGGCCCACAGCAGTTTTTCTGCTGCTGATGGACTCTTTGATTCAGGGGGATGTGGGCTTGTGTCGGGCCACGCCCACTTTGGTGAGCGGACCTCTGGGCCCTGCCATGCATTTACCCAGGATTCAAAGGGCATCTTGAATGCTAACGTCTGCTGATATTATCCTAATCTGCTCGATTGGCAGTAGGGCTGTTCGATTTTGCCCAAAAATAAAATCTCGATTTTTTTCTCTCAAAATCCGATTTTCGATTACGATTACCATTATTTTGTGAATTGACAAAAGGCAAAGAAATGATTTCAAATATGCTGTTTTTTTATTGAACATTTGCCCCATTGGGCTTTAAGTGCAAACTTTGCTCTTATTAAACCAAAAATGAATGAATAAAGTGCAAAACTCTGTAAAATAAGTTGAAAAAGAGTTTAAAAAATATAATAAAATATAAAGTTTTATCTCTGGAAAAAAAAAACAGCACTTGCAAACATACAGTAAGTTATATTTCCAATTAAATAAAACAAGACATTTTCTAATTAAACTAAACTGGGTCTTTGCATGCTAAATAATAATGCAACCCATGAAGGAGGTAGAGGTGTGTAATGTCATTACATTTGCTATTCAAATTTGCAAGTTTTTTGCAAGGAACACGAGCCGGTCTACCGCATCTGGCTTGAGGGATGCCCGGTGGCATGTTACAACGCCCCCTCCTACACTAAAGAGCCTCTCCCATGGGGCACTTGTCGCAGGTATTGAGAGGTATTTCCATCAATCATTAATATGGTATCAATCATTAATATGTGTGCAGACAAGGTAAAAAAAAAAAAAAAGTGAAAAATCGATTTTACGATTTTCACGTTTTAACATCGTTCTAATTACATAATCGCGATTACGATTTAAAATCGATTAATCGAACAGCCCTAATTGGCAGACACAGATTAAAAAAAATGCTTATTAAAACCAATGAAGGCAAAGAAGTTGGGATCTAAATGGCATCAAAACGGTAGCTCCGTTACACGTCTCTGGACGAGTAAGTGGCGTTGAGGAGAAACACCTGGAGGGATGTCCAACAGCTGACGGGGTTCGTTGTCATCAGGTCAAAACAATTCTCGGAATCTGCAGAAATCTCTGTGCGCCGGGGACGAGGCCCGAATCAGGACTCGGTGGTGATCTTTGGATTGCACTAAAAACGTGCCCCACGTGCTCTGATATTTTCTCAACATGAAGACACTTTTGCCCTTGTGGGCGTGTCAGGGGGAAAAGGTCAGGAGGTCACCTACAGACCAATCAACATCAGCTTCACTCGCACCCGTCAAAAATAATCATTTGAGTGACAGAAGTATTTCTCCACAGTAACGTAATCATCGTCTCGCTTTTTTTGCCCTCCATCCAAAGCTGAGACCGCCTGGGGCCCACGGACCTGACGTTTGATCCGGAGGGGTCAGGACGGGTGGGGGGGCAACACTGAGGGGCATGCCCTCATCCAGCCGGCTCATTGGAGGTAGAGAGGGGTTAAATGAGGCTAATGATTCAACAGTCATAACAGCGGAAAGCAGCGCTCCAAATGTAGGCATTCCAGTCTGGAAGGGTGGAGGAGGGGTGGAGGAGGGGCGGAGGAGGGGCGGAGGAGGGGCGGAGGAGGCGGTCACTGCCCTGGCAGTTGCAGCAGAGTAACAACCACCCTCGTTCAGGGATCAACCACGCGCCGCGCTCAAAACGCTAGATTCCACAAACATAGATGAGGGGAAGTCGATTCACACAAGAATCTCGATTCATGATTCAAAATTAGAAAAATGTAGTTTTTTCAGTGACCAACTTGTGTCCGAACTTAGAAAACTAGGAACTACTGGGAACTAAGTTGCAAACGACAACCACAGACTGTATAAGAAGAACTGGACAAAACCTCTGAGACATGGCCTATGGTTTTCAAAAGAGCATCTTTTGAAGCCTCTTTTTTTTCCAGGAACCATGTTGTAAAAGGTTGGAATGAACGGACCTAAAACTGGCTGGAACCTGTCAGTCACATTCAGTCATTTCATCTTAGCCGACTTAGCTCTTGCTAATCTGTGATGCTAATTGATTCCTTCTGATCAAATTAGTCCAAACTACCGGATTTCAGGCATCGTCCGAAATGAGAAATGAGGTGGAATCAGAAATGATTGCTGCGTTTAGCGGACACTCGGTTAGCAAAGATACCTACTCTTAGCTAATATTGGTTAGACAACAAAACATATTTCCTTTGAGGTATGAATCTGTTTTAAGGTCCATATTGGCAGCTGAAAAGTTTTCTATATTTGAACATGGAAGTCATTGACGAGTGACTCGCTGGTCGGATCCGCCGCCTAGTGGTCAGTAGAGGAACTGCAACGTCTCTTAACCCAGAAGTTGTTGCTTGAAGTCGACATATTGAGATCAGAGATACTTCCGATTCTGAAGATTAAATGAACAGACCATTTTTTAAATTGTTTCCCAACATTTGCTCCCTGGTTTGCGTTGGGTTCGGTACCGTTTGTGGGGACATTCAGAGGTTAAGTATTATTCATGCTCGGAGCTTACCAGCGAGCTGAGGGTTGTCAGCATTGAGCCAGCTGGTCTGCTTCCAACACTATGACTAAGAAGAGGGAAATAAACAACCACGCCTCTTCCTCTGGCTCTCGCTCCAACTTCATGGAGGCTGTAAGGTCTTGGTTTTACCAAGTCAGGGGGCTCTGACGTCTGATTCAAGGCACCAGGAAGGATGAGCCATTTCAACCTTTATAACTGAGCATCTTTTATTTTGATCTGCTGCAGTGTATTTGCACGTTACCCAAGACACACAGGGGCGTGTGTGTGGTGGAAGCAGGGGGTTACTGTTGGCCATCAAAGCCAGATCTGATCCGTGCCCGCCTCTTGGCAGTGCTTCAGCCCTTGGCAAGTGTTCTCCGATGACAATATTTGGAGTCTGTTGCCATTTCTCGCCGCTCTGAATGTGAATTATTGTCGCATCTCGTCCGCGGGCCTGATCAGCTGCAGTCTGACTCGACCTCTGTCTCTTGTCTCACTTAGTCTTCCGCCCCGTGCGTCCATGTTGACCACAGGACAGTTTGCGGGGCCTCCCTGAACTCGTCACCATAACTCAGGGGTCCTCTGCCTGTTGGCAGCGCCGGCGGACGTAGGAAACGCCAGCATAACATCATGTGGCTGTTGTTTTTTTTCACTCGCGAACTTGTGCAGATATGCGTGCATCAACAGTATCCACCTTCTTTAACCCCCCCATCATTGGCAGCGCTGCAAAAACGACTCCAGGAATGTCTCTGTTCAGGGGCCAAAGTCCCCCGTCAGTTTAATTTCGCTTATTGGCGTTTTTATCACATATTTACTCAAATTAGGGGGCATCTAGATTTGTGTCCCTGAAATGGGATTCTCTGCAGACGGAGAAAAGAATCTGTTCTGAAGAACCCTGCTGTGGTTAGACTTGTTGAGTCGTTATTACACGCTCCGGCCCTGTCATCCAACTCTTATGCAAGGGATGCTGGGACATATTTCTTCTTAAGCCCTCCCCTTTAACTGTCAACAGCTTTCCAAAGCAAACACATTACAAAACAAACGATTTCCCATGTTTATTTGCCTGTAGATACATCCAACGTGTCATAAGACAAGATTGACAAGAAGTAGACGGTAATGGAATTATCCTTGTGCTATTTCACAAATGTTTTGTAATACAAATAAAAATAGGAAGAATTAGAGGAAGAATAACACTAAGTGCTGACACTGTCTTTTTTTTGTCTCTCTGAGCTGTCTTAAAAAAAAAAAAAAAACAGAGAGAGAGAGAGTAAAAAAGCAAATTTTTCAACATTGTCTTTACAGCTGTCTTCATAGCAGTCAGTTTTAGGGGGCGGATTAAGCCACTCCACCCCCTTCCCCCATGGCATGGTCCTTTTTTTTATAATGGTTTAACAGTTTTCTACAACAGCCTCAGTACGTTAATCCGAATGTTAAGGCGGGTGGGTCATTGTATGAGGTCTGTGATGTCTCAATACCACGCAAGTCTGAACCAAAGGACATCTTTTTCGATTGAGGTGGTCCCAAGCAAAGCACAACAGCGTTGCATAAATATCGGGGACTTTGAGATGGTCAAGCAGAGCAAAGTAGTTTTTTTTCATAATGTGTCTTCTTTAAAGGCACTTTATGTAACAAAATGACTCCAGAACATGTGGGGGCAGCACATCCCGAGATAGTTCAGGTATCAGCCTCTAGAAATCCAGTGTCGAATCAAGTGACTAAAGTACGTGAACAAGGGCGAGGAAATGGACTAGCGACGGAAAAGAGTCATCACCAACTCAAAATGACTTATTGGTAAGTAAAAGACTAAAAGACTGTTATTTGTTTTTAAAAGGGGGGCGGAGTTAACGAGATAATCATTGTTTAAAGGCGCATGAGGCTCCTTTTAAGAAATGAGACTCTCTAGCGCCACCCTTCGCCACGACGGCCGTCGGGGGTACTGCAGCCAACAGTGAAGCCGGCACGGGAGAACGGGGAGAACGCACATGCAGCGTCATGTGACGTCACATCCGCAGGACAGCGCGGGAAATTCCGGTCACAATTGCAGCACATTTTGCAGCACACAACCTGTTCAAGGCAACGGAGAGATACGGTAGAGGGCTCATTCGTTTTGGTTTGGAACGCTTCAGCTGACATTATTACTAGAAAACTTAAAACGTATACGAATTTTTTTCATAAATCCTGCCTCAATCCTGCCTCATGCTCCTTGAATGGAAATTTAGTTTTCCGATCTTGAGAGTTTCTAGACGCCGTCGTTGCCGTCGCCACATCCAACATGTCACTTCAGTTTGCTTTTTCAGGAAATTCTTTCCCAGTCGAGTAAACGAGTAAAAGTTTGGAGCGCCGGACTGATTATTTTCTCTCGTCCCATCTCCGTTCCTCTGACAGCTAGATTCATATATATTTTTTTTGTTTGTTTGTTTGTTTTCCGGAAGGTTGTTTTCATTTCCGCCATGATTTATCACTCCTGCGTTTTTACTGGTGAACGCGTCGTGCGCACAGATTTGGCTGCCGGAGAGTAAAAAGATGGGAAAATGTGAAGGAAAAGGGCTGGCGAGTGGAAAAGTGGCTGAAATCTGCACATTTGACCACCCGGCCGGCGAAGGCTGCAGCGAGCTGCGGGCCGATGCAGCAGCAACGGGGACTGCATCTCCCATGTGACTCGTGTAGAAATGAGTTTGGACTCCACAATCCTCCGAAGAATTTGTTGTCTGGCTGTTGGTGTTCCTGTTTATACGTGAATCATCTCCCCGTGCACGCACGCAAACACGCAGCGGAGCGCGAGAAAATCCACAAATAATAGGACACGCAGGCCTCTCGCTCCTCTCTTTTTACTCTCTTTTTTTTACTTTATCTCCCTCTGTCCCTTTTTTTTTTAACGTCTTGTAATATGGGGAAAATATGCAAACCGTGGTGTGGCAACAGCGGGTTTATCCAGTGGGAACACAGCGTGATTCCAGCAGGCCTTGGCCGCAGAGTAAACACTTTCTTTTCTCAAGCCAGAAATAGTTTGGCTGAGGAGAGAGGGCTGGAAAAGGAGGGAGGGAGGATAAGAGGATAGACAGAAAAAGAGAGAGAGAACGGGGGACGGGGGGGAACAACGAGGGTATGGTGGTCCAAAATAAGGAGCTCTTTTAGTCACATTATTCCTGCTCTTTTTTTTTTTCTTCCTTGTAAATTGTTCACACCGGTGGCCTTGCCATCAGTCGCTGCAAATATAAACACACGCAAACACACACATGCTTGTCGTGTCACTCAAGCAAATTAGGCCAATGGCAGCGCTGCACAGGGGTCACGTCAAAAGTGCCGATTGTCTCAATCACATTAGTCCAGCGCTGGCATCTGTTTAGCATTTAGTTAATTGTGATGTTATTAAGTTGTCAGTGAGCATTAGGGCGGCGATAAGCAAGGCACATATTCTTCCAGGCCGGGCAGCCGGCGCTGCACACGCAGCCGCTACTCTGACAAACTCAGGGAAGGAGCGCGAATCCACTCGACCTGGAGCGCCATTTAGAGAATTTCTCTGTCCTCCCGAGACGTCTGAGGCCGACGCCGGTCTCCACGCCGGGGCAGATGTGCTCGGTGGTGTGACCTCTGACCGCAGAATGTTATTAAGTCGGTGTCATCTGGTGGTTAGCACCGGGTTTGTGGCTTTCAGCACCACCGCTCGTAACGGAGGAAGCTGTCCTCCGTCCGCGGGAGGTTATCCGGCCGTTAAGGGCTGCACAGAGAGCTCGTACAGCGTGTTTGGGAACACCGTGTTCACCAGGTTTCACTTAATGGTGAGAGGTGTTGAGTCTCTCACACTTTCACTCATTAAGAGAATCTTTCAGAGAAAGCCATCTGTCCAACGTCTTCAGAAATAGCTCTCTGGTCAATCAGGAGCCAACTTCAGCGCCGTTTGGAAATAGCTTCTATTAGTCAACATGAGTGAAATAATTACTTTGGTTAACAACTGATCTGTTGATTATTTTTTGGATTGATATGTTAATCAGTGACTGATTGCTATGTCTTGTTGCCATAAACCAATAGCTCTGATTCGTCAGTTTATATTCAGTAAAATTCACAGTTCGTACGTTGATCATCTCGTAGCCTGGCCAGCCATCGTAATTCCTTTCTTCCACGATACGAAATATGAATCTCTCGATACGACATGCCAGCCAGATGTTCTCCACGTTGGCCTCATCTGTCCATAAGACATTGTTGCAGGACTCTTGTGGTGGGTTGAAAGTACTGGACAGCATTTCCATCTGTACATGTTAATTGTGGTCTCACGCAAACAGTGTTTCTTACTGTACAATATTGAACTCCATATAGTTTGCAACGGTCGATCCTCTAATGCTGCTGCTTATGTTTTTCCCATTCGGCATTGAGTTAAAACGCAGGTTAGTATCTGCTTTTGTAGAGGTTGCACAGCTACTGCTGATGAGGTCATTGCCAGGCTGCCGTTTACCATCTTAAGTGCTATAAAAACAGCGAGGGGTACTTCATGTTGCACACGTTTTTGTTTTTGGCTTCATTTTTGTTCAGTAAATTGTAAAATTCGTCATGACTAAAGAGGAAATACTAACTGTTGCATAATTATAATTATGCAGAATGATTCACTCAGACAAGTTTATATTTCAGTGAGGCGATCACAGTTCGCTTTATTTGTTTCTTTGTAAACAAATACCCCTTTCTTGTTGCTTCCCTCCATCTCTCCCTCCTTGGCGCTCACTCTCTCCCTCAAACTGAGAAGAGTACAAGTGGTCGGAGACGCTATCGGTGGCTAAATTAAATCAAGCGGCTCTAGCCAGACTACAGTCACTTCTGCAGCTAACCTCCTCCTTCTCCCTCAGCAAACAAATTTTTCCCCAGATAAGATCTAAATGAGTTTTTCCAGGCGGAGGGAGACCTTCGGTTGGGGCTGATGGATACTGAGCAGGGCTGAAGTGTGACCAACGCTGTGTAGTAATCATCCGCCGCGACTATGAGTGTGAATAGAGGATGTGTGGCTTGTGTGTAAATGAGATAAAACGTGTGAATGGGAGTTGGCACCGAGGCGCGCCTCTGCGCCCAGATTCATTCATTAAGAAATACCCAACCGGGCCCCTGCACTGCAGAGCCTTAGTGTGATGGTGGGCACAGTCGCATTGAGGCATCACCACAGGAAACCATGGGACAACATGTCAGAGAGGGAGGTAGTATTCTCATATACGAGAGGGGAGGGGTCCAGTAGCAAATTGGGATGTTCATAGTGGTGCAACACTGGCCGCAGAAGAATCCCCACATGGATGGATCATTGTAAACCAGGGACAGCAGCCACACATCCAGAGAGACCAATAAAATGATGTGGTGTGGGCATTGGGGGTAAGGGGGGGCTAGTGGAGGGATTATAGACTCCCAGAGGGCTCTGCGATTCACGGGCCATAAAATGGAAGTCAGCAGGACACGCTGCAAATCTGGCCGGCCAATATCCTCCATCCCCGACCCTGAAGATGCGTCTTAGCCGTGCGCCACAATGCAACCCCGGCGAGCAGCATCCCGTTGTTGGACAATCTCGGCTCCCCTGGACGCCGCCATTCTCCTGTTACATTTGCATGTCGGCCGCGGCGGCTTTTGTCGGAGATCGGCTTGGTTAAGAGAGAGAGAGACAGAGAGAGGGGAGATAAGGCAGGAGACAGAACAGTGGAAATCAGCGAGGGCCTTTTGCCATCCGGGGAATAAAAACGCTGCTTTTGTCAGGAGCCTCGCCGCGCTCAGATACCCCATCGCATTTTAACCTTGGCAAGATGAGGACTTTGAATATAAAAGGATTCGCCCGAGAGAGTGAAAGGGAGAAAGAGATGTGGAACAGTGGACCCGCGTCAACAATGGCTGGGGCTCTTTTGTCCACAGTGTTATTTGAAGTAAATCTCCCTCTGTAATTAGATTGGAGCTGTTTGTGGACATCTTAGGAGAGCGCGCCGGTGTTAAACCAGCAACGCACGAGGGCCCTTTTAATTTACAGTGCAAATACCTTTCGATTATCGTGGAGAGAGCGGAGGTGGCGGCGGTGGGGGGGGGTTGGGGGTAGGGACCAGGGAGGGAGGACAATGGAGGAGTCTCTCAAGCCTTTTCTTTTTGTTGTTGTTGTTTGAGAGAGGGAAGAGGTTCGAGCAGCTCTCCTGTGTTCCTTAATTGTGAAGCAAGGAGATTAGCAAGAGTGCTTCCAACCTTTCACCCCCAACAAAGGAACCATCAGATCCCGTTGCCTGGTTACTGGAGGTTTCACACCGTCAAATACGGCCGCACCGGCTCATTGTGGGACCTCCATCCGCCGCTCGCGCGCCCCCCCCCCACTCCGATGGTCTCCGTCCATCTGATGACGCTGCTAATGGCAGCGAGCGGCCACGCTAATGACAATGGCCGTCCGTGCCCGCTTCCACGTCCGTCTCTCAGGCTCATATAAAAGTTAATGTTCCCGAGACAATGACATTCAGACGACTGTTCAGCTCGGGACGAATGCTGCATTTCTTGTTGGCGGGAGCAGCTGGGCACAGACATGTCCTTTTACGCCGCATGCGGCTCAATCAAAGGGCACTTAGCAGTGTCATATTGATTATGGGAGCTTAACCCTGTCAGTCTCTGATGGGCCATTTTGGCGGCCCGCCCTGTAGATACGGCGGTTCCCTGGTCTCTGCTCGGAGTGGATTGAAAATGTTCATAAATATTTATCCGTCAGAAGACATTACAACCAGCCGTCCCAAGTCTTTCTCTCTTCTGACAAAATCATGAATCCGGTTTCAGGACGTACCCAACTCAACACCTGACTGGAGTACTCGGATATCCGGATATGTGTTAGGTGTTAGGTGGGCATGCAACTTTCAAACTGTATTTATTTACTTCCATTTTATTCTACTTTATTATTATTATTAGTATTATTATTATTATTATTATTATTATTATTATTATTTATAATATTATCTATTTTTTTGCCCCCAATGACAGCCGGGTGTCTGGGGAGTGTAGCGTGTTTGGTCCCATCTCGTCTGGGGCCACATTCCTCCGGTCATGCAGTCCGTTAGCCTCGGCGGTAAACGTTACTTCTGCTCAAGCTACAGAGCTCATGAAATGCTATTTGGACCAGCATCAGAACCAACGGACGCTGAAGTGACCCGCTCCGAAGCCCAATCAAGGAAACAACGCCAACAACCACCTGATTAGTCACCAGACATCTAGGCACGACAGTGGAAGACTGTCAGTTAAGCGATCCTCAGCCATCTTGGTTGTGTTGAATCACCTAAACCCACCTCGCCTGTGTTGGGACTGGTTCGGTACGTTCTTTACCGGTGGAAATGGTTACGAGTGGGAGGGGTACCAGATCCATTTCACGTTGAGGTGTTTTCTGTGTAAATGAAATTCAGGCAAAGTGGGAACCGTATGTCCCCGTGAACATTCCTCATACTTTATAGTTTCTGTGAAAACTGCTATGAAGTATACTTTGTATAACCAAAGTGATTGAATATGAAGAATTTTTATTTATTTTTTTTTCATTATTGTCATGGCAGATATTAGTGGTTATGTAACAAGGTGATGCGTAACCTCTTCACCTCACCTGAGCTCACCTGGCTGAATTTCAAGGCCGAACGCTGCGCTTTGAGACTGCAAGCAGTCGCCGCGTTGTGCTTTTGCCAGCGGTGGCCTGCAGGACAATACTCCGAAAAGGAACTCAAGTGGGACTCATTACACGGCGGCGAGGGCAGACTCTTATCAGTTAATAGCAGGTTTCCCTTTGAGAGCAGATTGTTTTGATAGATGGCACCTGGTCAGGCCTTTGCAACCAGCTGAAAAGGGGAAAAAAAAACACTAGCTTGTGCTAGATAAGCTCTGCGAGGAGGAAGAAAGTAGAAAAGAGCATCCTTCGAGTGTTAATGTGAACACTGAACTTTCCGGTTTCACTTCGTCTTTCACCGTTGGCCCTCTGTAGCGATGAGCGGTCGCCACGGGCGCCCAGGTGCGCCGTTACGACGACCCGGCGGCCCACTCCCACCTTGTTGGACCGGGCTGTCCAGTGTCAGTGTCGGGCTACACTCATCACGATTATTACTGAGTTAAAGAGCGGTTTTACTAGTGATGCACCGAATGTTCGGTAACCGGTGTTTGTTCGGCCGAAAATAGCAAAAAAACACTTTCGGGGGAATAAGTGGGGGAAAAAACGAACAATTAATAACTGCATGTTTAGATGACGCAATCAAACAGCGAACAGCGTGGAGTGAGGGGCGTGCGGTGTTAAATGCAGTTAACATGTCAGCATGTCAGATCATTACCTGGATGTGGGGAAAAAGCAGAGGACACGAGAAATGATCCAGGCTGGGTTGGATTTGGGAAAGCCGCTTGGTGATGGAGACGGTCACGGGACGGGACAGATTTTTACAATTATTATACAAGGCTTCAAATTGCGGAGATCAGGCCCGCCCCACCACGACCTGATTAATTGGATTTGAATGGGAGAAAATGAAAAAGGATTATGAGAAAAAATACAATAAGTACAGTAAGACAAATTGTGACTGGCGGGTATTTCACTGCACATTTATTTGATTTATGCAATGGTGAAAAAATTGGCAAAATAAATAAAAACTGCAAAGAACCATTGTTCGGTATTCGGCCAAGTGTTTATTATTATTTTCGGTTTCGGCCAAAATGTTAATTTTGGTGCATCACTAGGTTTTACCCAGAATGCTTTGATATCATGTGGTTGCAGCTTTCTATCAAAATGTCAAGATTTCTATTAAGCACAACAATGCCACCTGTGCCACCTCGGGAGTGGATTAGATGATGAAGTCATGTGGAGCAGAGCTCATGTTGTCCGGAAAAAAGGAGAGCAGAGTTCCCGTCATTAGCAGGGCTAAAAGAGACAAAGGAGGGATGTTTTTACTGGCGGCTGTCGTCTTCAGGCCCGATGAAAGCTGAAGCTCCAGCTTCTTCTCCACAATCAGCGTCTATTTGATCTCTCTCTATTCAAGACAGACTGTCTTGAACTGGTTCCACCAGATCCAGATCCTGAGCAGCAGACTGAAAAGCTTCTGTTTGTCGCTGCAGACTCGCCTCTAAAGCTGAGCGACCGGGACGTGGTGGTGGTTGTGGAGGTTAACCGCCTACCCTAACCCGACGTCCCAACACCTTCACGGAGCTCAGATGTGTCTTGTTTCTTTGAATGTAGCTTCTCATTGACTTTCTGCGGCTCTTAATTAAGCGTCAATCTGTTTTACAGTTTTCTAATTCACTTATGTATCGATTTAAAACTGTGTAATCCTGTAACAATTATCTTTTATTCATCTACAGTCTCACTTGATCGGACTGATTAATTAGTGGCCGTTTTTGTAGCAATCGATCAGCGTCTATCTGCAATGTTGAGAATAAAATGAGTCTAAATGCAGAAGTCGGTGTTTCACCCTCCGCCAGAACCAAGAACAGATTAAAGTGTTTTAAGGAGACATAAACATGTTTGTAATATTAATTAGGAATCCGTTTGTTCAGGTTTAAGATAGTCAGTTTCTGTTTTTCTGTTTAAAGAGATCAGAAAATAAATTTGATGTTAGTAAAACAACAAAGACTTCTGCTCAGTGATGAATTTATCTGTTTATCAATCACTGATAAAGTTTTACTGTAATTTATTTTAATTTTTTTTTAGAATAAGTCTTGAAATAACGACTTCAACATGTGTACATTAGTACCTGGTTGCATCTAATTGTAGTTTTGTAATATTTCGTCATTGATACGAGACCCTTTTCTGGTCGTCTGAGCCCGTCTCCGCTCCTGCTCTCCAACTTGTAAATGTCATTTTGGAAATTAATTTAGTGTTTAATTATGTATTTATTCACAAGCAAATGTGTCAGCAACCAGCTGTTCACTGTTCAGTGGCCTCAGATTTAATTGTCTCATGAGAAAATCCAAACTAGTTCAAAAGAGTGAAAAAACAGGATGGTCCGGTGGACACAGACACGTATGGTCTATTTCTGGACTATTTCTAAAAAAAACTCAAATCTTTCTCACACTTTAATGCTGTAATTATTCTCATAGTTCAGACACAGTGGAATTTATTTCAAGATGTTATCATTTAAAATGTATATTTTCTAAAACGATACATAAATAGAAAAGATGAAGTAACAAAAAAAAAGTCTTATAAGAATAAAATCCTGCGGTCAAAAGCTCTCGGCTCCGGTGAGAAGTCTTATTACTGTTAACACAGTAAATTGAAAAAGAAAAGATAATTATTTACTGACTTGGAATAAAATTGTTCAAGTGGTTAAAAACATTTGAGTCTAGATTTTAATTTAGGTGAAACTAAAGTTATGGTTTTCCACTGAAATATTCAAAATTAGCCCTTTTAAAACCTTTAAAGCATATAAAATAAAGCGTGATTTGAAGTTTTATAATTGAATTAAAAAACACTTCAAATGATTGTATTGAATCATTTCTAAACAGTTATTTTTCTTATTACTTGAATACATTAGGGAAGTTAATGTATGTTCTATATAATTGTTTTATTTTTTTAATACATTTTTTCATATGTATAAAGGTTTTTTGATTATGGGGTGGTACAAATATATCAAATTCTTGTTTCAAATGCGACAAATCCGTTATTAAAGGGGTTTAAAAACCAAATGTTTGTGTTTAAATCTACTCTAAAAGAAAGTTTTACAATTTTGGTTAAACCCGTAAAAATAAAACAAATGTTTATATCCCACTTAATTCACCAAGAATAATTTATAAACATATCTAACAGTCACGACCAGCTCATGATACTGAAATTTGAATAATTTTTGCTTTATTTGGCTTTTTTTTTTTACATAGTTTCTTTTGTTTAAAATTTTGTTTAGTCAAATTTGTTGACTGTAAGACGGGAATTAGACATCCAACCCTGAAATTCTTAAATCAGGCTTAAACAACTGCAGGCAGTTTAATAATTTTATCAATGCACTTTATATTAATGAAAAATTGTTTATGAGCTGCATTTGTAGGCCGTTTAGTAGAAGATAAAGTAAAGAGTAAAGAAGTTTAGGATAAGGTCTTTTTTTGAAACAAAAAACAGTTGAGCTTTCATTTCTGAACCCCCCACCCTGAGCCCAAAGAGAAAAGGTTTCCTGCAGAGGAATGTTTGGGGGGGTGGGTCCGCCGGTCAGACGGCGGTGTCTTCTTACAGTCCGGCTGACCAGCCGGCCGGAGGAGGTGATTGATTGGGTGGTGCCGGGGCAACCGAGGACCCTCTCTGCCGCTTTAGAGGTTAGGGGTCATCTCTTCCGCAAATCTGCTTCCTTTTGTACAGTCACAGTACCAGGAGAGCGGTGTCACATCACCCCCCCACCCCTTCTCTTTTTTTTTTTTTTTTTTTTACTCCCCCTCCGGCCCTCCTCCCTCTCATCTTCACCCTGGGAAAATGGGGGAGGCGTCAATTAAACCTTTTCTCTCTTTCGCTTCAGTTCTCACTATCCTCTGAAGTTGCTCTTAAAAAAAAAAAAAAAAAGAAGCTAATTCTTTAGGTTTAAATGCAAAGAGGCGCTCGGGGCCAAGCCGCAGTGCTCTTAAAAAGGGTTTGTTAAGGTTTCCTGAGAATAAAACTAATGATAATGGAGCGTACAAGCTGTTGGAGAAACACCCTTTAACTGGTTACTTAAGGTAGCAATTAGCAGCCACATATCAGCGTCTGAATGCTTTCAAATACGTGTCACCGCTAGAGCTGCGACGTGCCAATCACCCGGTTTAATAAGTGGAGGTTGTTTGGACTCATACCGGTCCGTGCGGTGCTGCGGAGAAGATCCCACAGAAAGTGTCCGGCTAACACGCGAAGCGGCGTGGAGGCGTAATCCTCTCATGTGCAGTCGGACCGAAGGGTTTGTGGAGGGATAACGCTGCAATTCAGAAAATGTGGCCGGTCCTTGGCCCTCAGGGGGCCAAGCCTTTGTGGTCATAGGACCAGGATTACACTTTAACCCCCACCCCCTCCACGCCAGCCCCCTCCCCGGGTAAGGCCCGGGGTCAGGTGAAAGGCCAGGAATCTTAAACAGGGGAGAAAAGAAGGGAAGAAAAACCAGAGAGAGTGCATCTTTTTTGAACGTCTCAGAATACCTTGCCGCTGTTCTGTATTTCATTTGAATTCAACCATATTTGTGTTTTTAAAGTCATATTTGCATCCGTGTCCAAGGACATGCTTGGAACATGGTTCTTTTGCTCAAACTGAAGGCAGATTGAGTCATGAAAAAGGCTTTTAAATCCGAAGTAAGAAAAAAAGGCAGGAAAATGAATCCATCGGTCGACAAAACGGTGAATCCAGCTGACGTCAAACCGGCAAGTAGGGCGTTGGTTCACCAGCGGGTCCAAATGGCCCGTCAGCAGTACTCGAGTTGAGGGGGGATGAGGGGGGATGGCATCCCCCCTGAAATAAAAACGGTCAAAATCATCCCCCCTGTAAAACTGCCATCCCTCCTTTCCATCCCCCCTGTAAAACTGCCATCCCTCCTTTCCATCCCTTGTCATTTCATCAATGAATGTGGTTTTACTGCTATTTCAACATTTAGAGTCATCACCAGAAAAATAACTTATTTGACAATTTTCACCTGTTTCAAGTAAATTTTCACTTGAAATAAGTAGAAAAATCTGCCAATGGGACAAGATTTATCCTCTCATTACAAGCAATACAATCTTGTTCCACATGCAGATTTTTCTTTTTGTTGTTTTTTCCAGTGATGAGTCTTGTTTTAAGTGTAATGAGATTTTTTTTTACTAAAATGAGACATTTTAACTAGAAATAAGACAAATATTCTTGTTAAGATTTTGAGTTTTTGCAGTGATCCATTTTACTTATCCTGTGAAGGACAGAGTCATATTGATAAGTTCAGAAAACTGTTTTTTATTGTTGTGTTTTGATGTATTTGATGTAAGCCCAGTGGATATTTAAAGCTTACAGAAGGCTGCATTTAACTGCTATGTCATTCCTGCAGTATTTCTGCAGGTGTTTTGGTCAGTGCTATTATTTGTAATATATTATAATATTTGTAATCAGCACAAATTATCTTTTCCCATATGATAAAATCCATCATCCCCCCTGATCTTTTTTTACAACTCGAGTACTGCCCGTCAGGTAGATGTTCCCAAAGCCCCGGTTAGCGACGGGGAATATTCCCGTCATGAAACCCGAGTCGGCGGTCCAGGTTGGAGGTAATGGCTCTTTGAACACTCCCGCCCACCCAAGTGTGCGAGCCAGAGGTTGAGTTTGCGTCTGGTGTGTGTTGCCGTTGAGTGTCTCTGTCAGCTTGTTTGCAGGCCAGATGTACCGAGGAACCGATGGGGTCAAGGTGGAAAAACCTCCTCAAAAAGAAAAAAAAGAAAGAGAAAGAAAGAAAGGAAAAGGTGTGGATTTATAGCAGCAAGTGTGGGTCAGAGCGCGAGTGGTCTCTCCTTCCCACACGGCTCGATAACTTCCTGGGATCTGACAAGTGAGAAATATGGCCTGGAGACGCTCACGGAGGTGGAGGAAGAGCTAAAGATAGAGCAGACGCAAGGTGGGACTCGAGGAGGGACGCGGGGAAGATGGCGGGATGGTTTTTTCTCTTATTTAAGGTTTTCACAACGTTCTAAATGGTAATTTATCGTCTTTCAGTGACTTGATTGGAACAAAGAAGTGAATCCTAATAACCTCGGGGGGGTAATTTGAGCCCTTTGAAGTGTTATTTTTGATGGTACACCCTTGATAAAGTTCTTAAAGCCAGTACAGATACATCTAATAAACGGAGTGAGCAGCTCTGCCGCGTTCGTCCTCTTGTTCGGTGCATCGTCACCGTGAAGACGACCTCAGAAATCTCTTCAAGTACATGGACTATACAAACCCTTGTCACGCCATCGTCTCTAATTCACTTCAATTTACTGTCACATGTACGTATTTTTCCTGGAGTGGGTCGTAAGAAGCAGATCTGATCAACCATGGGCATGGAGATATTTATTCAATGTTTTTGAAGTCGTTTTTTCCCTGAACTGCTGTGTCAATCACAGTTAGCCATTATAACTTGACCAACTTAGCTGATGATAGTCCTTGATGCTAATTAATGTTACATTACTGAAACGACGCTTGAAACGGGGGCTAGCGGAGCTCCGCTGGGACCCGCCGCGGAACTGCGGCACATCGTGCACATTTCCCTGCATCCTGTTCCCAAACCACGTTGGTTTAAAGCCAGTTTTACAATTGTCTTCATCCTGTTTTGGTGCATGTTTGCAGAGATAAGTTCAGCCTCAGAATGAGACGTCAAAGAACCCAGACGGGAAAACGCATCCAGAGAAGCCATCTCCTCTGAATTACAAAAAAAAGAAAGAAGAGAAATGGAATGAGTAATGGCAACATCTTAATCTGATATTTAAATATGCTTTTTGAAGAGTTTTATGTGGAAACATTTGCCTCAAACTGATGTTCGAAGAGTCTTAAAGGACGTGAAACAAGTGGAATTGTTTCACTCAGTCATAAACATACAGCCTCACTATGTTTAACGTACCTTCAGTGAACCCGGCGGTCTCCGACTAACACATGACCCTCTAAACTACTTTCTGATCTGCGCTCTCAGTCATTAACTGTCTCGGTGTCGGACACAGAGCTTGTTAAGTCTTAACTTATACCATATAAGAGGCTTTTTTTTCATCAGAAGGCAAACTCTTGTGAGCCAGGAGGTCATGTGAGGACTTCTCTCCTTCCCTGTGGCTCTGGTTGGGAACCAGCGGGTGTTTGTGGAAACAGAGGAGCTCCCCCTGCTGGCCAGCGGCGGCGCAGCACTGCCGCTCTGCTGCTTTTATTCCCTTTTATCCATCTTCTTTATTCAGAGGTGACTTTATGGGGCTGTATTATTTTTTTTTTCCGTTGGCAATCAGCGCCATCATCAGCGTTATATGATTATCTTCCTCTAATCTCTCCCTTGTAATTGTCCTGCAGGACCAATTTCTGGAGCGGGATCATTTCTTATCTGCATTTTTAGGCAATCTGGGACGGCGCGCTTCCCGCTTCCCTCCAGAGACGGAGGCTTAAGATGATGGTCTTTTAGTGATGATTTCATTTTCGCCTTTAGTGAGTCCCAGTTTGATCCTGGCGACTTGAGTGTTGAGTTCAGCTCGGAGGACTTTGGGCCATCGTATGAATTTTTAGCAGCACATGAATATAAGAGTAAGGCTCTGATCTGCTCCTGTAGTTTTCTGGCTTAAAGATGAATTCGGACCAGTTATTATTTCAAGCCCTGCTCCAACACCTCCCCGTGATGGCTGCTACGGACGCCACGTGCGCTCATACAGGTGGTTGCTAACGGTCTTGGCAGCCGGCGCGCTTGTTTTCTCTCCTCCTCTCTGAGAAGCTTTTGAGCCTGACCGACTTTCTCAGCTGCCTTTGATTTCCCCCCAACAAATGTGGGAAAACACGAGCCTCCTCTCTTCTCATCTGTCGGCGCGCGCCGCAGCGAAAAGCCGCTCGGTGATGTTGTGACAGTTCACCAGGAAATAAATGCAGAAAAGGACAGGAATCAAATCAAAGCCACAGTTTTTTTTTTTTTTTGTGTCTCCAGTGAAGGGGCTGCGTGCGTCTGGTGGCGACCGGACGTGCGTGAGCGCATGTTTGCAGGAGGAATTAGACCGGAGTTTGGACCGGAACCTTGTACATCAGCAACAATCCGGGTCTTTTTCCCTTAACGGACATAAAATATTCATCTGTACGACTACAAACGAGTTGACCGATAATTATTTCAGGTCTGCGATAAATAATTAATCTGTTTTTATCTGAGACTTTTGTAGAAGTAAAACACAAAAATAAAATTTGAAATGAATATTTTTAATATCAACTTTAACATAAAAATATAGGAATGTAATTAAATTAAATATATTTTTCAAATTACGGAAAAAGGAAACTAAATACATTTTAACAAGTAAAAAACAATGAAGGAATGGAAAATAAATAGTCAATTTAAAATTGAAAATGAGATAAAATAACAGATAAAAAAACGTGAAAAAAAAAAATGTAAAAACAATAACTTGAGTGTCAGTTCATTAGATAATTGAAAATGAATAAATAAACGAAGGTAACTAAATGCCTGGTTTTACCGTCTGATCTTCAACTTGGCATTTGTGTTCAATATTGCCGAAATAAATCACTCGTTTTGTATCTTGAACACAACTCGTATAAGATAATTAAGAACAAACATCCTGAGTGACGTCATCCGACAACAACGACAGTGAAACGTTCGCCTCGAACCGCAGAACACAGAACGAAAAACAGGCAGAGACTTCATCACAGTTGTGGTGGAAAGCAAAAAGCCCACGTGCACACACATGCACGCACAACCTCGAAATCAATTTCCTTTAAAAGGAATTAAGTGAGATTGAGGCACACCACTTTATTAGTTCTTCAAAAAGCAACCCTCCCAGCAGCTCTCTCACACTTTGCCTTCTTTCTTTCCTTCCTCTGCTCTCCTGCATCTGCCGGGTTTTTTTGTTGTCCCCACATTTTAGCACCCCCCCCCCCCCCAATGAGGTTTGATCGACACACAGCTGATCTATAAATAAAGGCCTTTCTCCGGAGCGCCCAGAGTCACGTCCGCGGCTCGCAGCGGAGCTCCAAGGTCACAGCTGCCTGAACTCGGCTTTATTGCATTCATTCTCCGCTTGTTTGGGAAATGGCTCTAACTGCTCTTTAAGCTCATGTAAATCTGCCGGCTGATGGAAACGGACACGCTCCGCCAGGGAGCCCACGCTTATTTTGAAGTGCTCGGATTCGGAGGTTGAGTCTCCGGAGGGTAGCGGGAAACTCATCTACAATCACCATTTTAACGCAGACGGCCATTAAATCCGCTTTTATCGTCGACAGGACGGAGTCGCTGTGATTTTTATTTTTTTTTAGGTTGGTTGTTTTACAATTTTCATATAATGTAAACTGTATTATTTAAGAAAGCACATATAAAGAGTTTCATCTCACTTTTGATTGTACATTTAATAGTAAAAATATCATGTTTCAAAAATATTTTGTTTATTGGTATTTTATGCGATATAAAGCTGTCAAAGAATCACAGAGAAACGTCCGAAATAATTGACCATTTAATGCATCTTTTGTTTGATTTTTATTTTATGTATATTTTAAAATTTGACAGGAAAAAAGCCTTTTTTGACCGATTATGATCGAGATGAGTTCAGTTTTCTGTATTACGGGGGTTTTCCTTCCCGCTGAAGTCACGTGGAAGCTGCGTCTTCGTTTCCGAGCCGTTCCCGATCCGTTTTTCCCGCCAGTGTCGTCTAGCTGATATTTTAATATGCGTACGTTAAACTCAAACGTCCGCGACTTTCCCCTCAGACCTCCGGCCGCCGGGCTCGTCTTTCGGGCCGCTCCCGACAAAAGGACAGTGTTAACTACATTAAGCCGGCCTTGCGAGCACGCCGCCGTCATTGTAGCTACACCTTTTCCGATTCAGCAGCGATTTGGCTGCTTTTGCTTCGCCATTCACGTGCAGCCGTCTCCACCTTTTTAAGTTGCAGACAGCAGACCCCCGCCTCTCCTCGCCTTCCTTTCCCTTCTTCCCAAGCCGTCTGAGAAAACAAAACAAACACCCCATCCTGTCCAGTGTGTGTGTGTGTGTGTGTGTGTGTGTGTGTGTGTGTGTGTGTGTGTGTGTGTGTGTGTGTGTGTGTGTGTGATGAGGTTGAGGACAGTAGACTGAGGTGCTAAAAGCCTTTTGTCCAGCAGGAAAGGCGATGTCAGTGGCCAGAGTGAGGAGGGGAACAAAAAGCGAGGAGGGAGGGGGTCATTTCAGAGCGAGTGTGTGTGTGTGTGTGTGTGCACACGCAGGTCGAAGGACCTAAGAGCCTGTGACTAATGTGGGTTTGCAGCCCCCTTTTTCCTTTTACATTGTCTGCGTCCAGTGTCCAGATGGCCAGTGAGAAGAATGAATTCTGGGAAGGCGCGTAGCGGCTCGGGATTCCATTACAGGATGGGGATGGTGGGGCGGGTGGTGAGGAGTGATGTGGGGGGGGGGGGGCTGCGCACACCAAAAACTTTAAAAGTTAAAAAAGGTAAAAAATCATATTAAAATATCAGCTTCGGTGTCATTTGGGGGAATATCTGATGACTTTCAGGAAGCATTGTGGCGCTTATACCTGCGATTGGGGAAATCTGTCCACACTAACGTGGATTCACAGCAACTGTGTATCGGTTTATGGCACCATGTCACACATCAGCAACGATGAAACCAGCTCATGAACATGAGATGGTCCAGAAAGAAACGATCACAGGGGAACGGAGAGAATAATCGATGGCGTTGTGAAAGCAAACCTCAGTGGCTAAAGAGGCTAAAGATCGTGCAAACTTCTGTCATGGAGATCATTTGGAGCTTTCTGAAAGATGGACTAGTGTGTTTAGTGAGATCATTTACATCCATTTCTTTCTGATATGATTGATAGTAATAGTAATAGTAATAAAATAGTAATAGTCGGCTCAACCAGTGGCTAGTCGTTATCATTTCCTCATCCATATCGTCATGGTACCGCGCTTCGCGAAGCAGCCACGCCGTTTGTGTTAACCCAGCCCCGGCTAAACGTAACAGCCATCTTTGGTTTCACCATCAAGTCAGCATGTTAAATGGTTTATCCCAATGGAAACGTCTGATGGCAGCCCTGCCAACATCTCGGTGGGCTACGGCTGAAGGAGCTGGGAGCTAAGCTAACTTTGATTGACATGCAGTGGACGTGTCCCCGCCCACTTCCTGAGCATCATGGCTGCACGCGTACGAAGAAAAACCCATCTTCAAAACCTTTTTGTCTTCTGGGTCACATGATGTGCATCAAACACTTCAGTTGCAACAAAATATTGATACGCCTGAAAATGATGTATTAGCTTCTGTTGCCGTGGTAACAGTATTTGACGAGTGTTTAGTTTGATGAAAGTCACGTCGTCCTCAAATCACTGAATTACTAAGATCTGCTGATCTGGGTTATCTGATGTGGGATTTAACTTTACAGATCACAGACGTTCAGGCCTCTTAATTATCGCGGTTTAACGCAGGTATCCAGGTGACACTCATCTTCTGTGGCTGTGTCGCCATCGTGGTCAAAGCAGATGTGTAGTGATAGCAACCCTGGATCCCATGGATCCAAGAACTGCATTTCTTTAGAAGAAGAAAAACCTCCAATAAATGAAATAATCTGACCAGAAGAGTGGCTGCAGTGAACCGTTTGACTCTGTAAAACAACAACGCACACGAGAGGCACTGTTGCAATTATAAGATAAACTGAGCACGAATTTGACGAGACACATAAAGACTCATTATCATTTGTAGATTTTACGTTGTGGAACCTAAAATCTGCCAAATATCAAACTAAACATGATGCTTCGAACATAAAAGGAAAACAGAGTAAATGAATGCTTAAAGATGATGAGAAAGTATATTTATGATCATCTTAGTACAGCTCAGATGTTGTAAAGGAGGAAAATACTTTGCTTTTTTACAAACCTATTTAAAATAAGACTTTTTTAACCCGTTGTTGCCGTGCGCCTTTGTCAACCGGTTGTTGCTGTGCGCGGTTGTCAACCCTGTCCAGTTAAGTTTCAGGTGAAGTTTGGGCTCTTTATGTACACCATTTCTTAGTGTTTTTATCTTGACTCTGCCGCTGGAAGACCGACTAAAAACATGATTGTTGAAAACCGACGCATTTAATTTTGTATTTGAGCAAAAAAGAAACGCAACACGGCCAAAGTTTTCAACATTTTTCTCTCTCCCCCTTTTTTCTGACTTCCAGCATGTTGAGAACTGTGCTGAAGTTAGGAGCTTCAAATATTTATATTCGTATCCATCAGGCAGTCAGCGAGGCATCTGATCTGTCCCAGATTCCCTCTGCAGCGACTGACGATGCTCCGACATGCAGCTCCAGTCAGAAGTTCCTTCTCTCTATAGAGCCTTAAATCAGAACATGGCACCAAATGTTTTCTTTTTTATATACTTCGTACAAACGTAGCCGATGCAGAGACTGATGTTAGAGGGCGTCCTGTCCTTATTTTACTCTTTTTTTTATCTTACTTTCAGAGCATTCACACTTTACAACGGCACAAAGCTCCTGGTAGTTTAGGTTTTCCTTTTACCCAGTTCAGCGTCATTAATCGTGGCTACAGGGATTAACGTCAGCTGACAGATTCCCTGATATATTTAGAGTGAAAATGTCTAAATTTCCTGTTAAAGAGAAAAATGGGCCGGCGCTCAGATGTGGCGCTTCATCTGTAAACACACAGTTGAGCTTGCTACGTGGAGAAAAGCGGGTATACAAATGACGGAGCAGATTTCTCTGTGGGATTCTGCAACCTCCCACTGAAAGCTGTCATTTATTTTCATTGGTTTGCTGCAGTAATGGACTTCGCTTGAACGGCATCTTTGTATTTAACCTTGAGAAGGAAGCGTCTAAGTGCAGATGTGCATCCGTGTAGCCACAAACATGCGCACGGACACACACTTTACAATGATAATGATGCTCTCGCTTACTGTTTTTATTTTTATTTTTTTATTTTTTTACTAATAGCACATTTTGCTCTGTAATTGCAAACGAGCGTCAATGAAACTGATGTCCTGCGTTCCAGTTAGCGGCCACTGATGCTCAGATGTCCCGCAGCAATCAAGCAGACGTTAAAGAGCACCTCGTTTCTTAAGTGTAATTTCAGTTTAAAATAAAGACGATGTGACTAGATTAAGGAAATTTAGATGGCTGTTTTTGCAGTTTAAACAAAGTCAGGAGAGGTCATTTATCTTTTTTTAGAGGCGTGGTCAGACGTGTCAAACTCGAGGTCCAAATCTGGCCCACAAACATACAAAAATAATAATTTATCTCTAAACGGTTTTCAAGACGTAGATGGGCCATAATGACTTGCGTCTTCATTTGATGGCCTGCGTTACGAAGGCATCTGCCCACCAGATGGCAGGAACCGTTTCCTACAACAAAGTTTTAAGTCATGGAAACAGAAACGTTTGAGAAAATGACATTTAAGAGTAGAAGGGAAGAAAAGAAACCTGTTTACCAGAGACGGGCCGGTGTGATTTTAGGAGCCTGAAGGCCGACTCGTCCGAAGTGTCTGCTGCACCTCTATCATAGTAATTAATTTAATTCCATTATTATTAATAGTTAAATGGAGAAGAAATTATGGAAGATGTTTTTTTTTTTGTTTTGTTTTTTTAAAGATATTTAGATGCTGCTAACAATAATGATGATGTCACTTTTACTTACTTTGCCTCTTCAGTGCCGGAGCAAAACCTTTTTATTAGAAATAATGCGGCCCGTTGTGTTTGATCTTTTAAAAATCAGGACCTTCTCAAGTTGACTAACCGGATCCGTAGTAGACATGTAGCACCTGGCTTAGCCCGCGGGTCGTGTGATGTTTGGACAGATTTGATCGGAATAAATCTGGGATAGCATTGGTTAGCATTGAGCTAAGTCAACGAAGCTAAAATGGCTTACGGTAACTGAGCTTAAGTGGGCGTGTTTTAGCTAACTTTGGGTTGATTGGCGTTGGGTGGCGTTAGTTCCTAACAACAAGACACCGTGTAGTAAGAGGCACGCACTTTTAAGTAAACATCTGGATGACATCACAGGTAGGGTTGCCACCTTTCAGAAATAGAAATAAGGGACGCTCCGATTTCAGCAACGCAGACCCCAAAAAAAGGGACATCCCCAAAACTTCTAAACTGCATAGAAATGTATTTATTTTATATGAAAAAACTAAATGCTTTGATTTAAAGTTTAAAGTGCTTTAATAGCATTTAACTTGCATGACTGTACAGACAGCCAACCATGCTGGCAACTGAAATATCCTATTCTATGTATGTCCACATCAGCCAAGATGTATAATATAACCTACAGGTGAAGGTCGGAACATTAGAATATGGTGTAAAAGTTAATTTATTTCAATAATTCAACTTAAAAGGTGAAACTAATACATTACATAGTCTCATTACATGCAAAGCAAGATATGTTAAACCTTTATTTGTTATTATTTTGATGATTGAATTGTTTATTGATTTCATAATATAGAGATTTTTTTCATTTGGGGTTTTCATAAACTGTGAGCCAACAACAACAAATAAAGGCTTGAAATATCTCACTTTGAATGTAGTGGGAAATAATATATTTGTTTCACCTTTAGTTGAATTTACTAAGAATGAAGTTTTGCAATATATTCACATTTTCCGACCGTCACCTGTATATTATTACATAAATAAATAAGAGCATAATATGTGTCCGTATTGGTTCAATACGGAATGCAACTTTTAATTCCCAATTACGGAACAATTCCGTATTTTAAGGGACTGGTGGCAAGCCTAATCATAGGGGACTTGTCCAGTTCTTCTTCTACAGTCTGTGTGGATGAGGGCAAAGACACTCCCAGGCACTCCTGTCTCCCGTCTCCGGCTGTAAAACCCTGCTGCACCTTCAAAACCAGTCCTGGGTTGAGGTTTGGCAGTAAAAGCGCCACCGCGTCTCCGTTAAAACTGGAAGCCTGTCTGGTTGTCACGGCCGTGCTAGATGAGAGCTACGAAGGCCAGCTGCAGCGTGGGAGCTGTTCCCTCTCATTTCCACCTCATTTATCTGTCCCTTCTCCTTTTCTCTCCGTCTGCCGGTGGACCAACACTCCCCTCGGCTGCGCCCAGTCAGCTGTGGAGGAGGAAATGGCATCTCTGTGTCTCCTCAGACTCCGAGAGCTGCAAGCGCGCTCATGTTTGTTTTTATTTGACATGAACGCTCATGGATATTGAGCCTTTCTTTTTAAATATATTTTTATTTTATGGTCATCCGTTTCACTTCTGTGAGCCGCCTCAGCTTTTTAACCACAGAACAGGTTAAAGTGACGTCGGTGGAGGTTATCTAAACGATAACTGGAGTCATGCGGGAAACAAACATGGAGGAAACCGAATCCGTTGCCGGTTTGCCACCGTGGAGCAGAGCGAGGTCCAGACAGAGCTTTCCCTCTGTTTCCTCCTCCCTCCCTCCCTCTCCTCCTTGGTATGAATCTGCCGTATCTCATTCCCCAGCGCTAATTCCAATTTAATTGCCAGTAGCCTGAAGCCTGCTCAATAGGAGTAACAAATGGTTTGATTCTGTAGACTTCATCAGACTGCATTTTAAATGCGACACAGTAACCCGGTGCGAATGCCAATGAAGCCTGGCGAGGAGCTCCTCTGTTTACTAATTATCCTTTTTCTTACTCCAAGCCACACTGCACAAGTTGTCTGATTAAATCGGATTTGTGGGGATGGGAGGGTGGGTGCTCTGGTGGTGGAGGTGGTCGGGGCCAGCTGGATTAGGTGGCATGCATGGTCCATCTCTGAAAAGGATCCTGAAGTACAGCAGCGAGAAGAGGCCGGCAGTGCAACTGTAAATCACCGTGAAGAGCTCCGCCGCAGTTCCTCACGTTGACATTAATTCCCATCTAAGCATCGCGGTTGATCTTTATAGTCGGCTCGGCGTTGAAAAAAGAAAATAAACAAATGCTTGCAAAGTCTTCTTTGAGAGGATCTGTGTTTAGGATCTGAAGAGATGGGAGTTTATGTGGATCTGTTTTAGTGTCACCATCCTGTTAAAACCTAATAAAAACGTTCAGATCATAGTGGGCCTTATTGTTAGACAAATACACCCTCAGACTAAAAAAGAACAACAATCACCTGGGTAATCCTGAAATACCCCCTTACTGCTGGGTAGGAATGGGTGATATTTTACCGTTCACGATATACCGTCAAAAAAAATCCTCACGATAAGAATTTGTCATGATGCGGTAAAAACGATAAATTCCCGTTGATGACGTTTTTGTGTAAAGTCAGATTTATGGTTCTGCGTTAAATCCACGCACAACGTACGGGAAGGAAGGAAGGAAGGAAGGAAGGAAGGAAGGAAGGAAGGAAGGAAGGAAGGAAGGAAGGAAGGAAGGAAGGAAGGAAGGAAGGAAGGAAGGAAGGAAGGAAGGAAGGAAGGAAGGAAGGAAGGAAGGAAGGAAGGAAGGAAGGAAGGAAGGAAGGAAGGAAGGAAGGAAGGAAGGAAGGAAGGAAGGAAGGAAGGAAGGAAGGAAGGAAGGAAGGAAGGAAGGAAGGAAGGAAGGAAGGAAGGAAGGAAGGAAGGAAGGAAGGAAGGAAGGAAGGAAGGAAGGAAGGAAGGAAGGAAGGAAGGAAGGAAGGAAGGAAGGAAGGAAGGAAGGAGAGAGCAGAAGGGAAAAAAGAAGCAAGGAAGGAAGGAAGGAAATGAGCCTGAAAGAAAGAAAGAAAGAAAGAAAGAAAGAAAGAAAGAAAGAAAGAAAGAAAGAAAGAAAGAAAGAAAGAAAGAAAGAAAGAAAGAAAGAAAGAAAGAAAGAAAGAAAGAAAGAAAGAAAGAAAGAAAAAATTCCCATTGATGACGTTTTTGTGTAACAAACATGGCGGATCTGAGAGCGAGATAGATTTATAGTTACAAAGATGGAGTTGAATTGGTATTTTTTTATCGTTATTGGGATAAATGCCAGAAATTATCGTGATACATTTTTTTGTCCATACCGCCCATCCCTAGTGCTGGGGTGATCAGCAGTCAGGTGATGCTTATCAGCCTAATTTGATCATCAGCAGGTATCCAGGACGCTCTAAAAACAGACATTATGGCACTTTGCAGGTCTGGAACACTCAGGTGTGTTAACATAACGCAAAAAGGTAAAAACATAAGCAATGATCTTAGAGGAATATGGAAAAGTTAATAAAACCAATCAGCCATGAACAATGTGAGAGACTCAAACATGATACAACTACTTTTGCTGTTAAAGCTGAATCTACACCCTATTGAATCATGAGGGAACTCGGGGCCAACCTCTGGTTTTTATATTTTAAGTCAATGTGGGCGTCTCAGTTTAAAATGTCCGACTTTACTGTTGAAATGATGTATGGAAAACTTAGTACAAAGAATTAAGTAGATTAGATATTCCTTTATTCATCCCTCAGTGGGAAAATTCACATTGAACAGCAGCGGTGCACACAACACACACATGCATACAAACACAGTTAAAAAAAGGATAAAAACGTAAAAAATATATAATTAAAAAATATGAACAGTACATACAGAAGAAAAAAATAGTGCAGTTTGAGATAAAAGGCAGTGCAAAAGTTAAAAAAGTAAAGATAAAATTACAGGCCTGGTTTTATCTGCCATTACAATAGCAACATCTGAAATATGGATGTTTGGACAGATTTGATCAGTATGAATGCTAAGCTAAGCTTAAATAGCTTACTTATGGTTACTTACGGCTTCCAGGGCCGCTCTTCACAGAGGTTTTGTCCAGTTCTTCTTAGACGATCTGTGTGTCCACATATTCGTGTTCTTAGTTTTTTGCTTCATGTTAAATAATCAAAAAAGTAAAATGGTCGAATCAGATTATGCTTTATGATGTTTTAATCAACAAAAACATTCAGGCACTTCACCTTATATTTACCGTTTCAAAATAAATAGTCTAAACGATAATCACAATTATTCTTTTGTTAATTATTCAAAAAATCTTACATATATTACATACATACATATATTTACATATAATAATCCTTTTTTAAATTTCTGATTTAATGCTTATTCATAGCAGCAAATATCATTGGATCTGACTCCAAATGATGTTTGTGTGAGTGTCCAGGTTTTATTTTGATTAAAACGCATCTCTGTGGAAAAGAAGAATATAATTGGTTTTGGATATAATTGGCATCCATCAGAAAAGCCATGGACAAATGTTGGTCATGTCGCCTTTCCGCGACGCGTCGTCGTCCTTCATAATGACCCAGAGGTCCCGGGCTGACGTCACAGTTAATTAATAACATGCAAATATGCGCTCGGGTTGTCTGGGTACAGTAGCGGGAGTGCAGATGAGGACGTTTGCGGCGCCATAAAGACGTCTCCCTGTCAACTAAATGGCCAGTTGAGCTGCCATATGGTTGTGCTGACATTATCTCTGGGTAATTAATATGGCATCTCGCCTGGCATCTGGTGGCATTAATCTAGCTGCGAGCAGTTCATCTTACGATGTCAGCGCTGCTGCGGGCCTGACGTGAATTATCACTGCCTGATGTAACTGGGAGGCATGGACGAAAAAACAACAACAAAACCTGCGGTGTCTGTGGCGTCTGCATGGAAGCAGCTTCTTCTCATCGTAGAGAATTGAGGACTTTGAGCTCTTTTTTTTAAAGATGTCATTGCCTATAAATTAAGCGCTTTATAGAGGAAGAGTCTGTATCTGTTTGGACCTGGACCAATGATGTGAACTCAGGAAAGATGAGGCTGTGCTCAGCCGGACGGCACGAAATTCTCCAAAAGGCAGTGGATGGTGAACCTGGCAATTAGCTGCAGGTGATATTATTCTCAGTTACGGTCCAATGACGGTGGTTCTCCTGAAAAGCCGTGTGTGAGGCGTCGAAACGAACAGAGATGCGTGAAAATCCAAGTCTTCAGTAACTTTAAACCCACAAATTAAAAGCTCTTGAAGAGGAAATTTATGCAGATTTGAGGATGTAGATGAGACTTTAGAGCCTGAAAAACAGCATCAAAGTTATCTTAACTTGAATGTTTCATTGCCAAATTTGAATCTTTAACGGCGCCCGTGTGACAAACAGGAAAACATTGGCTAAGCTTGTGCAGCATGATGTAACTCAGAGGCAAGACGGGGCATCTGAGCTGCTTCAACAGAAACTCACTTCTGCATTTCTGTTGGTCTTCGTGGCTCTGAGATGGCAGGGGGAGGCTCAGAGGGTTTACAGGGGTGAGGAAGAAAGACTAGACAGGTCCATGCATCCATCTATCCAGCAGTCTGTCCATCCATCCATCCAGCCGTCCATGAGCCTATCCCTCCGTCCGTCCAGCAGAACCAGAACCAGAGAGGAAGAACATCCGTCTCCATTAGTCCACGGGTTTAAGTTGTGGGACGTAAGAGACCGAGAGGAAAAAGAAAAAGAAACTCAAACTTAATTACAACGATGTACATATACATGCAATGTAAACAGAGAAGGGGGGGAGAGCCCAGAGCATGATGGGAGTCTTCCAGCAGCCTCGGTGTGCAGCAGCATAAAGAAATTACTGTAATCTTCATCAGGAACGCTGAGCCTCGTGTTAAAAACAGAGGAGGCGCTGCGCCGTCAGCCGCAGAGCGCTAAGTGCCTGAGACGTTGAGACGCAGCCGAACATTTCATCAGAGACCTTTTCCAGCGTGCGCAAGTGTAAATTACATCAGGCATTTATTTGCTCTTTGGCGGTGAAAAGCGTGTCTCTGGAGACGCCCCACGGAGGCGGCGGTACAAGTGACCTTTTCAGAGGGGCTGTGACCTGATGTGTGATGAAACCTGATTGCAGACGGGAGAAACAACAAACACTTGCCGCAGCTTAAGAGCAGTGGGAACGGCGCCGTTTTTCCAGCGCTTCCAGCTCGTTGCCGTGCCGACGCAAGGAGGATGGCTGCGGCTGGTGTCTGCGACGACTGGCAGGTAGCACAGCTCCAGGATGGATGAAGGTCGTCGTGACTTTCGCTGTTAAGGCGCCGCTTCACATGCCGGTGTAACGCAAGGGCGTTTGACGGGGCGAGAAAGTTAAAAAAACTGAGAATAATTACTGACATTTGTGTTGATGAAGAGGTTAATGTTCTAAACTGTTACTGATCGACTCAAACGGGACACATGCCCAGAGCAATTTCTCAACTTCCTTTAAGGAAGCCAAGAGGAGCACCAGCGCAGTCTAACATCAACACGTGTAGCGGTGTCATTGGACCAGATTACAGTTAGTTTGGGGGAGTGGTAGTCTAGTGGGCTTGGGTCTGGAGGACTCAGGTTCAAGATGACCCTCCCTTGGCCCCTGAGCAAGGCCTTAACCCTAATCTATATTACCGTATTTTCTGGACTATAAGCCGCACATGTATATAAGGCGCATCCACTCTATTTTTAAAAAAATTATAAAAAAAAGATATACAAGCCGCACCTGTATATAAGCCGCATCTGCTCTATTTAAAAAAAAATATATGCAAGCTGCAGATATTTATGTTGTTAGATTAGATATTTACTACATGTACAGAAGGATTTTGAACTGTAAATGATGTACATGTTTGTACCTAAATAGATCCTTTCCTAACAGTGTCTTAACACGGCAGCAACTTTGCTGATTAAAACGGGACAGAACCAAGAGAAAATAACCGGTATTTATTTATCTATCTGTTTGAAATCTGCTTCTACCTACTTTTATCTGCTAAAGAAGAAGTAGCGTATTCTTCTTTGCATTTATTTTGTCTTAGTTTTGATTCTAATTCCGGTTAGCGCTCCCCGAGCAGTGGAAGAAAAATCCACAGAATAGCCGCACCTTTGTATAAGCCGCATGGTTCAAAACCTATGAAAAAAGTAGCGGCTTATAGTCCAGAAAAATGCGGTATATGTTTTTTTTAATCCCTTTTGGACCAATGTGAACATCGTTCTGGGCAGATTTTGACTCCTCTCAGCCATGTGGTCTGGCCAGGTACATCCCGACCCGGTGTCAAGGGGGCTCCACCTGCAGAAGGGGACATAAGAGTCCTAGGACACAAGACCCGGACATCCCGACCCGGAGCACTGGCGCTGCTGCAGCAGAAAACAAACCCTTGAAAACGGACTTGTGTCCATCGCTTGTTTGTTTACTGCGGCGGTGAAATTTCTCCCATTCCTGTTAAAACTAGAGAGGATGGCATCCTCATTCAGGGACTTGATTTGTTTTCAGCTGCTTTTATAAAGAAGGAGAATCTGAGGTTTCACAAACGGAAGCAGAAATATGATGAAATTCCTTGATGCAAGATTTCTTTGCAGATTTTAAAGGATTAAACTCAAAGCGCATTCGTGTGTTTTATTCTATCCATGATAAAATCGAAAAAGCGTGACAGTTAACCAGCATGCACTTCAATGTGTTCTCTCTTTTATAGACATCCACTCAGCTGGAAAGAATGAATTAAAATCTTTAAGTTGCGGTTTTATACGTTGCAGAGCTTTCCCGACGGTACCGGATGGCTTTTGCATGGCTATCTCTGTATTTACAGGTGGCTCAGGTTCGGGTTCATAGTGCGTGAGGATGCAGATTGGTACATACGTCGCTGTTCTTCCTGCTGTACAGGTACTTAGGTATACTTAGCATAGATTGCTATTGACGAGCAGGAGCAGCGGTCGCGGGCCGTTAGTAACGGCCTGTGATTGAACACCTTGTGCTGAGGTCCTGCTGCTCTCTGCCTCATTAAATCTGGCAGGTCTTCTGTTCAGCACGCTGCGTTGCAGGACGGAGTCCAGACACATTTACCCGTCTCCTCTGCAGCAGGAACACGGCGCCATCAGAGTCGGGAAGCTTTTAAACGCTGTTACCGTTGCTGCCGTCAGACACCAAGAGTTGCGTTGAAGCTTCTACTGCACGTCGGGTCTCTGAGGGGCGTCATTTCACACGCTGATGCAATCTTCGGAGGTCTTATGTCTTACTCCCGTGGGGCCACCATCACCTGGAGACACACCGGCATTAATCCCAGGGTGATGCGGGAGCTGATTTTGGTGACATCCATTGAAGCCACCAGTTATTAGCAGAAAAACGGTACAACTTCTGAGTAATAACATCAATAAATTCATCAATAACTGATTATCAACAATTATCTATATATATTTAGTTTATTTTATTAGTTTAGTTTATTGTTTTGCACAGTTTTTAAAAAATATACAGGACATATCAATGATAAACACTATAGGTGCAGGATGAGGCAAAAAACCCAATGGGCTTATTTGAAGCCTCCACCGAAGTTATTAAAATTTCATGTCAAGATTAACATACAAAAAAACAGAAAGTAAAACCATACAAAAGTGATGGCAAACTAATAATGCAATATATAAATAATAAAGAATAAAAAGACAAAAAATAAATGTGTGTGAGTGTGCATGGGATATTGTTTTTACAACTTATATTATATTGACTCCTGAGCAAATAAGACTGTACATGTCACTATGAGTGAAACACAAAAAAAAAACAAAAAGAACATGGATACATAAACAACAATACATTGGGAAAACAGTTACAAAACAGCAGTCAAGTGGTCCTTCAAACGTCTTTTGTAATATTTCAGAGAGGACGAGCTCTTTGCCAAGTGGGAAAAATCATTCCACAATTTAGTCCCTAAATCTCACCTAAAATTGACCTCTGCAAGTGAGAAATTTAGGAGGATGAAGATATATTATTATATAGAGAGAATTATTATATATATTAAACTATGTCAACAAACACATCAACAAGGGAGATGATCGTAGTGGTTCCAACGAGAGATTAAGACATTTATACGTTTGTAACGGTGATAATCCGGGTGATTTGTTGGACAGAGCGCTTGGGGATGTGGTTGCTTTCTCCTCAGCGACTCTGTCCTCAGGCCATTCCTCTGCTCCTTGCCCATCCAGCCACTGTCACCTCCCATTGGAGAGTATTCCTCTCCATTACTGTCCTCCGTCCATCCCCCACTTAAATAACAGCGGCCCTGCCACTCCGGGCCTATTAAGATACTGCCGCCGCAGCCGCGCAGGCGGACGGACAGCAACTGGCCCGGCTCTTATAAATAGACGACCCGGAGAGTCGGGAGGCTGGTTAGAGGAGGTAAATTATTCCAAAAAACAGCCGGAGAGGACTGAGACTGAGAACCCCCCCTCCCCCGGCTCCTCCTTTCAGGTGTCACTTTGGGCGGACTCAATTTTACACTGTAATGGACCTCCTGGTTCAACTACTTTTTTTCCTCCCCACCTTTCCTTTCTCTCTCTTTTTCTTATCTCCTCACCCATCAGGAGCTGACGAGGCCTTTACTCTCCGTCCTGCAGCACACAGTAATGCCTTGCACCGACTGTATACTTGGTACCACTTAATTTTGTCAAACAGTAATCAGTTGGAACTAGAGCCAACGATCGCAGGCTGCCGGCGAGGTTCCTGCAAACACACGACTCAAGTGAGCGGTACCAGGTACCCACACAGACTCTACGACCCGGATCCAGTCATGTTTCAGTCTCTCTGGGGTAGATTTGCGGCCGTGTTTGGGACCGTTGTCCGGTTTCATAACCCTGTTTTCAGTCAGACAGGTTTCCTCACATCCTACTCTGGCATTAGTGGTTGACTCGGTGACTGCAACATATGCAGGTTCTGTGGCAGCAAATCCAAACCGAATCGTGACCCCTCCACCACCGTGCTTGATAGTGGGTAGGGAGAACAGGCTAAAGGCCCTAAACTCAACAATTAAGTGGGAATAAATCGTTTATGTACCATACGAAGGTGCATCAGAAGCACCGCCCATCAAGGGGCAATGCAGCACAGTTGCGCGAGCATACGGTAACAGCAGAGTGAGCGGGGAGCAGAGGGAGGAGGTCCAGAGAAGTGTGCTGCAAAAATGTCACGAGTGCTTTTGATTGTTTGAAGATTTAGACGCAAATTTGGGTTGTAGTGATGCTTGCACAAACCACATATTTGTCATCTTTGGACATTTCCTTCAGTGGTACTTGTGAAGGAACTTGTTTAAATGTCCTTCGGTTGATACTTCTTGGGGTGCATTTCTATGATAGATGGAGCGACTGGCAGACGTTTGTTAAAGCTGATACACAACTGCCGGCACACCGTTCAAATCAACTTCAAAGTGGTCTTCTTTTTTTTCTGGTGCTTCTAGTTCTTTCTTTCCCAGCTTTGTTGTCCTGTTTGCGCGAGGGTGTGTTGGTATCTGGGTCTCGTATTTCTAGTCTGCCGGAGGTCAGAGGTGTGCTGACCTTTTACATTCCAAAACATCTTTTTCTTTTCTTTCTCTTATTCTCCTTATTTGGACGTAGTCTTTGTGAGCTCCACACCCTCCCCCACCAACGCCTAATCCACCCACTCCAAAACACAGTTTCCATGTTCTTCCCCTCCGTCAACAATAACAGCATGTGAATTACGTCGTAAATGTGACCGTGATGGATTTGGCCCGAGGTGGCCGGGAGGAAGAAGTCATCAGAACCAGACCAAAGACGAGTAATAATCTAGCAAAGAGGGAGGAGGGAGGGAGACTGGGAGGGAATGGGAGGCTTGATTGTTTGTGAAAGCTATTTTAGCATAAAGTGAACTAAATGGATTTGCAGAAGCAATTAACCTCGGAGATCAATCAGTATTCTTAGCAGTGATGCAGAGGGAATGCTGGTATGAAGGAAATTGAATTTCCTGGACCTACCGCTAGGACTGACTCCAAAACCAAGTCCATGTCCATTGACGGTTGACTGAAGTAAATGTCAAGAAGACTTTAGCTACGTGGTCACACTTGAAAACCAAACAGAGCATAGTTATTTTAACTTTAAAGCTAAAATTACTTGTTGTGCGTCAAATTCACCAGGAGAGTGTTATCAGGGTTTTTTCTCGGTTGATCGGGAAGGTTTTGGTGGCAAAGCTTATGAGAGAACACATCAGGTAGCCTGGAATCCTCAGGCCCAGTTGAAGTCTGCTTGTCAGGTTTAACCAGAAATCACCTGTGAGCTTCTATCTCTCGGAGCAGCCAGGTCTTCTGGTTGAGCGGGCCACTAGCCAACGACCCACGGTCACTTGGCCTCCTGCTCGTGGACCTCGGCTTTTTACAGCTAAGCAGGCGACCGAGCGTCGATCCACGTCAGAGTTTCAGATGTAGTTTTGGTTGCAAAATCAGAAACGACTGCTGTGTTCAGCCAGCGCTAGGTTAGCACAAGCTGGCTAAGCTTCGTAGCAGAACGAATGACTAATGTGTTGAATGAAGTGATCAAAGCTGCCATTCAAGGGGTCTATTCCTCCCAGATTTTTTGCTTTGTATAGTTTATATTGTATAGTTTTATCTGGTGCAAAACGTTTGGAACCAGCTCCTGGTGGTCAGTAGGGGTACTGCAGGTTTTTCTTAGCTTCGTGGTGACATCACAAGAGGTTTTCATACCTGTGGTTTTAGTTGGCATTATATGTTTGGCTAAAGCCGTACATAATATATGAAGTCCACATGGTTCACAGGCCGTCCAGAGGCCGTCTCTTCTGCATCCGTCACCTGGAAATCAAAGTCCAATTTACAGAAATCCGATTCCTTCTTTGTACTGAAAAGGAAAAGAATTACGATGGAGGTCCAGGCTGCTGAAAAATACGCTGCAGTGTTGGGGAGGCAGCAGATTAGGATATTCGGAGTCATCTTCTGAAGTGGATCCAGCTAGGGGAAGTGGGATTTTTAGTCCGTTCCCACCTGAAAGAAGACCAACATGAAAGCACTGTTGTGAAATCTTTGGTTCTGGCTTCAAAACGGCGGTCCGACATCATGCCGCCAAAGAGCTTCAAAGAAGACTGTTGCGAAAGGATCAAACGGGATATTGTGCCCACGTTTATAGGATCTTTGTCGAACAGAGGGACTCAAACTCATCCGACTGCTGAAGTCTCCGAGTCTTGAACGTGCCGTTCAGCCGCGAGCGTTCTCCACTTCCTGTAGGTGCGTGCGCTCTCTGCAGTGCAACAGAAAATTATAACCAGAACCAGACATAAAGCCATGAAGGTGAGACTCGTCAATATTTATTTCTCTCGTTTCCACCTCTAAAAACATGGTTTCTACGTTGGCTTCCTGCCTTTTTAGAAAGAAGCCCTTCTCCACCGTCTTCCTCCAGCACCCCTCCTCTCATCCACGCTCTTTAGCATCTCGAGCAGCCGAGACAGTGATTGATCCGGCGTGGAGGCTGTTGTGGGCCCTCCTCCTCCTCCGCTGGTTATGAACATGAGGCAGGCTGCTCTTCATAGATTTTTAAATTAGTGTCAGCTTTGCCCCAAAGATGTGTTATTGACTGATGAAATAGAAACTGAGCTGCAAACACTCAGTCCTTCCCCAGAGTTTTCCCCAGCCTGGTAATTGAAAAAGTGTGAAGGGAGTGTGTTCGTGGGAGCGTGCAGCCCTGTGTGCCTGTGTTTGTGCTGCTTTTGTTGTTGTTTTCTTGGTGTTTGTGTGAGTGCAACTGTGTGCTCTTTATCTCTCCGGGAGAAAAATGGACCCAAGATTTGATTGAAGTATCATGTTGAAGGTCTCTATCTTTCCACTCAGCCGCCCCGGAACACGACGCCCCAGTGCAAGCATGATCCTGTAAATACTGTAAATGAAGCGCTGGATATACGGCGGGCTTCAGGCGGGCCTCCGAGCCTCCGGCGTCGCTGGGCGTCGGGGGTTTGGTCGTCGCGAGCTTGCACAACCCCGTGTTGTTTGCATCCCTAGGTGGTGCTCCTGGGAAAATGCTTTAACTTGAAATTTACTGGGATGAAAAACAACATATAACATTATTTATTAAAAATAATGGGTCAGGGGTTGTGGATCTACCTTCAGCATTAATAATTTGTCATTTTTCTTTTTCTTCTTTTACTTTGTCGGTTTCTCACATCGTTGTGGAGGATATTTGTTTGTTTTCAGACTTTCTCGTACAGATTTGCAGCCGTGTTTCAGACCGGCGTCCTGGTGCATCAATCTTTGCAAAGCGTTGGCTGCTTGTTGTCAGACATCTTTGTTAAATCAAGAAAATGATGAACTCCAGATTTTTTGTGGGGGAAATAGTTTTATAATCCTTTCCAGAGTGATAGCGACGCATCGGTTGTCACTTTTCTAAGAGCATTGTTGATGTTCCCTCTTGGCTCGTGTTAAAACACTACGAATGCTCCAGAGCACCAAACCGCCCAAGTATCTGCTTTTATAGAAGTCTCCACACCTGTGGGAGTTCGAATTGTTTTGGACTGATGAGTCGCAGCACCTGGCTGCAACTTTTACCCCTTTTAAATCCAGTGGAGGCAGTAAGGAGGTACTTAGTATTGCCCACATCAATTTTCTTTTTGGTTTCATTTTTGCAAAATAGTTATGTATGTTTGGGCTTGGATTTGCCGAGTGCCAAGACCCACTACGACAAAACAGAAGAAGTGGCAGTGATTTTGCTTATGGTCATTTGGAGAAAAACGACATGTAAACAAAAGCATGAAGTCTCCCGGCTCAAACGGTGCTGTCTCTTTCTCCGCAGGTTCCGACATGGCCATATTCTGCCTGCTCTGCGGGAAGCGCTTCCAGACCCAGCCGGCTTTGCAGCAGCACATGGAAGTCCACGCCGGCGTGCGCAGCTACATTTGCAGCGAATGCAACAGGACCTTCCCGAGCCATACTGCACTCAAGCGCCACCTACGCTCTCACACGGGTAAGTGTCCAGCTTCAGAGGACCTTCTGTCCCACAGAGACCACAAGTCGGTTCAGGTTCACGCAGTTGTTTTTGCTAAGCGGCTACATGCAGTGTGCTGGTATGATGCAAACATAATTAAAGACATTTTACTTCCTCAACCGACCCCCAGAGAGTAGCGAATCTCCGTTAACCCCCACGTTGAGCTAAAATCACATGACGCCACAAATGTTTGGCTGATTAGGGGAGTAGGCTTTTTCATTAACAGTTAACTGTTCTAGGAGACAACTGGGACCTGTTTTAGGTTGGCATGGAAGTGTTTGAGGGCAAAGTAGCCCGATGCAGCTGGTTCTGTCCCCTGATGCAGCTGGTTCTGTCCCCTGTTGAAGGCCACTAGCCGGACTTACTAGAGGACACTAACTGACCGCCTCCAGCACACAAGCTTCCAATCATTTCTGGATTCTTTCTAATTGACGAACCAAATGACTAAACAGCCAAAACGAGTGCTGCCAAAACTTGATATGACGACCAGCTGTGATGGTTTTCTCCGTGGCTCAGCCCACCACCTGCACGCCGTTGCTCTTAGATTTGAGGTGACTATGACCAGCATAGAATAGACCAACGTAAACCAACTATGACCAACGTAGACCAGCATAGACCCGCGTAGACCAACTATGACCAACATAAACCAACTATGACCAACGTAGACCAGCATAGACCAACGTAAACCAACTATGACCAACTATGACCAACTATGACCAACTATGACCAACTATGACCAACGTAAACCAACTATGACCAACTATGACCAACGTAAACCAACTATGACCAATGTAGACCAACTATGACCAACGTAAACCAACTATGACCAACGTAAACCAACTATGACCAACGTAGACCAACTATGACCAACTATGACCAACTATGACCAACTATGACCAATGTAGACCAACTATGACCAACGTAAACCAACTATGACCAACGTAAACCAACTATGACCAACGTAAACCAACTATGACCAACGTAGACCAACTATGACCAACGTAAACCAACTATGACCAACGTAAACCAACTATGACCAACGTAAACCAACTATGACCAACGTAAACCAACTATGACCAACGTAAACCAACTATGACCAACGTAAACCAACTATGACCAACGTAAACCAACTATGACCAACGTAAACCAACTATGACCAACGTAAACCAACTTTGACCAACGTAAACCAACTATGACCAACATAAACCAACTATGACCAACGTAGACCAGCTATGACCAACGTAGACCAACGTAGACCAACGTAGACCAGCATAGACCAGTGAGGAGCAGTCTGAGAGAACGCATGTCTCGCTGGAGCTCCACTAGGTGTTGTAACTGGCAGCACTTGTTTTTTGAGACTTTTTTTCTCAGCTGTGAAATTCAAAACAAGGACGCTTGAACGGATTTGATCAGCATTAGTGAGCGTTATAAATTAGCGCTAAACCGACTGAGCTAAAACTAAAAAGTAACTGAACCAAAGTGGGCGTGTTCCAGGCCTGTTTTTTCTGCCCATTTGTCCATGTTAAGCAGTCAGTTCCTGCAGTTATAGTCTCAGGATCTGCCGTCTCCGGTGTTTGCCGGTTACAGATGCCTGGATGGTAACCAGTTGGAGAAACGGTGCAACCTGGCTCATAAAAAAACCCACCTAATTACCACGTACGTACCTGCCAGCACGAATAACCAATCTCCCCCGGTACCAGCTACACAGAGACGTCAACAGCTCTCTCTGATATGGAGTTTGTGCAAAGAGGACGAGGATTTTCATGGATAAATGCAGCTTACAGCATAATACAAATGAAAAAAGCATGTTTTATTAAAGAAACTTGAGCTCGGCTGAATAAAAGGCATGAATTTGGGTCAACACCAAACGCGTGTGCAGCCGTCGCAGGAAGGTTATTTACAGTGACTGTTTGTTCCTTTTGTTTGTTTTTTTCCCCTCTTCAGTCCACTCTGATTCTCCCGGCGCTGGTTCTCGACTGAAACAAGGCCGGGAGTTTCCACGTTTATTTATTTTTAAGGGGGCAGAGGTAGCTTGACAGATGTGGTAATTCAGAGTTGGGGTGGGGGGGATAAAAAGAAGACGAAACGTCGACGTGACAGAATATGAACACATGGAAATGAATCCCATATCACCGGCGAAGGGTGGACGGTCTTTTTTTTCTTTTTTTCCCTTCTTCTTCCCTCCTCCTCTCGGTGTCTCACCCAGCCGCCTCGCCGCGACCTTAAATAACAGTCTCACTGTCAGAGCCGATTTAGCTCACCAGCTCACGGATAAATATTTGAAACGAAAGGCAGCGAGATGAGAGCAGTCGGCCCTATTTACAAGTCAGGCGAATACACCATTAGAGCGCGATGGGGGTGGGGGTGGCGGGGTGGCGGGGGTTGGGGGGCAGCTGTACAGTAGCGGCGCACACATCTGTTCTCCCCGCCAGACATTGAAGAGGACACATGCGGCGTCCGCCATCCACCTGCCCACCCCGGCGACGTAAATGTCACCTCGGCTCGTCTCCGGCGCCGCAAATGAGGCTCTGCAGCCTTTTGCCGTTTCTGCACCTCGTCCCACTGCGGGCGTGCGCTAAATCACAATGAGCCAGCCGTGAAACCAATCGCTTAAATGTGATGCAGAGCCTTTTGTCGGGGGATTATAAAGTCAGCAACTCACGCAGCCATCACGGGCGACAGAAATGGGTCCCAATTTACCCTCTTAGACGCAAAACACACACACACTCGTTCACACTTTGATGTTGATAATCTCACGCTCACTTTTCTGGGTAAGGAGACAAAAATAGAGCTTGAAGACGGAGAGTATCCACCTGTAAGGGCCAGGATTTCACAGGCGGAAGGCCGGCTTGTTGCCATCGAACAAAAATATCAGATTCTAATTAAATATGCTGAAAGTCAGAGTTTAATCTGGAGGTGTGAACGTGGCCTAAATCACCATTTTAGAGCTCAGATGCAGCAGAAAGCAAAGCTGGAAGCCTCAACCGCCGTTTGCAGCATCACTAACAGCAGATGTACCTGTATGAGGAGACGCGATGTTTCATCCGTCAAACTGCAGATATGACCATCCTGGTCCGCTGCCTGAACGCTCGCCCGATTCATCCGTGAAGCCTGGTTTTATGCTCCATCTTCGTGCGTTTGTACATCTGTCCCAACCGAGCGTAATTTGCGCTTGTACGGTTGCTGAGCAACACATCCACCAGAGGGCAGCAACAGGTGAACTGCTAATATTAACAAACACGAACGCAGCTATGAAGGAGATTGTTTTATTTGTGCTGATTTTAAGGAAACCAAAAGTTGATGAAAAGAGTTTTTTTTGTTCTGTAATACGGTCAACTGTAATACGGGTGGTCGGCAGACCTGGGCATTTCCGTCTCTAGATCGTGTTTTCTCGCCCATATGTCGTAGATCAATGGCGTTCAACTACATTTCTGGATTCTAGAGTCTCCTGGGGCCCTGGGCAACAATTACCAGGAGGCCCCTCCAACCCATCAACCTTATATTATATATAACCTGAGACTAAAGAGAAATAAGACAGGAAAACATGTTTTTAAATAGTGCACATTTGGGTTGTTTCAAAATAAAATATAAACACCACTTGCTCACAATGCAAGTATTTCCATCCGTGCACCTTAGATGCACACTTTCAAAATTTCTCTCCAATGATTCCTATAATTAATCCTAATTAACTTAGATATAACATTATTAGCTTGACAGTTACGTTTAAATGTTTTGTCCAAAATAGTTATTTTATCTGCATGATCTTCATATTATAAATTATGGTCCCATTCAAAATAAAACTGATATTAACCTCTTCCCACTCTTGTAAAAGTTGCCAAAAACGCCTATCCAAGGCGTACCTAAAGTAAATTGAAAGCTATTCTTGAACCGTTTAAAGTACATGGATGGTTCTGGTCTCTTTTGAAAGGTAACACTCTGAAGTTTTTTCTCCAACTGTCAGAATCACTGTAACTGCTACTATAATTGAATAATCTAACTTTGAACACACTGAAATAGAAGGTTTTTATTTCAGCCGGAAATTATTTTTGAAATCAGATGTCTGCAGATGAGTGAATCTGTTACTTATTAGCTGGAAAACACAATGGGACCAAAGCCTGAAGCCTTATCTAGTGCAACATCAAATTTGATAAAAATAGCACAGAAAATTAGTATTTTACACTTGTTTTTGTCAGACTATGTCTAGGCGTTTCCAAAAATGGCCATTGGGAGATGCTCAGTTTTGCTCACTGAAAGTTTTCAGACTGCGCTCAGCGCTCATGCTGCGGGTTTTTATACAGACCCCGTGGTGTCATACGTCGTTGTATTCAGGATCTCATTGGCTATAGAATGTGCCTGTCATCAGCATGATTGGCTGCAATTGGCTCATTTTTTTCATGACAAAAGGGGGGCATGAGCCTATTTCCAACACAGACGGTCATTGGCTGTTGATGGCTGTGGACGACCAGAGGAATGGTCTGATTCGTCCAAATCGGTGTCAATCAATAGGACACGACCCCGACTCCATCTTGAGAAAATAATTTCTATAGGAAAGCCCCGAAAACAAGAATTACAGTGAATTAAATTTGGAAATGTGGTAAATGGAGCGGCTAATTTCTAATGATGCAGCGGCAGTTTGTGGATATTTACAGTTATAATTATGTATTTTGGACTAAATACTGTACTGGATTGGATATACTGAACCTTCCTGAATGTAACAAGACCGTTTTTGTGGGAATATTTTTCAACATATGATTTCTATAAAGATGAATAGGTGAGTTGCATCATTTGCACAAATCTTTGTTTGTTTGTTTGTGGTGTCGATATGTACCAGCTGCTTTAATTATATCCTGAAATGGTTTATATGAATGGAATCACAAGAGTCTTAGCTTTCCAAAGGTATATCGCATGAGTATCTCACTTAACATATGAACTGTGTAAATGACCTAGTTATGTAAATTAGGTCAAATGGCCCGAGGGCGGGCCCCCCCACTGATATGGCGCTTTTTTTTTTTTCAGAAACAATTTCCTGACGTATTACTAAAATGTCCGGGGCATGTTTTAATCAAAATACCACGGAGGAACAGGACGACCATGTCTTTACTCTGTTCAGAGAAGAAAATACTCAAAAAATATCTGACGAAGAAGGCCAGGCTAATTATTATCGGGTTGGTTCTCTTCCTGGAATCGTTTTATTTTCATGAAATTAAATCTGATATCTAAGAGATCAATATGACCCACAACTCAAGGTTGAGACCTGGTTCTTGACCTTGGGTTTGATGTTTTGTTCCCATGTCGGTTAATTGCAGAAGTACAGATGACGAAGGAAACGTCTCCATTTGTTACTGCGTTTCCTTTATGTTCAGAACGATTCGTCACGTAGAGACGTTCGGCACATGAAGCATTTTAATGTCATGAATCTACAGCTCATGACTTTTGAAAATATTCGATGGATTCTTTTATATTTTCTCAGGAAGCTTGACATTTTCCATGTGAGGACGGATGACTAGATGAGGGGGGGATTCATCACATGGCTGCTCTTCCTGCTTGTTATCTGAGTTGCTTCAAGAATATCAGTTGTGTGTTCAGGTGTACGCCTCATTTCTCTCATGCTCTTTTGTGATACATTCAGAAGTTTATTCATCTAAAGAAAACTCAGTAATCTCTGACAGAGCTGCAGAACTCCTCTTTCGGGTGTCTGCGGAGCATGGCTTTCGCTAAAGGTGGCGTAACACCAAACAGATGCAGTATAAAAAGCAACCAATGCGACCAGTTTTAGGGGGCGGAGTTAGCTCCTTGACTTGGCCCCACCCCTCTGATTTTTGGTGTGTACGTCTCGTAAAATTAGTGTGAGTTGTGTTACTAACGTCACATGGATTCATATGGAAACATCTTTTTAAGTGTACCGGTACTTCTAGTGCCCCCAGCACTGGGGCAGATGCTGCAGAGATCATTTAAGCCCTTAGTAACTTAACAAAGTATGATATAGTAAATGCATGAAGCAGACCAAATAAATAAATATAATACTGCAGTGCTGTAAAAATCCCCCCTCCTGAGACAAAAACTCACTGAGCTAACAGTCGAAGGAGATGGAAAAAAAAAACCTTTCTACAGCCCAACTGTGAACTCTTGCCTTTGGTGTTTCACCATCATAAATTATATTTCAGCGAAAAACTTCAATCGATTCATTTAATTGAACATCTCTGTGACAAATCAAGATAATTTATCTCACTTAGATCATTTTTGTCACAGTTAAGATGATACAAAAACCAGACTTATGCAAATATCTCGAGGAAATATACAATCTTTTCATAATTCATTTTGGAAAATGTCTAAATTTATTAACCGCCTGTCAATTCTGTCTGGTGTGAGGATTTCGTAGATGTATCAATCAAGCTGTTCCCGAGATATGGCCTTGGGATTATACCCAAATTCAGCAACTTGTAAAGCTGTCTAAATGGCCAATTTGAAAAGTCTTAACATTCCTCTGCAAAAAAGGTTTTACTACAAAGAGATGTGACCTTTTTAAAAAAAAAATCTATTCTTTTTCACTGTACACCATCTTCATAATTTTATTTTACATTAACTTCTTGAGCATTTTTAAGGGGGCAGGTCTGCAGGTAGGAGGGAGAGCACCAAGTATAGTTTTTTAACTAAGTATGTCCCAGAGACTAAGTCTCTTTGGGGGACAAAGCCGACCATCTGACCCGAGCGTACAAAATACAGAGGTCAGTAAAAGCTCTTATATTAGTGATGAAGCACAGAGCTCCAGGACGGGATCTAGCGGGTGTAGATGGTAGTATGCATATTAATCACACCAACTTCGTCCACCGCTGACATAAAAGTAACAAAGGGTCAAGTCTCTCTTAAAAGCTGAATTTTATTTTAAAGAAAGAAAAACTTTTTTAGTCAATGGTTGAACATGAGGTGAAAAAGCCGTAGCGTCATCAATCAAAATCTGTAAGTATATTATGAAACTATAGTAGACAACATTTGAAGTGGATCAATAATACTTGCATGTTATGCAGGAATTTTAAACAAATTGGTCCTTGTCTTAGGACAACTTTGATTAAATGTTTTAATCGACCTCAACTACTGAAGTTCGGTCTCAGCTCTCTGGAAAGCAGTGACAGATGGAAGATTCGGGGACTTCTGTTGGCATTTAAGACAATTTTCATACCAAACAAGGTGTGTTGAACATAACTGAAAGCTTGTCGGAGCTGATGTCAAGCCTAAGTAGGTGTAAAGAACATTACAGTGTCATCAGCGTAAAAAATTTAATTTAGCATGAGACACTTATTGATCAAGAGGGTTAATATATAAAATGAACAGAAGTCCCAGGATTGATCCTTGAGGAACACCCACTGTTACACTGAGGTAGAAAGAAGTGATGCCTTCCACCTGAGCACTCCGTCTGATAAATAATTATGGTATTATAATAATTACCGTATTTTCTGGACTATAAGCCGCTACTTTTTTCCTAGGTTTTGAACCGTGCGGCTTATACAAAGGTGCGGCTATTCTGTGGATTTTTCTTCCACCGCTCGGGGCGCTCTAACCGGAATTAGAACCAAAACTAAGACAAAAATAAATGCAAAGCAGAATACACTACTTATTCTTTAGCAGATAGAAGTAGGTACAAGCAGATTTCAAACAGATAAATAAATACCGGTTATTTTCTCTTGTTTCTGTCCCGTTTTAATCAGTGTTAAAAGACACTGTTAGGAAAGGATCTATTTAGGTACAAACATGTACATCATTTACAGTTCACAATCCTTCTATACATGTAGTAAATATCTAATCTTACAACATAAATATCTGAGGCTTGGATATATCTTTTTTTTAAATAGAGCTGAGGCTTGTATGCAGGTGCGGCTTGTATATCTTTTTTTAATTATTTTTTTTAAAATAGAGCGGATGCGGCTTATATGCAGGTGCAGCTTATAGTCCAGAAAAATACGGTATATATAATTATGTCTGGGAGTCAATTATATTGGTGTGTTGTGATTGAGTGTATCAAAGGCCTTACTACAAAATCAGAATCATCACTTTTAAGGCTGCTGTGGTCGTATTGTGTCCAGATTGAAACTCTTTCACTTGTTCACTTATTAGTAAGTCAAAAACTTTAGCTAAAACAGACGACTCTGAATTTACAGGATCACCTTCCGTGAATAAAGAGGAAACAAAAGCCAGTTTCCAAGCAGAGGGGATGTCATTTGTTTGAGTGATAGGTTCAAAAGATGCTGATGATGATGTAATAAAGTCTTCGGCTGTCCTTTTAAAAATATAAAATAAATCGGGCTCCAAATTGTCCGGACCTTGATTGTTTTTCTGGTGTCTAAGCTTTTAAGGTCTTCATGAACGTCTGAAACTGGGTTAAAGCTAAAAGAATCTACAGGAAATCAGAAGTAATCTCATATTCTTTAAAATAATTATGCGTTTTGGCCTTATCTGATATGTATTTGTGTCTCTTTAACAATGTGTGGTGGTATTTCTGTACAGTGTTCAGATAATGAATTATCACATTATGCTCCCTTTAAAGCAGAACTTGTATCATGGAACACCGTCAGGGGAAGGTTTATTGATACTACGTCCAAGCAATCACTTCTTTCATTGTCATGGTTGGGTGTTGAAGTTGGTCTAAACTGTCTTTGTTTCATCAACACCGTCATCTCAGGAACACAAACGACCAACGGCTCAGTCTCGGGGGAACTTTCTCAAGGAAAATAAGAGCCATTTTTGACAAGAATCCCCCCTAAATCAAGATATCTCAACCCGCAGTTTTCCACCTTAATTTTAATGGACCGTCTGTGGCAGCTCATCTTCTAGAGGAAAGTTTCCAGATGTTACCTAGTTGTCGGTTGAATCCCCGTCCTTTTGTATCAACTGCCAAGAGAAAGCCAGCCTTTCATGGACGTTCATTACGCGTGCTTCATTTTAACTGTCGGCAGTCTTATCTGTTGAAAGCAGCTTTGCTGTTATGGGCTCTGACACCGGATCTCCATATAGGACGAAGAGGACAAAAAAAAAAGATTTAATGGTGTTTATTTCAGCACCTCAATCTCATCATCTCTCTCTTTCACTCAAGCTCCTCGTTTCCTTCCGTCCTGCAGTTTCATCACCTCCTCTCGACACGTCAGCGTCTGGATTTTTGTTTACATCCATGTTTACGTGGACAAATACGTTGGAAGACAGAAAAACCCACGAGGGTGTCTGAAGTCGCTCTTGGCTGGTTCTAGTCGTGGGTTTTGGGTCGTTATGGAGGACTTGTGACCAAGCTTTCTGACTCTGGACAGCACATGTGTCTGCAGAACGTCTTGAGGGTCTTGAGGTTTCATTGGATCAACGGATTCAAGATACCTGGTACCAGACGCAGCGAAGCAGCTCCACAACAGAATCGAGCGTCCTCCATGTTCCACAGCAGATACAGACTTCTTCTCTTTGAAGGACTCATTTTTGGATCTCTGCACATGGTGCTGATGTGACTTTTCAAAAATTCCAGTTTTTGTCTCATTTGTGCAAAGGACGTTCTCCCAGGAGCTCTGCAGCTTGATGTTCTTCCAACAGTGGAGTCCTCTTCAGAGGTCCACTTTGGTTCCAACAGTGATGGACGGTGTGATCTTACACCAGAGGTGGACAGAGTACTCGACCCCAGTACTTGAGTAAGAGTACAAATACTACTGGTCAAAATTTACTCCGTTACAAGTAAAAGTAGCTCAGTCAAAATATTACTCGAGTAAGAGTAGAAAAGTACTTGCTTTTAAAGGTACTTAAGTATCCAAAAGTAAATGCTTTTAAATGTACTTTAAGTAAAAGTAAGAGTAAGAGTAAGAGTAAATTTCTTATTTTCCACATCAGTAAATTACTATATTTTTTCTAAATTAATTGTTGCGGCTCTGTCTTGACAAACGCAGGCTACTTTGGCTTGACATGTTTCCGCTTTACGTACATCCCAGTGGAGAGCGTGCACTGTGATAGGTCTCCTCCTTTGACAAAAACAGCTTGTGTCCAATAGGATTTTAGGGAAGAAGAAAAAAGAGCAGACCTGAAAGTAACGAGTACTTTTCAGCCTTCCTAGAAATGTACTCAAGTAAAAATATTTGTCTTGGAAATGTATTCAAGTAAGAGTAATAAGTACCAAAGAAATCTAATACTCAAGTAAAATACAAATCCTCTGGATATGTACTTAAGTACAGTACTCAAGTAAATTTACTCCGTTACTGTCCACCACTGTCTTACACTGATGGCTCTTGACCTTGAAGGTCACCTTGAATCTCTTTGGACGTTGTTCTGGACTCTTCACTTTCCGTTCGTGTCATCCGTCTCTCCAGTTTGTCCTCTTGTGTCCAGAGAGGTTGTCTTCAGTCCTGTGGAGCCTAAACCTCTAAATGAAATGTCCAACTGTTGTCACGGGAACATCCAGCTGTTTGGAGACGGTCTTCTAGTCTAGAAGTAGGGATGGGCGGTACGGACTAAAAAATGTATCATGATAATTTCTGGCATTTATCCCGATAACGATAAAAATGACGATAAAAAAAATACCAATACAAAAAGTGTCATCAAAGGGATTCTTTCTTTCTTTGTTTCTTTCTTTGTTTCTTTCTTTCTTTCTTTCTTTCTTTCTTTCTTTCTTTCTTTCTTTCTTTCTTTCTTTCTTTCTTTCTTTCTTTCTTTCTTTCTTTCTTTCTTTCTTTCTTTCTTTCTTTCTTTCTTTCAGGCTCATTTATTTCTTTCTTTCTTTCCTCTTTCTTTCTTTAAGGGTCATTTATTTCTTTCTTTCTTTCTTTCTTTCCTCTTTCTTTCTTTCTTTCTTTCTTTCAGGCTCATTTCTTTCTTTCCTTCTTTCTTTCTTTCTTTCTTTCTTTCTTTCCTTTTTCTTTCTTTAAGGGTCATTTATTTCTTTCTTTCTTTCTTTCTTTCTTTCCTCTTTCTTTCTTTCTTTCTTTCTTTCAGGCTCATTTCTTTCCTTCTTTCTTTCTTTCTTTCTTTCTTTCCTCTTTCTTTCTTTCTTTCTTTCTTTCAGGCTCATTTCCTTCTTTCTTTCTTTCTTTCTTTCTTTCTTTCTTTCTTTTTTTCTTTCCTTTTTCTTTCTTTAGGGGTCATTTCTTTCTTTCTTTCTTTCTTTCCTTTTTCTTTCTTTCAGGCTCATTTCTTTCTTTCTTTCTTTCAGGCTCATTTATTTAGTTATTTATTTAGAGAGGTGAGATGACAAATTCCTACCGTGGGGTTTATCGTTTATGACGGTTTATCGTGAACGGTAAAATATCGCCCATTCCTACCTAGAAGGTTCTTCCTGGTGTCCTCAGACAACTGTCTCTGGTCCATGTCCAGTGTGGTGGACACCGTGATACCAGGCAGCAGAGGGACACTTTTAACCCTTTAAACAGACCGACTGAAGATCGAAGACACCGGAGATGATAATTAGAGGACACACTTTAGTTGAACACATCACCATGGTAACATTATTTTACATCCTTTCTAGGTGAACCACCTGGTTTGTCCACATGCGTGTGTTTGCGCGGTACAGTCTGAAGCACTTGTACCTCAAATACACGACCGTGGCGTCGAGAAGTGCCGTTGACGGCAGCTGTGATGCTCCTCTCCTCTTCCAGACCTTCATTAATATTCTGTTGTTGTTCACTGTCTGCGTGCGTGTGTGTGTGTGTGTGTGTGTGTGTGTGTGTGTGTGTTTTTAACTCTGAGCCAATTTGCTGTCTGCTGTGGGGTGTTTTGTGTTCGCAGCTGTATTTGATGGCACTGCAGCCAGACAGAGGGAGGAAGAAAGGGAGCAGGACCGGAGCCAGTTCTGGTCCTGGCAGCGATGGAGCCCAGTAATTTACAGCCTCTTACCGTATATAATGAACACACACCCCGTGTGCCCGTGGGCACCCTCGGCAGCTCTTTGGGGTGTCAGAAAGAGGTGACTGAGGCAGAGAACTGGGGAGGGGGGGGGTCTGGAGACGCAGGTGGCGATGCTCGGGGGCACCCTTGGGTTTCGGCCCTGCAGCCTGCGGTTCCACCTCGCTGTGCCTGGACCTCCTCGTCCCCGCCATGTGGTCGCATCAGAGAGAAAAAGAGATGGGAACAAAAAAATGAAAAGAAAGTGAGGGGAGACGAGGACGGAGAGGGAGAGGGAGGGATAGTAGTCGGATCGGGATGGACGGAGGACGTGTCCCCATTATTTCCCAGCACCCTCGAGAATATCCTGACAAAATGAAGTCTTCCACTTTTTCACGCTCTCAATGTGATTATAGGATTGAGTGTGATTCATTTAAAGCTCCACGGCGTCCCCGAGCGGCGGCGAGGGACAGCCGAGCCGGTCCCCGTCCTCAGCACCGGCCCGGTTTCCCAGAGGCCCGGTTTCCTAGCAGAGCGCGGTATCAGGACGAGATGATCCAGGTCACACGGGTCACCAGCGAGCTTTTAAAGATGTAAAAGATTACGTGGGCAACGCTAAGTACCCCTGACGGCTGGATCTACTGTATGTCAGAGGGTGAGCTGCAGACAGGTGCAACTCTGTGCATTTATAAAAGCAGATGTTTGATAGTCTGAAGTGCGAACATAATGCCTATAGGGAAAGACATAAGCAAGTGGTCTTAGGGATGCAAAAACCAAACGCAGCATCTCCTGCAGGAATCCCTCATCCCCGCCGTCCAGCACGGTGGTGGAGGGGTGATGATTTGGGGCTCTAGAGACAAATGTCCAATAGGTGAGGCTTGGCTGAGATGTGGTCATGTGACCTAAATACTGCAGAAGATCATCATCAGAACGAAGTCGAGAAGACAAAAGCACAGAAAAATGTCTCTGCAGTGACGCGAGAGACTGAAGAAGTCGTACAGGAAATGACGACGTCAAGTTCTAGCTGCTGAATGTTGGGGGTACCTAGTATTGCCCATGTGAGTACTGTGATAATCTTTGAGCGTGCACGTCGTGCTGAGCAGTTTTTCATGCTGCGATGCTGAAATCTCCTAACAGATTTAGAGCTTCAGTCTCATCTTTGCTTCCAAATTAAATTTTTTTCTCACCGACGGCAGCTGTTGGAGCAGCAACAGGACATCGGGCATAAATAACCGTCCGCCGGCCTCCTCTGAGCATTAGCATCCCACTCTCCGCTCTGATAGGAGGCTCTAATTAAAGGCAGGTGAATCTGAGCTCAATTATTATTCTTGCGGCGTCGTGCGAGCCCGCCGAGCGCCGTGATGGATTGTGATGTCTGCTGTGGTTGAGACGCTAGAAAGAGCACAATGTCTTACAGCGGGAGCCACTGATAACTTCATGCAGACAAATAAAGACTGTCACTTTTATTGATTTTAACCCAGCCCCCACCCCCCTCGCCTCATCCCCGTCTCGGTTTCACCCCCACCGCCTCCCTTTAATGAGTATGCGTCCAACATCACGAGCCATTGGAAAACGCTTTCCTCCATAAAAGTAAAACCGTAACGTGATCGGAGTCGTGGCGGTTTTTAGGTCCAGCCCTCTTCTCCTAATAAACCGACCACGTGCGTGTGTACTGTACGTGCCGGCGTGAAATCTTAAATAAAACATGCGAGTGGAAGTGAAATAATCTCCTCGCGGTGGGGCGTGGTGGCAGCACGAAACGAGAAATGCAATTTATTCACTGGCACGCTGCAGCCTGGACAGGCAGATAATGAAAGGCATAGGTCATTGATGGTGACTTAAACCTGCAGGAGTGAAATACATTAATAAATATCCACAACATTACTGGGATGGCGAGTGTAACACGAGGGGGGGGGGGGTGATGACCTGAGGAGCAGCTCCTCATCAAACCCTGGAATACAATTAGTCTTCGGGCTGCTGGTGAGAGGCCCCCCGCAAATCATAATATCCCTGATCATTGACATCTGAATATCCATTACAACTGCTCAGCGGGGGCCCGGCGCCGCGGGACGTGAACGTGACGGCTTTCATTTTCATTTCAGAGCGCAGTACTGTACATGCAGCAGGTAACGGGCAACGCCAAGTACTCCGCTACCACCTCCTCACAATTTAAGGCACCGGTGGTCTAATCATTGGCCGGTTTGCTCGTTTGAAGCATTGCCACAAGGGAAAGACATCAGCAGCGTTGAAGGAGAAATCCCTCCACAAAGTCATCCAGGAAACAATTACCGTATTTCCTGGACTATAAGCCGCATCCGCTCTATTTACAAAAAAAAAAAAGCAAGCCGCAGATATTTATGTTGTTAGATTAGATATTTACTACATGTATAGAAGGATTTTGAACTGTAAATGATGTACATGTTTGTACCTAAATAGATCCTTTCCTAACAGTGTCTTTTAACACGGCAGCAACTTTGCTGATTAAAACGGGACAGAACCAAGAGAAAATAACCAGTATTTATTTATCTATTTATCTGTTTGAAATCTGCTTGTAGCTACTTCTATCTGCTAAAGAAGAAGTAGAATATTCTTCTTTGCATTTATTTTGTCTTAGTTTTGATCTAATTCCGGTTAGCGCTCCCCCTAGCGGTGGAAGAAAAATCCACAGAATAGCCGCACCTTTGTATAAGCCGCACGGTTCAAAACCTATGAAAAAAGTAGCGGCTTATAGTCCAGAAAATACGGTAAACTAGCTGCATGTGCATTGTTTGGTGGTTTTTGCTTCAAACCCATAATCACTACTTTTAAATGATTTTTTTGTTCTATTTTTTATTGTTTTGGACGTGTGTAGCATTGAAAGGTGGCTCAAACTGAGACGGTGGAGGTAAATGTCGTCTCTTTTCCAAGGGGGCCGAGCCCCAGACGAACTCTGGCGCAGAGGTGTATAATCCAGGTGCCATAAAGTAAAAATCCTGTCCAGCAGTTGTTCCAACCCTCTAAAGAAGCATGTAATGACAATGCTACAGCAATTCTTGCTGTTTGCAACATGGGAATTGGTTGTTTTTTGCAGAAGTGTTTAATCCAGATGCCATAAAGTAAAAACCCTGCTGTGTTTCTGGATCAGCCTGTACATTTAGAACAGGTGTTTTCACTAAGGACCTACCATTTACCTGCAGAGGAGCTGGTTGAGTATTTGGTTGGAACAACTCCTGGACAGGATTTTTACTTTATGGCACAGTCTGGATTATACACCTCTGCTCTGGCGTCTGTCAGGACAGACATCCCTGAGCTGACACAACAGCTGCAGCTCAAACACCAGTCCAGACAGACGGAGGATGACGGCCGCCACCGCCGCTTCAGCGACCTAAACACACACATAAAAACATATATTCGGGGATTTAAAATCCTCTGACAAACGCAGCCCATCATTCCAGGTTTACCACATCAGTCAGGTTTGCCATTAGCGTATAGTAACAGCGCGACTGCGTGGTCAATATTACATCTCACGGCCGGTGAATAACGGCGACAGGCTGTAATTATTTAAGGCTTCACACAAAGCTCGGCAACTCTGCAGGTGATTTGTAGAGAGAGACAAATGATGGGTTGTATCTGTCCGCTGGTATTAAAACGTGCATCTATTAGAGCATAATGCTGATGTTCATGGCGCTCAGGTGAATTAATAAGACAAAACTCAGCACGAGCGAAGTGCAACATCCGGCCCTTAAAGCTACAGACGCCCCAATTGCAGTTCATAAACTGCGGGGTACCTCTTCTATGTAGATAAAGGTGTCGATAACGGTTGGATGGATGGAGAGCACATGAAAGATGACATGTCTTGGGTTGAGTCCAAACAGGCATCCGGCAGACGGGCTTCAAACCAGCGTTCTGAAAACCTGAAGTTTTCTTGTCTGGTTCTTATTATACAGTCTGTTCAACTGAGGTTTAAAGTTTAAAGTTTTCACACCTCCAGTACATCCCAGCCTCTTAACCACAATATTTCCTCTGCAGATTAAGTGAACTGTTGTTTTTCTCCTCTTCTCCACCATCTCAGCAGGCGACCACCCGTTCGAGTGCGAGTTCTGCGGGAGCTGCTTCCGAGACGAGAGCACGCTGAAGGGCCACAAGCGCATCCACACTGGGGAGAAGCCCTACGAATGTAACGGCTGCGGGAAGAAGTTCAGCCTCAAGCACCAGCTGGAAACCCACTACCGCGTGCACACAGGTACCGGAGCCGAAAACGAGTCCGAATGAAGGAAAACTGAACAATGCTGGTCCAAACACAAAAAAACTGAAATTATGATCATATATCATTTTATTTTATATCTATACCAACAAAAGCACATGTGAATCTATTAAAAATAAGTAGTATTCATAATATTATTCATTGATGCAAATGCTAGTTCAGGCAGACAGAAATGAAATAAAAAGCGGCTGTTGCTAAGTACTGTTCCTTTAAAAGTGGGATGTTATAGCAGGTGCGGCTAATCATTAGCACGTCAGCAGAGCTCTAAACACAGGTATTTCAGTAGTTGCTGGTCTGGGTCACTCAGGTGAACATTAATGCAGTGCTAAGAGGGGAAGACGTAAGAAATGGTCTTAGATGCGTATATATACAGTATATATGTATATATATTAAATATAGTAATAATGCACATATTAGGGTTGCCACCTTTCAGAAATAGAAATAAGGGACGCCCTGATTTCAGCAGCGCAGGAGCCAAAAAAAAAAGCCCCAAAACTTCTAAACTGAATAAAAATTTGTTTATTTTATATGAAAAAACAAAATGATTTGATTTAAAGTTTAAAGTGCTTTAATAGCATTGAACTTGCATGACTGTAGAGACAGCCAACCATACTAGCAACTGAAATATCCTCCTATGCTTTGTATGTCCACATCAGCCAAGATGTAATATAGCCTACAGGTGAAGAATATGGTGTAAAAGTTAATTTATTTCAATAATTCAACTAGAATATGGTGTAAAAGTTAATTTATTTCAATAATTCAACTAGAATATGGTGTAAAAGTTAATTTATTTCAATAATTCAACTAGAATATGGTGTACAAATTCATTTATTTCAATAATTCAACTAGAATATGGTGTAAAAGTTAATTTATTTCAATAATTCAACTAGAATATGGTGTAAAGGTTCATTTATTTAGATAATTCAACTAGAATATGGTGTAAACGTTAATGAAAATACGGTACAAATCGTGTCCGGTATTAGTTCAATACGGGACGCAACATTTTTTTCTCAAATAAAGGACAATTCCGTATTTTACGGGACGGGTGGCAACCCTAGCACATATATATGCCTTAGGTTTTTACCAGCATGGTATTAACCATTAATATGTGTGCAGACAAGGTTAAAAAAAAAAAAAATGGTCTTAGAGGAGCAACTGTTGCGACACATCAGGCTCGTATGGTTTATAAAAGCAAATGATTTGGAGTGAAACATTCAACAGGAGGGGACGCATGACTGTGGTAATGCTGAGAGAAAAAGGAAACCCAGAAGCTACGTGTCGGACCCTGCAGTCTTTACTGAGCAAACATAAACGTCCCTGAGAAAGGAATAAAACAACTACAGACACTCGAGTGATGTTTGGAAAACAAACCGCAAGACTTCCAGACTAATGACCTGTGGACGGCCGAGACCAAGGTGGAGTTGTCTTTAGAGCGCAGCGTCATGTTTGAAGAAACCCAGACGTATCATTTCGGCAGGAACCCCTCGCACAGGCCGTCAAACGCGGTGGCGAAACGTTGTCAATAAAAATGGACCAAAACGTCTCCGCAGCCGTGCAGGAGACGGTCCGGCAGGAGACGGTCCGGCAGGAAACGACTGCTTCAAATTACTGCTGCTAAAGACGGTTTTACAACTGTTGACTCATGGGGCTGTGCAGCGTCGCTCCTACGGCGCTTCTCTTTGTTGTTCTCCGGTTTTATTTAAGTTAGATAATAATGGGGTCAAATGTGCGTTTTTTCTGTTTAGTTTTTCTTGTCCACAGTTGAACCTAAATTAGACACAAACTGATTTTATTATGCGGCTGCAGGACTAGAAGTGGGCGCCCTAACCTTTTCATAGCATCGCTGTTTAGAAGAACCTGTGAGACGGATCATGAGTGTCAGAAACCGGCTGGAGATCCACGTGAATGTAGAGCCAAAACAAAGATGCTGACACAACTGCAGGCTACCAACTGGACCACCACCAGGACTCACCAGGGCGGCACGCGGCCAACACTATGCACACACACACACAGACACACACACACACACACTCCCCAAGCAGCACCCTCCCATCTCCCATTCAATAAGCCAGCTGTTAAGCCACACTATCAAGGCAGCCTGTCCAATAATTGGCTCCCCTCCGTCCACCCTTTCCTCTTTTGTGTGTGTGTGTGTGTGTGTGTGTGTGTGTGTGTGTGTGTGTGTGTGTGTGTGTGTGTGTGTGTGTGTGTGTGTGTGTGTGTGTGTGTGTGTGTGTGTGTGTGTGTGTGTGTGTGTGTGTGTGTGTGTGTGTGTGTGTGTGTGTGTGTGTGTGTGTGTGTGTGTGTGTGTGTGTGTGTGTGTGGGGGGGGGCGTTAAGCCGGAGAGCAACAGCAGATAACAAGAGCCAGCGACAAGCTCACAGTCAAAGGCCACCTCACACAAAAGGGAGCTGCTTGATGAATCATCGACATCGGCAACCTAACCCCCCCGCCACGCCCCCCCTCTCCACACATCCCAAATGCCAATGCCGGATCAATACCAAGCCCCCATTTGCAATTCATTATTAGCTGGTTATTTGAGGCGACTCTGTTTACAGTCTGGTTATCAATATCGGCGTAATGCGGGCGTACGCGCACGAGCCCGCGACCACCCGCGGCACTGTAGCCGTGCTTATTGGTTCAATGACCTCAGACCCCCCCCCCCCAACCCGCACAGGTCAAGGTTAACAAGGGCTTCACAGAAAGAGAGCGACGGAGCATCGGACTCGCACGTCTCGCCAGCGTGCACGTGCGAGGCTTCAGATTGAAAGGTGACGGCGAGATCACTTCCGACAGCCGTCTCAAATGCCACCGGAAAGGTCGGCATTTACATGTCTAATTTGAGTCTGCCAGCTTGAGCGCTGGTGGATTATCCCCCACCATCACTCACATCATTAGCACGTTTAGGACCAACGCTGTTGCCAAATTGAAATGTGGCTTCCCCCCCCCCCCCCCCCCCATGCACTTTGATTTATAGCACCTTCAGGAGTTCTCGGTGGCTGGAGCCGAATATTGTGTCATGTTGCTGAGATTAGTTGATGAGGAACCGTGTTCTTCCAGGTAATACCTGGAATAGATGTTCATCTAAATGCTTCTAGCTGGTTCTTATCTCACTTTACACACAAGCCCGTTTGAGACCATGATTCCAACCTTTACTCTTAGTGTTTCTATAGTTTGGGGTTTTTTTTAGTTCAGAACCGATTTTTATCGGCAGTGAAAACATTTCGACATGACCACTAACAGCAGTTCAAGAAACACGTTGCTTGGCAACAGGCTTAAGAGTTTTGGACCTGGATGAATATAAAATTATATATTTGTTTTTAAGTGTATTTATGTCAGCGGGTAAAAACAAAAAATGTTCAGGTTTGTTTATAATTAAATGAATAACTACAGCACAAATGTACGACGGAGTATTAGGGCCAAACTAAGACAAAAAAAAATATAGGAAATTACGAGAATAAAGTCATAATATAATGAGAATAAAGTCGTAAAATTACGAGAATAAAGTCATAATGTTGCGAGAATAAAGTCGTAATAGAATAAAGTCGTAATATTATGAGAATAATGTCGTAATATTATGAGAATAAAGTCATAATATTACGAGAATAATGTAATATTACGAGAATAAAGTCGTAACATTACGAGAATAAAGTCGTAACATTACGAGAATAAAGTCGTAACATTACGAGAATAAAGTCGTAATATCACGAGAATAAAGTCGTAACATTACGAGAATAAAGTCGTAACATTACGAGAATAAAGTCGTAATATTACGAGAATAAAGTCGTAATTTATGAGAATAAAGTCGTAATTTATGAGAATAAAGTCGTAATTTATGAGAATAAAGTCGTAATTTATGAGAACTCTAACAGGAAGAGCAGTCTTCTCCCTGTGTTAAAATGAGGAATATTGAGCATCTTGTGAAGTTATATTTATATATTTATAATATATTTAATATTACGACTTTATTCTCGTAATGTTACGACTTTATTCTCAAAATATTACGACTTTATTCTGGTAATATTATGTCTTTATTCTCGTAATATTACGACTTTATTCTCAAAATATTATGACTTTATTCTCGTAATTTCCATTTTTTTGTCTTAGTTTGGCCCTAATACTCCGTCGTACAAATGTGATGCCACTAAAAAAAAAAAACATTCCACCGGTGTCTACTTTTGCAGAAACTATATCGCAGTGATCGAAGTAACCTTTTAAAAGTGATATTTTAAAGGAGATAGAGTCCAGCAACCCTTTGGAGGAAGCTCATTTCAGCTGCTTGTAAACGCCAGCGATCGTAAACTAGCCACAGTCGGTGAGCACAGGTGAAGGTAGGGACAAAGATCTGCAGGGTCTTGTCTGCACTACCGCGGACGCCGCACCATCGTCAAGGTTTGAGTGTTTCCACACCAGCACTGTTAAGGTCAGCCCAAAGGAACTCTGGGTATGAGTTGGGCTCACTTGGGGTCTCTGATAGTGTGGAAGCTCCTGCAGATCCTCCAGATTTTTGAGCTAGAAAAGGCTTGTGAACACCGACCGAATGTGCTGAAATATGATCAAATATAATATACATGTCCAACTTAATGTAGAAAAAATGAGAGAGAACTGTTAGAAAAGTGTCCAATGTGGTCTGAAGTAAGGGCTTCAAAGAATAACACAACTTTGACCTTTCTTGCACCTGATTTCTTTACTAAAAGGTTATTGTCTGTGGTTTAACCCCCCGATGACGCTTCCCCAGCAGGATAACGCTAATATGAAATGGCACTGTGACTAACTTGGCTGCTACCTTGCTGTCACTCTTAGGTGAGAAGCCATTCGAGTGCAAGCTGTGCCACCAGCGATCCAGGGACTACTCGGCCATGATCAAGCACCTGCGCACCCACAATGGCGCCTCGCCCTACCAATGCACCATCTGCCTGGAGTACTGCCCCAGCCTGTCAGCCATGCAGAAGCACATGAAAGGCCACAAGCCGGAGGACATCCCCGCCGACTGGCGCATAGAGAAGACCTACCTGTACCTCTGCTACGTCTGAGACGGCGAAGTGAATGAAGAGCGTTGGGAGAGGGGTTGAGAGGTAAGGGGAATGTAACGGCGTGGATCGGAGGCGTGGGATCCTGGCGATTGAGGAATGTCAACAACGAGACACTCGAAGGCGAGGGGGGGTTTAGTTTTCAGTTTTTGTTTTCATGCAAAGGCGGCAACAAGCTGCGGGGTAGAAGGGTGGTGACGATGGGGCAAAACGACTAAGAAGAGGAAGACTTGGACACGGAGAGGGATTCTCCACCTTTGTTCGGATTCACCGGGTCATTCACTACATCTGTGCAACTGCGTCTTGTTTCAGGTCTTTTCATGCAGCACCGGAGAGCAAGCAATCTGCAAGGAAGTGACTCTTTGGATCCTGCTGACTAGGTAGATTCTCAAGGGCTATCTGAACCTGCACATCCCCTCCACCAGGAACCGCATCCCTCACTCCATCCTGTCATAATTCTTGTTAAATTCACACTTCCTTGTGCTTTCTGACTAATGAGGACCTTGTCCTCATGCCCACAAACCTCAAGGTTCCTGGTTGTTACCGAGGACTTGAGGATGTATATTTTACAACGGCAGTGTGAGCGGATCATCTGTTTACCACGGGAGTCTGCGTGGTTAAGAGGTCCGTGCGTGAAATCCTGCGGATGCCAGCGGAGGTGGCGAGATAGCCCCTGAGAATCAGCAGCAGCAGAGCCGGCGGGCTCGTGCAGTAGATGAAACAGTCGACCGGAGGAGTGGGCGTGTCGAAGAGCTGCAAAGCCAAGCGCCCCATTCGGTTGCGAGCAGGGAAGATGCTAATGCTGCTTTTTCGTTGGAGGTCTCCACAGCTTCCTCAACAGTCTTCCTGGTTCTGCATCTCTGCCAGACGAAGGCCGGAGAAGGCGGAGCACCAATGGCTCATTTGCATCACTTTTTTTTTTTTTTCATCATATACTCTTTTTTTTTTTTTTTTTTAGCTCTTCATCATAGTTTATCATGGCTTCATTGCACAATAAGAACAAAACCACGACAACAGTCTCTGTTTGATGTTATATAAGTATTTCATAAAGGTATAACTCGCTACTACAATAGTTGACATTAAATCCAACCTATCCACCCGCTCAGATATAGTTAACACAAATGCTTTTTCCATTTAACCAGATAGCTATCCATATCTCACAGTAATATCAAGGTACAGGAACGGACACAGAAACAACAGATCAATCCGTTGACCACAGCGGAGGGAAAACAAATGAGGAAAAATGTTGCTGAACACTTGAGTCTTGGGACTTCGACTGGTAGCTGGCTACGTGCTTCTGCTGGTGAATATTGAGAGAGCGCTGAGGAGGCCTTAGTTCTGCACCTTAACGCTCGTCGAAGGTGTCTCGGCGGTTTGAAGACTGTTATATGAAATCAAAATGTGAATGTGAAAGTATGTAATCTACGTTTTGTTCAAGAAAATACAGGTTGATGCAGACTTTTGAGTTGAAGTCAGAAACCGAGCATTCCCACCTCCGAATTGAGCTTTTCTTGAAGCATTTTTAACCCTTTGTTGGATACTTGTGCTTGGCAAAGGGAGCGAGAAGGTCCATAGGAGCCCTCAGAGGGATGTCTGCTCTAGGTGGGAATGCTAAACCTTTCTGACGTCTCTGAAACGCAGCATCAAACTGTTGTGACGAACACAGTCACAGGTACTGTTGTTGAACATCGCTGGATGTCACGGCATCGCCTAGGTGATCACATATCCAAATGGCCGGTGGGATTAGCAGGGTTGGGAAGTCCAGGCAGCAAGACGTCAGAATAAATCAGCTCTTTCTCCGTGGTTTTGTCCCTGCGCATTGTCTCTCTCGTCCCCTTGTTGTCGTCATTATTGACCTTGAGTTTGATCTCAACACATCGTACTTGAATTACCTCGTTTTTGTGACCTCATGTTGCTTGTATATTTTAATTTTCCCTTTTGTTACATGTGTACCGTTGTTTTTTGTTTGTTTTAATTTTTTTTTGTTGGAAAGATGCACCGCAAACACAGTGAAGCAATGTGTACGCAGAGAATTTAAGTGCCGCGGTGAAGATTTGTTGGTTTTGTTTGTCCTTTGTTTTTTTTCTCTAATGTCGTGTATTTCTTTGTGTATTACTTGTGTTACCAAACTTGGTATTATTAACCCTGTTTGTTAAAGAGCCGTAAGGTTTAGTCATTTGTTAAAAAAGCTACCTCTAAGTTCTTTTTTTTGTTTTTGTAAAAGCACATTTTTTTGTGTGTTTGCATTATTTTGTCATTGCTACTTCATCTCATGCTTTTTGTTTTCAAAAACTGATTTATGATTGTCTGTTTTTCAGCAAAGTTTTTATGAAAGGTAGAGGGGGACAGGAAGAGAAAGGTCACCCATACGGACGCTCGTCTGTCTCTTACGCCTCGTTTCCACTATCTTCCGTGCAGTTTTGTGATGAGCGCGGAACTCCATTCATTCTTATGGGATCCTCCGTAGTTACGACATAGTTACGAAACTCCTCTGTCCGGTGTTTTTGGAGCATTAATTGACTCTCATGCATTTAAAAGTCGTGACCTCTAGACCTGATTTGGGAGAGAGAGCGTCTAATGTTGGCTACCAAAGCGTATACCTTCTCTTCAAAATTTGTAATGCTTGCAAGAGGGACAGGACGAGAAAAAGTCACTTGTACGGACGCTCGTTCTTCCTTTATGCCACTTGCCTCCATCCGGTCCCGTCTTCTACCACTCTTCGTGGGAACCTCTGCGGTCTCCGATGTAAATGCGAAACTTAATCTTCTGGGGGGTTTTTCCCCTGGCGTGCATTTAAAAAAATGTTAACTTTTGTTGTTGATATCAGAAAGAAATTTGTATGCTGTGCTAGCATCCAGTGCTAGCTTTCCCAGTGCAAATACCTTAAAAAAAAAAGAACTTCTTTCAGTTGACTGTTTAGTGAAATTGTACCTAAGAAGCCATAGGCTCTCGGATAGTTTCTCCCATGGCGGCATTGAGCTAGCATTAGTAACGATAGCATCATTAGCAATGATAGCCTCATTAGCAACAATACTAGCATCATTAGCATCGCTAGCATTACCATCGCGTGAACATTGAAGAGATGTAGTTCCCCGCCTTGAACACCAGGGGCGTGCTCTGGTCCCACGAACTGACGAAGGATGAGTTGAAACGAGGCGTTCCGGTTCCCTCTGCACCTCCGACTGAGACGAGCAGAGGAGAGAAAAGAAAAACGGCAATTTTGAAGCCTTAAGAGACGGGTAAGAGGGACGCGCCAGATAAGACACAGTACTATTGCTTTTAAAGAGCGTTTAGAAACAAGAATTTAAACTTGAAAATGTGTGAATAAAGTTGTAGTTTTGTAATGTGAAAAAAAAAAGGTTCACCACAAGTCGCTGAACCGCACAGAACAGGTCATGTTGCAGTGATGCAGAGTGCGTTGGACAATTGGAACTGCAAGTTGTAATCAAAAAAAGACAAACTAGGAGGTTAAGAATAGTGATATCTGTCAGCAGATGAGATCTCTGGACATGCGAGTGTGAACAAGAGCCAACGGAGGCAATTTGATATATAAAAATTGTGATATTTTTGTATTCAGTGTCAGTCCTTTTTCCATTCGTGGAGGGTTACAGCAGGGCGCAAATATTTGTATTTCTTTTTTTTTTACCTGTTTTTTCTCTCTCTTTGGGTGTGAATCATTTTTGCCTTGCTCCTCTTTGATATTGTTGGACAAAAAAAAAAAAGAAAAAATGTGTGTGAACATATTGTAATAATACGTGTTGCTTTCTGGATGTCAATTGCATTGTAGGTGAAGGACTAAATCCATCCACCACAAGTTTTACCAGTGTGTGTGCGTGTAAGTGACAAAGTTTAAAAAAGAGAAAAAAAATAACAATATATAAGATGAAAAAAAAATAAATCCAGGATGGCCGGGAGCGGTCGCTGCCAAACCGACCAATTCGTACTCGTCATTCACAGTTTTTCAATCAAACTTGACTGTCAACATTTTTTGTTTTGTTTTTGTACTTGAAAAAAAAAATAGAAGAAGGGATGGCATGTCCCATGGTGTCTTGCCATTTTATTCTTAAACACTGTGAGCCGAGGGGGCTTTTTTTGGGCCCCCTGATAATACCCACCCATATAATATATAAATGTACCCAGTCACGGTTCAGTCTGAACACCACAATGCAAAACCTGTTCAGTCGCATTATCTTTATCATCGTCCTTTGAATGTTTTCTACTTTTTCATGTGGGTGAAAGAGTGTAAAAAGAGTGTTTAACTGTGTTTGAGTGCGCGTATGTATGTGTGTGTGTGTGTGTGTGTGTGTGTGTGTGTATTAGTGAAAAATGCACTAATCAGATCAGATACAAAATAAAATGATATTCTATGCCACTTTTTTTTCTGTTAGGGGAAAAAAATATATATATATACATTGGCATCGATATAGTTCTTCCCTCAGTGTTCCTCGGATGTTTCTGTACTATCTTTGTGCCTAAAAATGGAAATTGTTCAACGAAAATATCCATCTATATCTGCTTTGTTTCTGTATTTTTCAGAAGAAAATAAAAATGTTGTCTCCAGCACCCTAGGGATGTCATGACGCTCGAAATATGACAAGATGTTTTTTATTATTGTTTTATATATATCCACATTCTCTTATTTTCATGAGCTGTACTCTGATTGGCATTCAAAAGCATTTAACCAACAGCACAAAAAAGAAAAACTCGGCCCGTTTCTGCGGTTTTCTTTGGCCCATGTTTGGCTCTGACTGACGGCATTGACTCCGGGTGATCGGCCGTATATCCGCTGCACGCAACCCAACTCTTCCTGTTCTCCAGGCCTTCGGGCCGCATCTGGCCCCTCGCAACACTTGCCGTATCCTACGTCAAAACTGATTTTGAATTTCGGGCCACATTTGGCTCATGAAGCACATAAATTTCACACAAAATTCAACTTTGGCCCAGTTTGTGAACTTTGGGACGCGACTGTCCCACGTAGCACTTGCCAGTGCCGTAACTGAGCCGTTAAGTGCCAAAAGTAGCCCAGATTAGGCCCAAATGTATCTGCTATCCAGAAAATCTCTGAGAAAAGCCTACCGATATCTACGCAGACTTCCGGTGGGGAAACTTTGCGAATACTTTTCAGTTTGTCCTTTTGTCAGCAACAGGTTTGCTTGGAAAGAAAATAAAATTAAAACCTCCATTTGGGGTAGGTTGGCACTATGGGTTTTCCCTATTGCTTTGTTTCTGTTTATGTATTTTTCTTAAGTACTTTTTCTTTTCTACGAAATGCATTTAATGGGGGATGCTAAATTTGCCAGAGAGGATTCATGGCATCCCTGGAGCTGGCACTCTGTGTTTTGGTGTGGTGTTTCTAGAGCAAAGTAGCCATTTCATGCAGTGTTGCGATGCATGTGCCATCGAGGTCTAGACTAAAATTGTTTGAGTAACAAAGCACCAAGACATTGTATTTTTTTATATATTAGCACTGAGGACCAACTGCCCTGTCGGACCAAGCGTAACAAAGCTTTTTATGTAACAAAGCTTTTCTGTCTGTCTTTCCCTGGCTTGTCTGTGCTACTTCTCTCCTCTGTTGTCGTGACAGCACAAGTGCCAGTCGAGTTGCTCTGTATTAAGAAAATAGTGTTTTTATCATGATTTGAATTGTTATAGTTTTTGTCTACCTCAGCACCTAATCTTAGCCTAATCTTAGAAGGTGCCCAATTATTATTTCTTTTTGATTTTTCTTTATTTTGTTCTCTTATTGTGAAAAAAAAATCAGTTGAAATTTGCATTAGAGCTTTGCAAAGGTCCTTTGTCTTTTCCAGCGACAATGTGCTCTTTTTATTTTTATTTTTTTTTTCGTGGGCGTACGCCCGTCTATAGCCACCGTCTGTTGATATAGAGCTTGTCCTGTTTTTTTTGTTTTTGTTTTCTTTCTTCCATGTAGGATCAGACACATCTCTTTGTAACATTTCAGTGTTCTCTGATGGAGTGTGAAAAAAATGAAAATAAAAAGGAAAAATAAAAGATTTAATGCTGCAGGCTGTCTTCTCCATGTTGTCGATAAAGTCAATGTTGTGCCTTTGATAGTGAAAATATAAAGAATTTTTCTTTTTTTTTTCAAACCCTACTAACAGTAGATTGTTTTTTGTAGTGGTTTTTTTTGTATTTTTATTTATGGGTCTCATAATAAAAATCAAATCATGATGTTCAGTTGTATACTTTAAATCTGCAGTTAGAAAAAAAAAATAAAAAAAATGAACTTCACGTTGTCTCCTAGCTCTCTGTTTGGCCGCGCTGTCGGTTGATAACGTGTGAATGTGTGTTTGAACGAGAAATGAAGACATTTCTGCTTTTACCTCGGTATTTTTGAGTCACTGAAATTATTACAATTTACAAAATATGAACAGTCGTGCAGCACTTGGAACCTCCCCTTCTAATCCTGATGTTTTGAGTGTGTGTGTAAAAATATTATATATATATATATACAGTGCCCAGCATAAATGAGTACACCCCCTTTGAAAAGTAACATTTTATACAATATGTCATTGAAAACAAACAATATTTCCAAAATGTGCACAGGTTACGTTTAATACAGCATCTGTTGAACTTTTGACTTAAAACAAAGGTTAATAATATAACTCAGATGCCATATTTTTCAATTTTAGTCAAATTAGTGTGGTGCAAAAATGAGTACACCCCACAACAAAAACTACTAAATTTAGTACATTTAGTACTTTGTATGGCCTCCATTATTTTTAATGACAGCTTCAAGTCTCCTGGGCATGGAATGCACAAGTTGGCGACATTTGGCAACATCAATCTTTTTCCATTCTTCTACAATGACCTCTTTCAGAGATTGGATGTTGGATGGAGAGTGATGCTCAACCTGTCTCTTTAGAATTCCCCAAAGATGTTCAATTGGGTTCAGATCAGGTGACATACTTGGCCACGGAATCACTCTCACCATGTTCCTTTTCAGAATGCCAGCAGTGGCTTTAGACGTGTGCTTAGGATCATTGTCGTGTTGGAAAAGGGCACGACGACCAAGGGCAAGAAGTGATGGAAGCATCTTAGTTTTCAGTATAGAGCAGTACATTTCTGAATTCATGATGCCATCAATGAAATGCAGCTCCCCAACACCAGCAGCACTCATGCAGCCCCACATAAGGACACTACCCCCTCCATGTTTCACTGTGGGCACCATGCACTTTTCTTTGTATTCCTCACCCTTGCGACGCCAGACAGTGTTGAAGCCATCGGTTCCAAAAAGATTGATTTTGGTCTCATCACTCCACAGTATAGAGTCCCAGTAGCGCTCACCTTTGTCGGCATGTGCCCTGGCAAACTCTAGACGGGCTTTCTTGTGACTGGGCTTTAGGAGAGGCTTCTTTCGAGGACGACACCCATGCATGCCATTCCTCTGCACTGTACGGCGTATTGTGTCACGAGAAACAGTCACTCCAGTTGCACTTGCTGCTTCCCTAGATAATTGCAGGGAACTTGCATGCCGGTTTTCTTCAACCCTTCTCATCACAAAACGCTCCTGTCGTGGTGTTAACTTCCGTGGTCGACCTGGACGTCTCTGTGCAGTGGTTGCAGTTCCATCTTTCTTAAATTTTTGAATTACTTTTGCAACTGTATTCTTACTAATTTGTAAGGTTTTGCTGATATTCTTGTAGCCTTTAACTTTCTGGTGTAAAGAAATGATTATCTTTCGCAGATCTGGTGTCATTTCTCTTCCATGTGGTGCCATTGCGGACAGCAGGAAATGGGAAGGGGTGGTTTGCTTTAGGTAACCCCCTTTTGTAGCCACCTGCCTAATGAACACTTGTGTAATGACTAATTAGACTCACCTGTGGTTGAATGCTTGTTCAATTACACATTGGGAGCCTAAAATGTAGCTTTGTTCAGAGACCTACAGTGGGGTGTACTCATTATTGCACCACACTAATTTGACTAAAATTGAAAAATATGTCATCTGCGTTTATATTATTAACCTTTGTTTTAAGTCAAAAGTTCAACAGATGCTGTATTAAACGTAACCTGTGCACATTTTGGAAATATTGTTTGTTTTCAATGACATATTGTATAAAATGTTACTTTTCAAAGGGGGTGTACTCATTTATGCTGGGCACTGTATATACCGTATTTTCTGGACTATAAGCCGCATCTGCTCTATTTAAAAAAAAAAAGATATGCAAGCCGCAGATATTTATGATGTTAGATTAGATATTTACTACATGTACAGAAGGATCTTGAACTGTAAATGATGTACCTGTTTGTACCTAAATAGATCTTTCCTAACAGTGTCTTTTAACACGGCAGCAACTTTGCTGATTAAAACGGGACAGAACCAAGAGAAAATAACCGGTATTTATTTATCTATTTATCTGTTTGAAATCTGCTTCTACCTACTTCTATCTGCTAAAGAAGAAGTACCGTATTGTTCTTTGCATTTATTTTGTCTTAGTTTTTAATTCTAATTCCGGTTAGCACTCCCCCTAGTGGTGGAAGAAAAATCCACAGAATAGCCGCACCTTTGTATAAGCCGCATGGTTCAAAACTTGGGAAAAAAGTAGCGGCTTATAGTCCGGAAAATACGGTATATATATATATATAATCACAGTGGGCCGAATACAACTTCTGATGAACAACAACATATATTCGGTTAAATTAAAGAAACAAAGACCCATGTGGGCAATAGTAAGTACCCTTTCACGGTTTCCAGGGGTTTTAAGAAGTTGCAGCCCGGTTCCACCAATCATCAGCAGGTGTGCATAGTTATAGAAAAGCAGATGTTTCACCTGTTTGCTGGTCTGACGCATTCAGATGAAACAATGCGAAGCAGGAAAGACATCGGCAATGATCTTAAAGAAACGTGTCTGGAGAGGTTTATAAAAAACATTTTCAAAAGCCTGCAGGCGTCAGTGAGCGTGTAGAATGTTCGAGTCCACGACAGAAGATTGAACATGTTTGGGCATGAGTGAAGGAGAAAGATGACGACAACAGTTTCTGGAAATTATCCCATGCTGAAGAGTTGTGTGAGAGGCAGGATCACAAGATGACAGAATTATATTTTGCTCATATGAGACCGAGTTCATACAACATCTTCACGTGGCTGACAAAGCTCTGAGCTGTTTAAATGGAACAAAATCAAAATTTTATAGAGAATTACGGCCTAAAATACATCCCTGACATGAAGTGAAAGGCTGCCCTAACTTGTTGGATGGAGCCGAATAAATAAAGTATATCTAGAAACTGGGGTGCTGAAAAGGGGGGGGGGGGGGGGTAAAGGAGATGGATTCTATGGGCCCATGATTGAGGGGGGCCCAGAGAGGCCCCTAATCTCGCCCGCTGATAGGGGGGGACAAATGGGTCTGTTGTCCCAGGCCCGGGGTAGGCGGGGGCCCAGAACTGAGAAAAAATAAATAAATACATTTTTATTCTCATTAAATTATGGAAGCATTTTTCAAAATGTTTCAAAATATGCCTATTTGTGGAAAGAATATGTAGTATTTGAGTTACATAAAAGCTTGCTATTTGTTTTCTTCCTAATTGTCCTTGTGGTCAAGAACCCCCAACACAAAAATGGTTTGGCCGCTGATCAAAATTTGATGTTATCATTTAAATTCAACCATTAGAATGGTCAAAATGTCCGGTCAGCACAAGTCCGGTGCTCAGAAAAGAAGAGAAAAGAGAAGGAAAGAAGAAGAGAAGAAGAAAATAGAGGCCTCAGAGATTCTCTACACAAATATTTTTAAAAAGGTGGTGACGGTGAAGCTGGAATTAATAAAGTCAGCGTGGAGCAAGGTAAGAAACAGCGCAGCCAACCAAGGGCGTAGGTTTGGTCTCAACATTGGTAGGGACGATATAACAGCATAACGTGCGTGTACACTTTTTGCTGGGGACGGGACATTAATAAGACCAAACAGATTGGGTGAACGGGGTTCAGGGCTACATTTGTCACGAATATGAACCTAATTAATTGATGGGCTAAATCAGTGTCTCCCAACCTGGGGTCCGGGCTGAGATCTCTGGGGGGGCGCGAAACTTTGTCTGCTTTGAGGATATGCAGTTGTAAAAATTATATTTGCGCATGTTAAAGGAGCTGTATGTAAGAGCAATAATAAAACGAATCATAAAATGACCCCGATATGTCAACAGACATTTAAAAATCATGTTCATTTCAAATACGTATGTCACTGACAACAGCACTCAAGCCAGGATATTCCAGTTTAAAAAGAGGAGTTGCAGCCCTCAACTGATGTTTATGTTGTCATTTTTTGTTTTGGCCTGAAGCTCCACCCTCCACCTATCTCCCAATCACCAAGTCAGTATTGTTTCTGAAGCTCCACCCTCCACCTATCTCCCAATCACCAAGTCAGTAATGTTTCGGCATCCGGGTTGCCAGCTCGGCTCTAATTATCGCAGCCATGGCAGCCTACGTTCCTGCTGCATTCTGCAGCCTACCTGGCAACCTCTGGTCGGGGGGAGGAGGGGGAGGGTACACGCCGCTCAACAATATTTTGAAAGTGACTGCAGTACCAGTTTTGGCCATTTCTTACAGACGGCTCCTTTAAATAAATAAAAAATAACACACCTAATGGAATACTGTAATCCAAGTCTGTATAAACCCACGTAGTATTTTAAAATGACCAAAATATATTTAATAAGTTATTTATCAGGATAAAAACGTAATAACTTATTATTATATCATTATTCAACATTTAATCATACTACTACTCTGACAGGTTGTTAAAGGAAAAATTTAAAAAATGTTTGCACTCATATTAAAAGAGACATTTTTCAGAAATTATTTTATGTCCTTGCAATTATTTTCTGTGCGTATTTTATACATCGGTGACACAAAATGAAGGTGAGAAAGACAAAGTCATATGTATACAGAGTAAACCAAGAGAAACAAAAACATAATTAATGTTCATTTTTTTCAATTAAAGATTTGTAACGAATAACTTTACTCTTTTGCTGCTAGTACGTTCCTGTCGGGGGGCCCGGCTGGTTTTAAACACAAGTAGGGGGGGCTCCAAGGAAAAAAGGTTGGGAACCACTGGGCTAAATGATCAATGCAAAATAAATCTGTATTGACTTATACTAACTTTCATGTGTATTGGTTCACCTGATACACGGTTCGATTCAAACCTTTGTTTTCAAAAACTACTAAAGAAACATTTTGAAAACTTCCAGAATATACCAGGATTTTATTAGCTATTTAAATTGCAATATTTGAACATAACTTAAATGATATAAACATACACAATAAATACAAATTTATTAATAATCTCTTAACTATCCAGAATGCAAAAACTAAACATTTGTCTTAAGACCACTCAAGGCCCCAGGTACTGTAACTGCGCGCTGGACGCAGATGAGTGACGTACACTGAAGGCTGATTTATGGTTCTGCGTTACACCAACGCAGAGCCTACGGCATAGGTGCGCGTCGCCGCGTACCCTAGCCAACATTTACCAACCTTGTAACTTAACCTAACTGGCTAGCTCTAATGTTAACGTCCATTAGCTTTTTATAAAAACCTGAAGAGCAGAGGAAGAGGAGAAGGAGAGAACTGGGCACAGGGGGGCCCATCTTAGATTATTTTGTCCGGGGCCCAGGCAAGACTGTCAGCTGGCCTGCCCCTAATGATGATGAAATGATAATACTGGAAAAAAATAATGACACTAAGTTATTAACTAATAATCATAAATGTTTTATCTTCAATGTCCTGATAACAATAACGTTATTTGTTTTCGCCTGCAGGGCCCCCCCTCTCTATTTCTGTAAAATGGTTTGGCCGTTGGTCACAGACAGTATTCAGAGTGCTCAGTTCTTCCACTACAGTACATGTCAACTGTCACGTTGTTCTTCTTTCACAAATATGGTAATAATAGTCAAAAATACCATTAAATTAGCAAGTGTCCTTTTTTATGCGGTTGTTTGTTGGGGTGGCAGCCAGACATTGGAGGACAGGAACAGGATTAACAAACTTTATTATTAAAGCCTTTTTATTAAAAAGGCTGGATCTGTCATTGGTATGAGCCCTTCTTCTCTGGAGGTCATAACAGAGCAGAGGACTAGGAGGAAGCTCAGAGCTATTAGTATCAGTAGTACCAGTTATAGTACCAGTTATACTAGGAGGAAGCTCAGAGCTATCCTGTCCCAAGATGATCATCCCCTGTACAGCTTTTTTTTTGAGAAGTAGCAGAAGTAGAAGCTTCTTTTGCCCAGATGCTCCACAGAGAGATTTAGGAAGTCCTTTGTTCCTGCAGCAACCAGACTTTTTAACTTGGACTGCTGATGTCATAACTTGCTGCCATATTTGCTTGTACAGTGCACTTTTAATTGCAGCTATATTCTTAGCTGTTTAATTTGCTGCTATACTTGTCTTGCACATTGCACTTTTAAATGGATTTTTTCTTTTATCTCCCTTTTTTGGGGGGTCATTTTCTGGTTATTTTTTGTTGTATTGATCCACTGCTGTCCCTAGGTGGAGACATTGTTAATATATATTGTTGATCGTTTTATGTCGTATTGTTGTGGCCATGGTGGCAATGAAGTTTTCCCTTTGGGGATTATTAAAGTTGAATCCTATCCTATCCTATCCTAAAATGTATAATTCTATGTCAAATAGCATAAAAAATGTAGCCGCCGTGTCGGGGGCCTGTAAAGATTCTTTTCATGGGGCCCAAAATCCCTAGCGGCGCCGCTGTCTAGCCTCACATCTCAGCTTACTGCCGTGTGATTTCTTTGCACTTGGAACCATATTTTCATTGGTGATGTGTAAACGATGAGTCCTGCAACGCTGCACGCGCGAGTGACGTTCGTATTTTCTGTCTCCTAAAACCACGGAGGTCATAAACGGCGTCATTGGACACGCGGAGATGCGTCTGTTTGGTGACGTCATGCGTGGCCGTCGCACAAGAGGAGGCAAAGCCAGACACCGAGCGAGGTATAGATCAATATTTACTGGTGGACATTTTCAATTCTCCAACCAGTTTTACATCTTTAATCAGTTGAATTGCACTTATTCAAAAAACGCCACTCAATGGAATAGGAATGGGTGATATTTTACCGTTCACGATAAACCGTCAAAAGAATTCCCCACGGTAAGAATTTGTCATCTCTCGGTAAAAACGATAAATTCCCGTTGTTGATGTTTTTGTGTAAAGCTGATTTATGGTTCTGCGTTAAATCCACACACAACGTGAAGGAAGGAAGGAAGGAAGGAAGGAAGGAAGGAAGGAAGGAAGGAAGGAAGAAAGGAAGAAAGGAAGAAAGGAAGAAAGGAAGAAAGAAAGAAAGAAAGAAAGAAAGAAAGAAAGAAAGAAAGAAAGAAAGAAAGAAAGAAAGAAAGAAAGAAAGAAAGAAAGAAAGAAAGATATGAGCCTGAAAGAAAGAAAGAAAGATATGAGCCTGAAAGAAAGAAAGAAAGATATGAGCCTGAAAGAAAGAAAGAAATGAACATGGCAGATCTGAGTCATTCCAGTTTTGCAGTACAGGTGTACTAATTCAATTGGTTTTTATTAATTCAATTTAATTGGTGTAGTTTAGTAGCATTTAGTATCTTTTAGAGCAGTGATTTGGGGGCTCCAAAGACTGAATGTGGTGATAGATTTATAGTTACAAAGGTGGAGTTGAATTGGTATTTTATTTAATCGTCATTTTTATCGTTATCGGGATAAATGCCAGAAATTATCGTGATACATTTTTTAGTCCATGCCGCCCATCCCTACAATGGAAACGCCGGCCCCCGGCAGCGCCGCCTTTACCCAACTGTCAGAGATGAAAAAGTGACTCACTATGATCAGATTATGTTTTTATAGTATTCTTACACCAAGCAAGAGTGATTAATAAAAACCTCTACCTGTTTTTTAATGTATTTTCCCGTGAGCACCTTCCAGAGCTGGACCCGGCAGCACCGGCGGGTACTCCGGAGTACCGCCTCAGAAAAACCCGCTAAACCCGCTCATGTTCCTGACAGTTAATTATTCAGTCAGCTGTGTGTGGTTGCTATAATTTCACAGCATGCGGGCGTGTTTGTGTGTCACTACGCATAAACAACGCCTCACATCAAAGTGCCGCCAGCGTGTTGCTATATTGCTCCTATATTTGTTCATTTCCTCTGTGTGATGCGCTCGTGATCAGATGTCGACTTCTGTACATTGGAAACTAATGAGGCGGCTCGTGGCTCACCGTGTTCGCTCATGTCGAAGGCTGTGAAGTGCTAAAACACGCTGCAGCCTCCTGCTCATTTTCTTTGTCTTCTTCCCCCCTGTTTTTAAGGTCTTGAGAGAAAACAAAAACAGGAAGTGAGAAGAAAACGTCATTGTGAAGGGTTCTGCTGGACCTGTTGCTTCAGGCTGGGTTTGATCTTATTTTGGGACTTCAGGAAGGAAGGGGCAGGAGATGGTGAGGATGGTCTGATCTCTGACCCACAGACCTAAACACCGGTTTCCAGGTTCACAATCTCAGCCGTATTTGGATGTGACAGACACTGGGTCATTATTTATTTAACTGGTTACACTAAATACCCTGTGATTATGGGATGGGCATGGACGGACACTACGTCATTGGCGTGGCTATTGGAACCAACCAAAACAATGCAACCGCCACATATAAACATCCTGGTAAATACAGAACATAAACCACCGCAATTCTGGATTCATGGTTACTGATTTAATTGCGATCACAAATACGTGTACCGTACAGCCAGCATGTACAAGCGAGACACTAAAATGTGTGGTTCAGATTAAATAAACTATCCTTGAATATAAAGAAATCAAATTTCATAATTTTTAGTGGCAAAAAATCATACCCTTAGGATTCATGCAAAATTAATATTGAGTCTGTTAATATGCCTCAGGTGTCAACTCCAAGATTCCTGGGTATTATTGTTGATGAGAGTTTGAGTTAGAGAGAACAAATTGATTGGGTTACCAAAAAAATCAATAAATCCATTGGCATTATAAGGCGTGTTAGTCATCTTGTCAGGACGAGTTGTCTCCTTACACTCTACACAAAATTCTGGTCCTACAGAAACGTTTTGTTAGGATTGCAACTCGATCAGAGTCACACGCTTCATCTACTCCTTTATTTCACAAACTCCAGATTCTTACTATTTATGATATCAATATTTTTCAGATATGCCTTTTTATTTATAAACTAAATTCAAGTGAAGGGAATATTCCTGGACAGTTCAAGACTTACTTTAAATTGAATTCACAGGTTCATTCTTATTCAACTCGACAATCCTCAGATCTTCATCCTCCTAAATTTCTCACTTGCAGACGTCAATTTTCGGTGAGATTTAGGGACTAAATTGTGGAATGATTTTTCCCACTTGGCAAAGAGCTCTTCCTCTTTGAAAGGTTACAAAAGATGTTTGAAGGACCACTTCACTGCTGTTTTCTAACTGTTTTCCAAATGTATTGTAGTTCATATATCCATGTTCTTTTTGTTGTTCTTTTTGTGTTTCACTCATAGTGACATGTACCGTCTTATTTGCTCAGGAGTCAATATAATATAAGTTGTAAAAACAATATCCCATGCACACTCACACACACTTATTTTTTTGTCTTTATTCTTTATTATTTATATATTGCATTATTAGTTTGCCATCACTTTTGTGTAGTTATACTTTATGTTTTTGTATGTTAATCTTGTGTTCTTTATAACACATTACATTTTAATAACTTCGGTGGAGGCTTCAAATAAGCCCATTGGGTTTTTTGCCTCTTCCTGCACCTATAGTATTTATAGTTGATATTTCCTGTATATTTTTAAAAACTGTGCAAAACAATAAACTAAACTAAAACATGTACTTTCATCCTGAAACGTAAACGCTGTTGATGTTGACGGCAGAAAGTTGTATGAAGTCGATTTCTGACTCCAAACAAGATTTACAGGTCCCGGATCAGCGTCTGCATGTACAGATGTCCTTTGTTGTTGTCCTGAGGGATTTCGTGATCAGGTACGGTTTTCCTGCTTCGGCTTCGGCTCTCCGACAAGTGGAACAGCGAACCAGTTCTTTGTAAAACCCGTTCCATGTTTTTCTTGTCGTGGAAACGCTCCCAAACAAACTCAGGTTCATTTCTCTTTATGAACCTTAACACATAACGAAGCGAAAAGTATGTTCAGTTTTAATAGTGTTTTAAATTACATTTTTAAATGTTCAATAAGGCCTTTGGGTTCATAAATATGACTTTTTTTTTTTGTAGTGTACAGTTTGACCTCGGTGTAAATTTGCTGGGATGTCTTGAATGTTTTCTACTTGTATTTTTTCATAATTTTTTCATAATATAGAACTAAACACTTCCAGATTCATATGCAGCAATAATTGTTTCTCAATGACCATTGCTGATGTCCTTCTCTCCTAGCATTGTGTCAACACAGTTTTATAAATTTGAATCAACTATAAACTCAAGGTTTCCTGTGGTGGATTATGATGAACCCTTAAATGAAGTTACTGTGATATTTATGTCTATATTTTAGTGTTTTGTTCGGTCTAATACGACCAAACATCAGAGCAAATGCTATGGCCGGTAATGAAGACGACTTTAACTCAACCAGGAGTAGGAAACCACATGCTGTCTTGTCGTTACAGCAAATGCTGTAATGACGGTAAACACACCGCAGGTCACAAGGCTGAGAGAGAAAAACAGCTCCTGTCTTCGACCCGACGGGAAGGTTGGAAAATACACGAGTACGTCCAGGATGAGGCCTTCCATCTCCTATTTGTTTACGTGGTAAGTCACGTAATGCGCATTTGCATCATCAATAAGTCAAATGAATCGAAAAATATAGTCGTATCATCCAAGTAAAGGTTTCCCAGCAAAGAAGTTGCCATCGCACATATGAGCAGGGGTGAAAGTACGGCGGAACGACCTGAAATGATGTTCTGGTTAAAACGGTAAAATCTCCAAAACCAACAGAACTGATCACAGTACTTTCAACAAGAAAACACATCTGGGACCATACATTCATTGTAAAAACTGGCTTTCATTCATTCATGAACTGCCTAATAAGTGGTTCTAAGTAAACTCTTGGTTGACCCAGTAGTTAGCGACAAGTAAGCGCTTCCTCACAGCACAAAACAAGTTTGTTCTTGGGAAAATATCTTCAGTCTCAGGCGAAGGAAGGAGCTGATATGACTGTAGTTGATATGACTGTAGTTGATGTGACTGTAGTTGAGACTGTAGTTGATGTGACTGTAGTTAATGTGACTGTAGTTGATGTGACTGTAGTTGATGTGACTGTAGTTAATATGACTGTAGTTGATGTGACTGTAGTTAATATGACTGTAGTTAATGTAAAGGTAGTTGATGTGACTGAAGTTGATGTGACTGTAGTTGATGTGACTGTAGTTGATGTGATTGTAGTTGATGTGACTGTAGTTGATGTGACTGTAGTTGATGTGATTGTAGTTGATGTGACTGTAGTTGATGTAGCTGTGGTTGATGTGACTGTAGTTAATGTGACTGTAGTTGATGTAACTGTAATTGAGACTGTAGTTGATGTAACTGTAGTTGATGTGACTGTAGTTGATGTGACTGTAGTTAATATGACTGTAGTTGATGTGACTGTAGTTGATGTGACTGTAGTTAATATGACTGTAGTTGATGTGACTGTAGTTAATATGACTGTAGTTAATGTAAAGGTAGTTGATGTGACTGAAGTTGATGTGACTGTAGTTGATGTGACTGTAGTTGATGTGATTGTAGTTGATGTGACTGTAGTTGATGTGACTGTAGTTGATGTGATTGTAGTTGATGTGACTGTAGTTGATGTAGCTGTGGTTGATGTGACTGTAGTTAATGTGACTGTAGTTGATGTAACTGTAATTGAGACTGTAGTTGATGTAACTGTAGTTGATGTGACTGTAGTTGATGTGACTGTAGTTAATATGACTGTAGTTGATGTGACTGTAGTTAATATGACTGTAGTTAATGTAAAGGTAGTTGATGTGACTGAAGTTGATGTGACTGTAGTTGATGTGACTGTAGTTGATGTGATTGTAGTTGATGTGACTGTAGTTGATGTGACTGTAGTTGATGTGACTGTAGTTAATATGACTGTAGTTGATGTGACTGTAGTTGATGTGACTGTAGTTAATATGACTGTAGTTGATGTGACTGTAGTTAATATGACTGTAGTTAATGTAAAGGTAGTTGATGTGACTGAAGTTGATGTGACTGTAGTTGATGTGACTGTAGTTGATGTGATTGTAGTTGATGTGACTGTAGTTGATGTGACTGTAGTTGATGTGATTGTAGTTGATGTGACTGTAGTTGATGTAGCTGTGGTTGATGTGACTGTAGTTAATGTGACTGTAGTTGATGTAACTGTAATTGAGACTGTAGTTGATGTAACTGTAGTTGATGTGACTGTAGTTGATGTGACTGTAGTTAATATGACTGTAGTTGATGTGACTGTAGTTAATATGACTGTAGTTAATGTAAAGGTAGTTGATGTGACTGAAGTTGATGTGACTGTAGTTGATGTGACTGTAGTTGATGTGATTGTAGTTGATGTGACTGTAGTTGATGTGACTGTAGTTGATGTGATTGTAGTTGATGTGACTGTAGTTGATGTAGCTGTGGTTGATGTGACTGTAGTTAATGTGACTGTAGTTGATGTAACTGTAATTGAGACTGTAGTTGATGTAACTGTAGTTGATGTGATTGTAGTTGATGTGACTGTAGTTGATGTGACTGTAGTTGATGTAACTGTAATTGAGACTGTAGTTGATGTAACTGTAGTTGATGTGATTGTAGTTGATGTGACTGTAGCTGATGTGACTGTTGTTGAGACTGTAGTAATATGACTGTAGTTAATGTAACGGTAGTTGATGTGATTGTAGTTGATGTGACTGTAGTTGATGTGAGTGTAGTTGATGTGACTGTAGTTGATGTGATTGTAGTTGATGTGACTGTAGTTGATGTGACTGTGGTTGATGTGACTGTAATTGAGACTGTAGTTGATGTAACTGTAGTTGATGTGACTGTAGTTGATGTGAGTGTAGTTGATGTGACTGTAGTTGATGTGGCTGTAATTGAGACTGTAGTTGATGTAACTGTAGTTGATGTGATTGTAGCTGATGTGACTGTAGTTGATGTGATTGTAGTTGATGTAACGGTAGCTGATGTGATTGTAGTTGATGTGATTGTAGTTGATGTAACGGTAGCTGATGTGATTGTAGCTGATGTGACTGTAGTTGATGTGATTGTAGTTGATGTAACGGTAGCTGATGTGACTGTAGCTGATGTGATTGTAGTTGATGTGATTGTAGTTGATGTGACTGTAGTTGAGACTGTAGTTGATGTGACTGTAGTTGATGTGATTGTAGTTGATGTAACTGTAGCTGATGTGACGGTAGTTGATGTAACTGTAGCTGATGTGACGGTAGTTGATGTAACTGTAGCTGATGTGACTGTAGTTGATGTGACTGTAGTTGATGTGACTGTAACTGATGTGACTGTAGCTGATGTGACTGTAGCTGATGTAACTATAGTCACATCAGTGTTAAAAGGGTTTCTGCTCGTCTCCGTTAAGCAGAAACATCTTTCTTACTTCCAATCTTTTTCTAAGCAGCCTTCACTCAGAACAAACTCCCTCCGTGCCCCGTGGTTCTTCCTTGGGGTCTCCTTCCGGTGGGATATGCCCAGATAACCTCACCAGGGAAGCGTCCAGGAGGCATCTCACCAGATGCTCGAGCCACCTCATAGATCAAGCCCAGAGCCGGCCCAAGGCATAAGCAAACTAAGCGGCTGCTTAGGGCCCCGTGACCACTAGGGGGCCCCCAAGAGTTAAATATATATATATATATATATATATATATATATATATATATATATATATATATATATATATATATATATATATATATATATATATATATATATATATATATATATAAATTTTAAATATGTGAGTGATGATTCATACATTATCAAAGGTATGTTATTGTATGTTATTGTACAAAAACACAATAATTAATATTATTACATAAACAATATTATGTTAACAGACTAGAGTAGACTTCAAATTGTTGTTGCACATTTCTGTTGCAGTTTATTTAAAACCAAAAATAAAGTAGGTAACGTGTTTACAGTAAATGGTTTATAAATTATTTATTTGATTATTTTGTTTCTTTTAGTAGGCCTACAATGTAGATGACACTCAGTATCACACTTAGTACTATATCACTTATCACTAATATTAAGTGTAAATCAACCCCAGGCCTCTTGTAGCTGAATTTGCTACCAGTACCATTTCAGATTACTGTAAAAACCATAGATGGGTAAAAACATGCCAGGCTGACAATAGGATGATGGAAACAACACTGCTGTGCAGCTCTTTGACCTTTTATCTGTTGCTTCTCTGTGTGGCCAGAAGGGGCAGTTGCTGACTTTGATCAATATTAATTGAAATATTTTTCTGCAAATTTGTTAATCTGTTGTCTGCTTCCATGGTTTTAATCACTTTGAATTACAATCTAACTACAACAAAAAGTTCTTACATCTAGTTTTACAAGTGTATTTGTAATGACAGGGAAGAACATGAAATAAGTTTATAGTGGGTGTTTGAATGATCAATAATCAGTATTATTGGCAGTAATAGAGGGCCCCAAAATCAAATTTTGCTTAGGGCCCCATGGAGGCTTGGGCCGGCCCTGATCAAGCCCAACCCGTTATGATTACATAGCTACAACCCGGGTATCCGTGCCTGCTATAACTAATCATCTCAAATTAAACACACTTTAATTTCAGTTTCCAACAGCAGAACAAATGATATGAAAAATAACAACATCAAAAACAAAAAGACATAACGGATTATGAAGTTGTGGTAGTTTCCTGCAGAAGCTTTAATCTACTTAAGGGAAAGACATTTACAATAAACGTGTTTTATCTTGACATCAGAGCTCATTAGACGTGGTAATACGGATGACGATCTCCGTCCACTGTTGTCGGTCGGAGATGTGGTTGTACATTCTGCCACCGTGTGGCCGCTGTGGTGAACTGCAGCATCATCATGTTGTATGGTGTTTATACTGTAAAAGTATATGTTTGATTGAGGTTTTGTAAAAGCATGGAGGACCAAACGTGTGGGCGTGTCCGTGGGACAAAAAATCAACAAATGCATAAAGTAAAAGCTAAGTAAAAGCTGATATCAATCAACCTGATTGGAACAACCTGGTTTAAAATATATGCTGTCATCAATATAATAATGTGGCAGAAATTAATTTAGTTTAATTTTAATTTTCCAAGTGTTTTTAATCATGTCACAGTGACTTTATATTACTATAACTATCATGGTATGAAATAAAATGTCAAATATAATTTTCAGTCCAGGTGTAAAGGTTATATCATTTGTATAAGCAGTATATAAGTACAGTGTGTGTGTGTGTGTGTGTGCGTGCGTGCGTGCGTGCGTGTGTGTGTATATATTTATACATACATTAGTGTGCTTATAATACACATTGACTTGAGCAGCAGTTTTTGTTTTATAATTTGTTGATTTTTAATGGATTACTATGAAACGTTATGATTACATTCACAATATTATTATCATGTACATTATATACAAGATTTTCTCTCATTTATTACACATTATCTATTTTTGACACAATAACACAACCAAAGGAAACATATAGATGAATAACTTCACACTCTAAACTACATCAGTACTGTAGTTTCTATGGGTCGAGTATATCCGAGTTACATGGTAAATGTTTTCTTTTTATTAGCTAAATACGTGCTTGAGCATCTTGAGAAGCGATTGGTAGACTCCCGGGAACCAAAGTTCAAACTTCAGCTTCAAAATGACCAACTTTACAGCAGAAATAACATATTTACAGTCTTATAATAAAAAAAAAACTCCACAGGTAAATTTCACATCCAAGGCAGCTGTACAGGGATAAACTGTTGTGGATGATGTCGTGTTAATTTATATAAACCAAAGAATTCCTGTATAACTAGCAGTGTTTTGATTGACAGCTGGCACAGCTGAAAACGCGCTATCTGCGCTGTCTTGACCTCTGAGCTGGCGGAGTGGTTCATATTTGAAAGAAGATTGGTACGGTGGTGCTCTTCTGTTCCGCCAGGACCGGTTGTACTGTAGGCCGGTCTGGAAAGACCCCAGGACAAAGCTCGATGAAGCTTAACTGACATGGGACAGGATGTTTGGACAGATTTAATCAGAATAATACAGTAATAAGAACTAACTTTACAGGTTAGCATAAGCTAGGTCAACCGAGCTAAGATGACACAAGAGGGCCGTGTTCCGGACGATCAGAGGAATGTCCGCTCTGCCCACGAAGATCAGACGCCTTAGAAGCTCTTTCCAGAAAACCCGTGAGTGACATCACAGGGAAGTTTTCCAGTTCTTCTCACACAGTCCATGTTGGACCCCGATACACCACCTCCAGCCTCTTCTTCGGGGTAATCAAGCTAAAAACAAGTCGCCTCCTCTGCTGGAAGGTTCTCTGTTCAATCGCTTTCTTCCCTCCAGCAGCTCCGGTGTCGTAACTTCCTCCCGCTGAACTTTAAGAGCAGACGTTTCAGCCGTAAACCTCAGGCGGCCTGCCACACCGACCACAAGGTGCCCAGCGTGATGCTGTAGGTCACCACGGCAACCATGTAGACCCTGAAGAGCAGCACGTCCAGCACGTAGCCGACCTGGAGCCACTCCTTGGCCACCTCGCGGCACCGGTCCCTCTTCTCCAGGAAGTGGCGTATCGCTGTCACCTCCTGCAGGATGTTGTCCATGACCGGCGGGGCGTTGTCCCTGGGGGGGGGCAGGCGCAGTCCCAGCATCCCGCCGTCCCTGTCGGGATGGCTGGACATCCGGTCAATTTCGCAGGTGTGGTGGAGGGGGCATTGGGCTGCGGGACGCAACGAGAGAGCTCGTTTGTTCAAAAATTTTACTCTGAAATCAACTATTTCAAAACAATGTTAAGATTAGATAAGATAATCCTTTAATAGTCCCACAGAGGGGAAATTTGCAGTTTACAGCAGCAAAGAGGATAGTGCAAAAACAAGAGGCATCAATAGAGAAATAGTAGTAACACAGTAATAATAACACACTATAAACAGTAAACTGGTATATACAATAATAATAGTAAGAAGGAAAATAAATAATAAGAAATACTGGTATGGTGGATATTTACAGATGGATATTTACATAATTGCACGTTGCAGTGAATGATATTGCACTGTTAGAACCCTTTCCTGCAGACAAACATCTTTTGTTTTGTAGAATAGAACAATATAACCGTAGTATAAGGCGAATACAACCTCATATGAGCAAATAACTTTTGTCATGGGAGCATTATTTATGTAAAAGAAATAAAGGAACCGCTATTAGATAAAAATACTCATCTGGGCAATTCTATGTAACCCCGTGACTCAAAGCTTTTAGATTTATGTGAAGTTATCATCTCCTGCATGACTTTAAACACCTATAACATAGTTGTGGAGGAATTTCAGTCTAATTTCCTTTAAAATGTCGGATTTTAATGACTTTAAGGACATCAGCGAATATCTTTGGATATTCGCTGATGTCTTTCCCCTTTGGCACTTTTTGCCACTGCCAGAATTCCTGCTTTCATCTTCACACCTGCTGATGACCAGCTCATCTGATGGTTAACGTCGCCTGGCGCTCTCTTAAATCCTGGGGCAGCAGTGAGGGGGTACTTGGTATTACCCGCGTGAGATTTTTCTTTTGCTAACAAAATACAGATAAACCGAAAAACACACAACGAAAAGCAATCAAAGGAAAACAAAGGATTAAAAAGAGGGGGTGATGGCCTCACCAGTGCCATAGCTGCTCTCCTTGTAGGCCTCCATGTCCGACGCCTGGGTGGAAAGTCTGGAGCAGAAACGATGTTTCTTGTTGATGCAGAAGAGGGCGGGAGCTCGTTCCAGCACCAGGTACTTCACCCAGTGGGGGACGGGGGGCTGCAGGTCTTGTTTGTGAACCAGACGCACAATCAGCACCGTCTCCGTGAGGCTGATCACCAGGAGGGCCATGCACACCACGAAGTACACACCTGCAGGAGATGAGATGAGACACAGAGCTTGGTGAGGGTTTGCTGCAGGCTGCAGTGGCGAGCTCTTAATGATGTCGGGCGTCATGCATCCCAGACACCTATCAGCGGGGTTCCTATGGCTGTGGCAGGCAGGGTGTCGGACACGATGATCAGGAAGACCGAGTAGCCCAGCAGCAGAGTGATCTTGAAGGAAACTCTCTCTCCGCTGTCTGGAGGCAGATAGAAACCAACGATGTCCATCACCATCAGGAAGATGCTGGGCAGGAGCAGATTCACGGTGTAGAACAGCGGCCGCCGCCGGATCACCACCTGAGAAGAGACGTTTAAAAATACCAAAAAAAAACATTTCAGAAGAAGCAGCTGTGAAGCACGGTGGGGGAATAATTGTCTGGGACTTGGACACCTCTCAGTCTTTGACCACTATCTCCTCTGCCAGGACATCTGTTTGACAGCTAAAGATTGGCTTAAACTGGGTCATGTGACAGGAAATGATCTTAGGTATAGCAGGGTCAGAATCAAGGTTTTTGGAATGAGCTGGTCCAAGTCCAGACCAGGACTCGACTGAAATGCTGCTGTTATTAAGATGTCCAGAAACTGACAAAGTGGAGCAAAGTTGCTCCACGATGGTGCGAGATGCTGATGAGATTATACAAGAAACAATCTGAAACACGGGGTACTTAGTATTACCACATGGGGTTGAGTTTTTGGGTTGTTTTTTTATTCGGTTTTACTTCATTTTAGTTCAATGAATAATGACGTGATGATACAAGCTATAAGGTGCTTGTCTGAAGTTACCAAACAACTGGGTTTAAAAGAGGTTTTACAAGTGTTTGTTTACAACTGATAACTGTATATCCCCACTCAAGATTTTAATGTAGTTGGGCCGTTCAGTGTTCAGCGTAGTGGGTTAAGCAAGCGGCTCATATACTGAGGCTACAGTCCTCCTGCAACAGTCGCAGGTTGGTAGTTTAGTTTAGTTTATTTTCGGTCATGACACAAAAAAAATAAAAATAAAAACCAAGAATAAAACTGACAACAAGAAAACGTTCAATTGTTCAAAGAAAAAAATAGCAAAAAAGTTTCCAGTATACAAATAAACAAATAACATCTAGACCGAAAAAGGGGTAGGCTGAAGCAAAGCTTATTATTTGCCTACCCTCAAAAAGATTAATTAAATTAATAAAATAAAAGTAAGAGAAAGACTGCCCGTAAAACAAATTGCCTCTGTAGGGATAACAAACATTCCTCAAAAAATAAAAAAGATTTTTAAAATAAAGGTGCAGTCTACATGTTTCCTTCATCCTTAAAAAATCAAAGCAAATCACCAATTAAATAAATACCCAAATCAACATCAAGCCACTCATTAATTTAATATAAGGAAATCATCCTTCTTTTCAATGTTTTTTTAAATAAAGTTAAAGTTCTACATAATTTCAAATCTATATCTAATTTATTCCATACATCCACCGCTGCCACCGTAGTGCATCTCAGTTTGGTGTTGGTTCTGATTGTTGATTTTCTGTATATACTTTCCCCTCTGAGGTTGTAATGGCTTTGTCTTAAATTGAACATATTTTGGATCTGGCAGCATGTTATTGTTGATTTTGAACATGAGCTGTGCAGTTTTGAAGTCCACCAGGTTCAAATCCCGGTGCGCTGCGCACCTTTTCTGCATGTCATCCCCATTCTCTCTCTCCGCAGTAGTAGTAGTAGTAGTAGTAGTACTAGGTGCAGTAGTAGTAGTAGTAAGTGCAGCAGTAAATCCATCTGCATCGTCAACCTGCTTCCATATAATTTGTTCTCACGGTTGCTGCTTGTGTGGAGACAGGTAGAGGTTATCTATACCTTTGAATGAGCTTCAAACTTGGTACTCACGTGGAACTTCATCTCAGCGTAGTAGTCGTCGTCATCCACGCTGAAGATCTTGTAGTTAGACAGAATGTGGAGCAGCTCCCACTCTCCCTGGTTCATGAACACGCTCTTGTCGTCGCGGAGCTTCTCGGGGCTTCGTATCAGGGTGATGTTGATGTCCTTGACTGCAGATAAGGACAAAAGCTTGAGACGGCTGTGACATCATATCATATGTGTCCTCTGATCACTTTTCTGTGCATTTAGGTGATCAATGACACAGTGAACGCCTCTGAAACGAAGTGCTTACTGGTGTGCAGCCAACTCTGGAAGGTCAGGCTGCATTTCTGCACATCAAACGGGAAGTTGTAGATGTTGAGCGTGCAGGCCGTGACCACCTGGATGGGCTTGTAGTTCCGCACCAGTCCTTCGTGTGTGACGTAGACGTACGGGATGTCCGGGGACTTCCCCACATCTACGCTGCAAGTGAGACACAAACGGCGGCGGTGAGTGTGTTTAGGACGACAGGAAGACGCTGGATCGGCTGTTCTAGCGGCGGCTCTTACAACTCGTTGATGAGGATGTCGGGCACCCACACGTTGGCCGTCGGTATGGAGACTTGTGTGACTTCGTCAAAGTCCTCTGGGTCCCACACCAGGAACTCGTCCGTCCAGGACTGAAATGTTGGAAGCAGATGCATTAGTACATTTATAAACATCCTGACCAGATGAGCCGCTTCCGCTGGCTACTCTCTCTGTGGAGGAGCAGCACTCTCTCTCGGATGAGAAGAACCCTACAGATGTGAGCAGTGGTGTTTGTGGGGACCCTACCTGTCGGTACCACACATATGTCGTCAAGACCTGGTTCTTCTCGTCCTTTAGAAGAAGACATGGACAAAATCAGAGGCGCCAAACTGAATGACATTTCTCACCTGATCTCAGGTAAAGTTGCAGAGTCTCGGATGGAAAAAGGACTCACCACGTTGAGGATGGAGTAAACCATGAGGTCAATGGCCACGATGGTGGACGTCCTCCAGTTCTTCACCGGTCTCACGCCTTTCTTGTACCCTGAGCTCAGAAACTCTGACAGCCGCACCAGCGTGGCGTTGGCGAACCTTCCGGTGCTGCTGGCGCCCAATTTTTTAGCTAAAAGGGTAGAAAATGTTGACCTTTGATGACAGGAAGAAGAAAAAACATCTCTTCCAACGTTTGAAAGCGCCACAACAGCTGGTAGTGCAGCCGTCTCACAGCAAGAAGGTCCTGGGTTCAATTCCCGCCGGGGACGCTGTGGTTGCTGAGTGCGTGTTATTCCCCCATGACTTCAGCGCCCACACCCTGGGTGGGGTTGGTGAAAGGGCCTTTCTGTGTGGAGTTTGCATGTTCTCCCCGTGTTCCCTTGGGTAGCAATATGAGCTACTCTCACAAAAACATGCAACAGTCCTGGGCTATACTGTCCCCTCTGGCCAACTGGGACGCCAGATAGGGGGGGGGATCTGGCCGGAATAACATGATCCTTCCACGCGCTACGTCCGGCCGGAGAAGCCCCACCCTGTCTGGTGAAAAGAAGCGGCCCGTCACTCCTCAGGTTAAGGAGGAGACCTGAGCTCAGTGCGGGGCCCTCCCGGGGTTGGTAGAGGGAGCAATGCCCAGGACTGAACTAGGTAAAAAGAATCAGGATAAAAAAAAAAAAAAAAAGAAAGCGCCACAAAGGAACGCCAGAGCGTCTGATGTTGTCGTCTCTCAGGCGTTCTACACAAACATTTGATAAAATTACATGACACTGATATCTATTCTGCATCGCGACCACTTCCCACCTGACCTGATGACCCTCCAGCAGCTGGAGAGTCCAGAAAAGGGCTGTCCTTTGGAGTCTAGCCAGACCCCGTGAATACCAGCACCAGGAATGGGCCGGATCCCCGGACCTGGCTCCAGGGTGGCCCCGGGGACGTCAGGGTCAAGGGATATTGAGCTGTAGATGTCTTTGTCTCCATGTGAATCTATTGAACTGTCCTTAGTCTGGTCCGTCGGTTCTGACCCACACCAAGTAAAAAATGTATAAACAGCATAGAAATAGTGTTTTTCGGTATGACACCATTCAGCTTTTGGATAAAAATGTCCAACTTTCACACAAGTTGATGCCTTGTTAATCTAAGACATGAAAATATAGCACCTGTAAGGATTTTATCATATTTTACTGACAGTGAAACTGCAGAAAACTTTTAACTGATTTATTTATTTATTTAGCTGACTTTAGGAAAACTGGTCCGATTTGACCCGAACAGCTTTGAAGAGATCAAGTTTTTGTTGCATTTTCGTGAATCTTTCTAACTTTTCTCAAGATACTGTAGATAGATGGATAGATAGATAGATGGCAGTGTGAATAGGAAATAAAGTGCACAGTGACTGTAAGTTATGAGCTGAGATTTTTTTTTTTGTTTATTTATTTATTTTTTTCCTTTTAGCTTTTATTGTGCAGTTTGATGGCCAGGGATAGATACAGGAAAGATTTCCTGTATCTATCCCTTTGACAGCGGAGCTGTAGCAGCCTGTAGAAGAAGGTGCGCTGCTGTCTGTCCACTGTGTGATGGAAAAAAAAAAATCACAAGTTGCTAATATTCATTTAAACACTTTTGCTGCAAAGTTCTGTGTCATCTGCGGTGTTTTTCTTCATTAATTACTCTCATCAACCCTTCAGCTCTGAACTGTTTGATAAACTGTTTGAGGTAGATTTTAACTTTGCATGGTGCAATCACACAAGACACTGAAGTCAACGCTGTGTTCACCAGAAGCCTAAAGGGAAACTATATTTTCTTTATTTTCTAGGAGACAGAATAATCCAGGTCGGAGCGGTGTAAGTTCTGCAGGTCTTGATTAGGACCTGGTCTCAGGTGGAAGAAAGAAGAAAATTACCTTTTCTTTTTTACAAATTCACAAACTGGACCTCGTCTAAAACGGTCTCCTTACTTATACCACGTCCAGTCAATACATTAATTTCTCCAGCTGACTAAGTTAAACATTTACAGTAAACCATGAGTTGAAAGGATGAGATGATGTCAGTCCAACTCTGAAGGTGGCGTACCTGTGCAGGTTCTGGATGCTCCATGAATCAGGAGCAGGAGCAACGTGGTCCAGGCTGATGAGAGTCTCATGGTTCTGGTGGAGCTTCATCTGCTGCTGTGGACGTCCTCCTGTCTCTGATGAAAGGCCTCGCATCCCTCTCCCCCACGTACATCCTCTGCGTCGCATCACTTGTCTCACATCCGCTGTGGAAATCTCTGGACTGCTGAGGGCGTGTCCATCTGCTCTGAAGCCACGCCCCCCTCGTTCCATCAAGCAGCAGATCAATGGAGATAAATGGAGCTGAAAACCACAGAAACCTGAGCCATGGCAGCCGTGAGTGGATCACATATCACATCTGGGAAATAATTTAATAAAGTCATGTGACAACAGCAGAGCGGTGCGATATGCAGTAATTATCAATTATAAAGCTCTTAGAGCTTTTTATCACCTGCAGATGGCAAATGCAGCACTTAATGGCCTAAATGACTCGATTCATTGTTGTTTTTGTTCCCATTATGAGGCTCAGAATGATGTTTTCATCTATAAAATGTGTTTAAATTTAAGCCAGGGCATGTTTTTCACACATCTGTGACCGGATGAGACTTTAAATGCCATTAAAATATCTATTTTTGACTGAATGATACAAATAATTTGAGGTCTAAAAAGGTTGAGATAGTGTTCAAAATGTAAATGAAGACATAATGCAATGGTTTGAAAACACCATTATCTGATATTTTGTTCACAAAAAAACATTTAAAAGGTAACAAATGTTGAAAAGTGAAACCTTTTACCATTTAATGAAATAAATTGGCTCATTTTGAATTTTAATAGCAGCAACGCAAAAAAATGGGTAAATTAAAAGAACAAAAGGCTGAAAAAGTGAGTAAATATTAAAAAGAAAGAGCCAGAGGAACTGTTCCTGTTCCCAAGAACCACTGCTCACCATTTGAGGTCCACGTAAGTCTGTCCATGACCCTTCATTTGAGTGTGTTGGAGCAGAGAAACGTCTAAAACAGGGAGGGCAGGGGTACTTGAGGACCAGATCTGAGCACGCTTTGCAGTCTGAAAGGCTGCTCGCTGGTCGGTTGGTCTGAGGTGAAGGACGCTTGACTAAAGGATCCAGCTATTGCAAGAGCTAAACTAGCCAGAAGCAGCGTAGCTGGTGTCTCCTGGTTAGTCCTGGCTATCAACCCCCATCCAGGGGGGGGGGGTATCCTGAAGATGCCTCCTTCAGGCTGCTTTGCTAAGCTTTGCACCCAAAACCTTCCAGACCAACCCAGAACCTGCTGAAGTTCTCTTTTAATATAATTTAAAGCACAACAAGTATTAACTTTAGCCGTATTAACTTTAAAATAAAGTCAAGGCTTCACTAAGTAGCTCAGACTTAGTCCGCAGGGTTCAGTGCTGGGTAGGGTTGCCACCTTTCAGAAATAGAAATAAGGGACGCCCTGATTTCAGCAGCGCAGGAGCCAAAAAAAAAGCCCTAAAACTTCTAAACTGAATAAAAATGTGTTTATTTTATATGAAAAACAAAATGCTTTGATTTAAAGTTTAAAATGCTTTAATAGCATTGAACTTTCATGACTGTAGAGACAGACAACCATACTAGCAGCTGAAATAGCCTCCTATGCTACGTATGTCAATATCAGCCCAGATGTATAATATACATACAGGTGAAGAATATGGTGTAAAAGTTAATTTATTTCAATAATTCAACTAGAATATGGTGTAAAAGTTAATTTATTTCAATAATTCAACTATAATATGGTGTAAAAGTTAACTTATTTCAATAATTCAACTAGAATATGGTGTAAAAGTTAACTTATTTCAATAATTCAACTAGAATATGGTGTAAAAGTTAATTTATTTCAATAATTCAACTAGAATATGGTGTAAAAGTTAATTTATTTCAATAATTCAACTAGAATATGGTGTAAAAGTTAACTTATTTCAATAATTCAACTAGAATATGGTGTAAAAGTTAATTTATTTCAATAATTCAACTAGTATATGGTGTAAAAGTTAACTTATTTCAATAATTCAACTAGAATATGGTGTAAAAGTTAATGAAAATACGGGACAAATCGCGTCCCATATTAGTTCAATACAGGATGCAACATTTTTTTCTCAAATAAAGGACAATTCCGTATTTTACGGGACGGGTGGCAACCCTAGTGCTGGGACCACTTCTTTTTGCCTGATAATTGCATCCTTTGGAGGCAGACAGCAGGCCGTACCGTTGCGTTGCTATGCTGATGATACTCAGTTATACCTGTCCATGAGACCTGAGGTAACTAACTGGTTCCTCAAACTACAAACATGTCTTAAAGTTGTTGTATTTGGACCTTAACTCTGTCGGGGACATGTTTTCCAGCATGTGTGTGTTTGGCCTAGAAGTCATAACTTTGTCTGTCCTCACTCATTTGTCTTCTACTCCAGCTCTTTCATCGTTGTTGTTGTTAACCTATTTCTTCTTCCCAGCAGGTGTACCTGATCTGTTGCTTTTCTTCTCTCCTCTTTCCCATCTTCTCAACCCCCAACCGGTCGAGGCAGACGGGCGCCTGTCCCGAGCAGGGGCGTCAATTGGGTATGGCAAGGTATGGCAGCCGCCACACCTTGGCTTCAAGGGAAAATGTAAATGTTTGTTTTTTAAATACATTTATGGAATTATTCTGTCTATTTGTATTGATTATTCTATTATTTAATACATATAAAATAACTACAAATGCAAATCAGAACAACAGGATCGATTTCACTAGTTATTACGCTGCAAAAAACTCAAAATCTTAACAAGAATATTTGTCTTATTTCTAGTTAAAATGTCTAATTTTTAGTCAAAAAAATCTCGTTACATTTAAGACAAGACTCAAAAACTTAAAAAACAACAATCTTCACCTGTTTCAAGTAGATTTTCACTTAAAATAAGTAGAACATTTTTTTTGCTTGCAATGAGAAGATAAATCTTGTCCCACTGGCAGATTTTTCTACTTATTTCAATTGAAAATGTACTTGAAACAGGTGAACATGGTCAAATGAGTTATTTTTCTGGCGATGATTCTTGTTTTAAGTGTAATGAGACTAAAAATGACTAAAAATGAGACATTTTAACTAGAAATAAGACAAATATTCCTTGTAAGATTTGGAGTTTTTGCAGTGTGAGCGAGACTGCATTTGAAAAAGTTCCAATTTTCTTGACCACACAGATAAGCTCCATAGTAGACTTTTGTGATGAGTATTTGCTGGATGTGTTGATTGATACTGTAGTTAAGTTCTGTGACTCGTAACCTTGCCATACCTTAGCTTTGACTGAATTGACGCCACTGGTCCCAAGTCTGGTTCTGCCAGTTAAGCATGTGGCGTCAGCCGCTAGTGGTCAATCAGAGTGAAATATCTTCAGGTGAATTTGCTTGTCCCATAAAGCTTCAGCTCAATTAAAGCTGGTTTTGTTCATATTTGTTTAGAGGCTCCACAGATGTGGGCTTCTACAGCCGTTTGTCCAGAACAATCATCCACGTTTTTTTGGCCTTTAAAGGCTCGTAGACTCCGACTCACCGTGAGTTTGTAATTGTGTGTGTGTCAGAAAAACAGGCTCATTTCTTTCAAGGAGATTTTTATTTTTTACTGTTATCACATATTGACAAAAAAAACAAAACACCAAACAATTTTCTCAGTATTTTTCAGAACTCCAGCTGAACTGGTTACCTCATAGATGATAAAGTAATAAAGCTGTGATGAATCATTTATCTTCAGCCATGTTGCACAACACCACACACCCACGTCTACTGGAAAAAGAGCGTACAAATACTTTCAAAATCGGATTAAAATGGATTGTTCCACCGGCAGGTTTTCTGTGATGCACTTTTGATTTTCTTATCGCGACTATTTGGAAACCAGCAGGGAGAAGAAGCGCGGCGGCCAAGCTGTGGGTGGTTTTCAGCGATCTATGTTGTGGCAGAAGGATGGAGATTAAAGTGTGAATACGATATGATAACACCACACTGGAATGGAGGCATTTTCCCCCGAGAGATCTTTTCTTTTTCAGTATCTCTGGATAAATCTTCACTGTCGGGAAACATAATAATAACTCATCCGATACGACGATGACTTTGTCAAACTGATGATGTTCATAGGAAGAGCGCTGGAAGTTATATAAACGCAATGTTCAAAGGACAGCGCAGGTTTCACACAACTTTTAGGAAAAAAACTTTTTCACGTCAGTTATTTTTTGTTTAAGAAAGAAAATGAAGCCAAAATAAGAAATAAATCATGTGAGCAATACTAAGTACCCTCATGCTGCTTTCATAGGATTCAAGAGAGGAAGATGCAGCCGGTGCTGATGACCGTCATCACTGATGAACTGGTCATCAGCAGGTGGGAATGCCTTGATAAAAGCAGATGTTTTGGCAGTTTTCTGGTCTGGAACATTCAGGTGTGCGATAACACAATGCCAAAAGGGAATGACGTCAGTGATAGTCTTAGAGAAGAACACTGGTTTTCCTGAACCTCAGTCTACCAAGAATTATAAAAATGTTTCATGAGACTATTCACGAGTGGAAGGGTTTTCTCAGGAGTGGACGTCCCTCTACATTTACCCAAAAGCTCAGACCTAGAAATCTATGGAGCCAAATCAAGGCCAAAAGTTTTGCTAATTTGAAAATAAAATTTTAACCTGAAAATTCTTTTTTACAGTTTCAATTTTATTTTTTTCAGTATCAGATCTTTTTTTCAGTTTCAACTCTTTTTATTTCAGTTTCAAATCTTTTTTTCAGTTTCACTTCTTTTTTTTTCAGTTTCAATTTTTTTTTTCAGGTTCAGACTTTTGGCCCCGATCTGGCGTGGGGGGCGTGGCATCAACTGAGAGGGGCGTGGCATAATTAGTGACAGCATAACAGAGAAGGCAGGGGACGTTCCTCAGTCATGTTGCCTTCAGGAAACGTAGGTTGCAGAAGTTATCAGTAGAAGTATGATTCAACACTATATACATTATATTGACGTGATTGGCAGTGGAAAAAACGGATACTAGTGACACATTTCTGTTTAAAAAGCTGTTTTAGACCGTACTTGGCACCTATCGCAGTATAAAAGCAATAAACTATGCCAGACTGTACAGTTCAACAGCCACACTTTATTTCCTACTTCCACATACTACCAAGTACAGTCTAAAACAGCTTTTTAAACAGAAATGTGTCACTAATATCAGTTTTTTCCACTGCCAATCACGTGAATATGGTGTATATACAGTGTTGAATCAAACTTCTACTGATAACTTCTGCAACCTATGTTTCCTGAAGGCAACATGACTGAGGAACGTCCCCCGCCTTCTCTGTTCTGCTGTCACTCATGATGCCACGCCCCTCTCAGTTGATGCCACGCCCCCCACGCCAGATCGGGGCCAAAAGTCTGAACCTGAAAAAAAAATTTGAAACTGAAAAAAAAAGAAGTGAAACTGAAAAAAAAAGATTTGAAACTGAAATAAAAAGATTTGAAACTGAAAAAAAGATCTGATTCTGAAAAAAATAAAATTGAAACTGAAAAAAAGAATTTTCAGGTTCAAATTTTATTTTCAAATTAGCAAAACTTTTGGCCTTGATTTGGGTCCATAGAAATCCTCACGGAAATACAAAACAACCAAGAGGTCCTTCCCATATCTCCATCCTCACTAAAACATGTTGAATGTTAAAGTCCATGACAGCACTTTTAGAAGAAGAAGAAAACGAAGAAGAAGAAAAAAAAAAAAAAAACCTCTTCTGTCTAAAATAGACACAACTGCATCTGAACAAACCAAGAATGTCTTACGGACAAATGAGACCCAAATGGAAATGTTTGGTCTTAATGTCCAGAAACATGTTTGAACACAACTACAGGACCGTGAACTTCTCTGTAGATCAAAATGATCTAGAGACAAATGTGAGGACATCTGTCTGAAAGCTGGGACACTGATGAAGTCAGACGCATCTCTGTGCCACCAAAATACTTCTGACCACATGGAGGGAAACACTCAGAGCGAAGTTCCTGTGTCCGGCTGTAAGACCCAACAAAGTGCACCTCTACTGGGACAAAGTGGTATTACAAGACATGCCGGACCGTCCCCACTCATTGGCCCAGTGCTGTCAGTGGTTCTTTAGTCCAAACAGGAGATCTCTACGCTCTAAACTCGACTCAAGAACTGCACAGGCTTGAGGTTTAGTCACGTCTCTCAGTTCATTATCTCAAATTTACCAGAAAATCTGTTATTAGACCCCAAAGAAAGGTTTTTTCATGAAAGACTGAAATTCTTTTCACAGAAACTGAAGTTTTCACCAACAGGGGTGCCCAGACTTTTGCATTTACTGCATAATAAATCAGTTAAAAAGCTGCAGGAAAACTGAGCCGTCCTTTTAAACCAGCGGTGAGCAACGATGGTAAACTACGTAATATCGGAGGAGGAGGTTTTATCTTAATCAGCTTTATTGTCGTCTATATACCGAAGTTGTTCAGAAAGCTGCGTGTCTCCGGGTCAAGCGAAGCTCCAGCTGGCCCAGAGCAGCAGCAGCGTACCTGCGTACAGGCCCAGGACGAACAGGTAGAGGCGGAAGAGGACGCGGTCGAGCCGCAGGCACAGGGCCAGCCACTCGGCCTGCGCCGAGGACTCGGCCTCCTCCTGGGAGAAATCCATCCGGAGTGAAACCAGCTCCTGCAGGAGACTATCCAGCCTAGACGGGATGTCCTGGACCTCGTTCAGGGACAGCAGGTCGTCCTCCAGTGAGTCTTCGTGCTCGTAGTCTGTGAGGAGATGGAGAAGCAGGGATTAAAGATCTTTGCAGTCATACCGGTATTCTCCAATCGTACGACGTACCTCCAGATGGGTCGATGCGGTCGAGGGTTCTGATGGAGGTCAACGCGCTCTCGGTGAAGCCATGACCGGCTGAGCCGTACTTGTCCAGCAGGCAGGCGGACAGCGACATTCGCTTGACCTCCTCCTCACTGTGGTGGAGCAGCTTCACCACCAGGATGGACTTGACGAGGCTGAGCATCAGCATGGCCATGCACACCACGAAAAACACACCTGGAAGGTAACCAGCGACAGCAGAGTGAGCGGGGAGCAGAAGGAGAAAACAGTCCCCCGATCGCGGGGTTATCTTCGAGGTTTGGAGCCGGCAGCCTGAAGAAAAGGCCACAAATATAATCGCAAAGTCGCAGCTAGGGCTGTTCGATTAATCGATTTTAAATCGTAATCGCGATTATGTAATTAGAACGATGTTAAAATGTGAAAATCGTAAAATCGATTTTCCACTTTTTTTTTTTTTTTTTTACCTTGTCTGCACATATTAATGATTGATGGAAATACCTCTCAATACCTGCGACAAGTGCCCCATCGGAGAGGCTCTTTAGTGTAGGAGGGGGCGTTGTAACCATGGTGATATACTAACATGCCACCGGGCATCCCTCAAGCCAGATGCCGTAGACCGGCTCGTGTTCCTTGCAAAAAACTTGCAAATGTGAATAGCAAATGTAATGACTGACATCACACACCTCTACCTCCTTCATGGGTTGCATTATTATTTAGCATGCAAAGACCCAGTTTAGTTTAATTAGAAAATGTCTTGTTTTATTTAATTGGAAATATAACTTACTGTATGTTTGCAAGTGCTGATTTGCTGATTTTTTTTTTCAGAGATAAAACTTTATATTTTATTATATTTTTTAAAACTTTTTTTCAACTTAATTTACAGAGTTTTGCACTTTATTCATTCATTTTTGGTTTAATAAGAGCAAAGTTTGCACTTAAAGCCCAATGGGGCAAATGTTCAATAAAAAAACAGCATATTTGAATTCATTTCTTTGCCTTTTGTCAATTCACAAAATAATCGTAATCGAAAATCGGATTTTGAGAGAAAAAAATCGAGATTTTATTTTTGGGCAAAATCGAACAGCCCTAGTCGCAGCGCTTCCTACCGATGAGTGGCGTCCTGATGGCGGTGGCGGGCAGCTCGTCCGCCAGGTTGACCCTGAAGAGGGTGTAACCCAGCAGGATGCTGATCTTGAAGGCGATGCGAGTGCCGCTGTTGAGGGGCAGGTAGAAGCTGACCACGTCCACCAGCATGAGGAAGATGCTGGGGATGAGGAGGCCCACCACGTACAGGAGGGGGCGCCGGCGGATCAGCAGCTGCAGCGGAGACAAGAGACCCGCTTACACAGAGACATCACTCACGTGGCGCAAACATCGTCGAAGCCAACCGTCTCTCTGAAAACTGACGACAGAAAAGTTTTGTTAATTCTACGTGAGGTTTCATTTAATGTGGAGATAAAAAATCTGGAATAAAAATACAATACTATAATACTAATACAATACTAAGTACCTCGTTACTGCATCAGTAGGATTTAAGAGGGATTTAAGAGGGTTAGTGACAGCTAAGGAGCTGCTGATCATCATCATTGATGAATGGATCAATGTCAGAAGGTAAAGACATAAGCAATAGTCTTTAAAAAGGCTATTTTTGTTGTATATCAGGCTGGAAAAGACTATAAAAGCATAAATTCTAAAAAGGAATGGACCAGCTAGAACAGGGGTCGGCAACCCAAAATGTTGAAAGAGCCATATTGGAGCAAAAACACAAAAAGCAAATATGTCTGGAGCCGCAAAAAATGAAAAGTCTTGTATCAGCCTTAGAATGAAGGCAAATGGCAAAAGGCGAAATGTTGAGAAAAAAGTCGAAATGTTGAGAGAAAAGTCGAAATGTTGAGAAAAAAGTCGAAATGTTGAGAAAAAAGTAAAAATTTCGAGAAAAAAGTCGAAATGTCAAGATTAATGTTGAAGTACAATCTCAAGAAAAAAGTGGAAATGTTGAGAAAAAAGTCTAAATGTTCAGAAAAAAGTCAGAATTTCGAGAAAAAAGTCGAAATGTCGAGAAAAAAGTTGAAATGTCGAGATTAAAAAGGAAAGGAAAAAGGAAGAAAGAAAGAAAGAGAAAAAGGAAAATAAGAAGAAAAAGAAAAAAGAAAAAAAGAAAAAAAAGAAGAAAAAAAAGAAAAAAAGAGAAAATAAAGAGAAAAAAAAGAAGAAAAAAGGAACAAAAAGGTCAAACAGTTTTGAAAAAGCTCCAGGAGCCACTAGGGCGGCGCTAAAGAGCCGCATGCGGCTCTAGAGCCGCGGGTTGCCGACAACTGAGCTAGAAGAAGATCAAGCAAGTATGATTTGCTTGGAAGAGTTTCCAGGAAAAAAAAACGCTCTTTTGTCTAAAAAGAACATGGAAGCAGGACTGAGGATCTTAAAACTGCTTCTGAACAAACCAGCAGACCTCTGGACAGATGAGACCAACGTGGAGGTGTCTGGTCATGTCCAGAACCATGAAACCAGCACAAACACCTCCCTGTCAATCAAAGTGGGTTATGCATGATGGTCCAGGACCTGGACACCTGCCAGTCTTTGACTGGACCATGTTTGGCCTTCTCTGCAGACCAGAGTCTTCTAGAGACAAGCGTGACGTAGAACGTTTGGTCAATCTTGGGTCACGCAACAAGACAATGAGCAGCAAATCTAGATCAGCATGGCCAAAGAATAAGAGATCCAGGTTTTGGAAGGACCTGGTCCAAGTCTGCAAGTTATTATTGCTACAGGTGGATTTACGAGCGACTGAACTAAGGGGGTACTTAGTATTTCTTGTGACGTTTTTGTTACTTTACTTGCATCAGACCAAACTACTGCGATCAGATGATTTCTGTCACGCTTCCACAGATAGTGAAATACGAGGTTAAGCAGAGGGGCTGCTAATGTACCAGCTGCATTAAGTACATCTATGCGGCGAATCGATCAGCTACATCTATGTGGTAGCTGATCGATTTATTTATTGCCCCGAAATTTTATCTTCAACCTTTTACGTGACCTATCTTTTCTTTGCAACAAAACTGCCGGCGCGGAGCAATATTTCAGTGAGCCGTGAAACGCTCCATTACCAAGAATCGCTCCGTCCTCTGAGCTGAATAAAGAGCAGCCCCCCCTCCAGCGCCGCCCCCACCCGTTCTCCACCTGCGCCGGTCTATGGAGCCCTTTCGCTGACAACTAACAAGAGGTCCATTGATCAGGCAGCCACTGAGACAGTCTCATTATGGCCGCTCAGCCTCCCCTGTCTATCAGCTCCTCTCTCTAACCGTCTCTCTTCTTGCCAGGAGCGGACCCGGCCTCATCCCCGGGAATTAGCCCCGCTGCTGGATCCATGAAGGTCGCAGCCAATTGCTTTACACTTTACGATTCAGACGCACGGCTCGGAGGGGGGATTCGGGGGGGCGGCGGCGTTTACGACAAGCAATCACAGTCATCAGAGTGCACTTGCTCAGCTGTTGCAAAGCTGCAATGACTCAAAATAAAACCTGCGGTTTGGACCTGTGTCATAGTTTGTTTTTAAATTCTCGTTCTTTGACTGAACATCCTGCGAGTGAGCACGTGCGAGTCTCGTACGTTGAACTGGATCTGGGCGTAGTCGGCGTCGTCCTGGCGGGCCTGCCGGTACTGCGAGGGAATGGACAGCAGCTCCCACTCGCCATCGTTCATGAAGTCCCGCTGGCCGTCGGCCACGGCCTCGGCGCTCCTCCACAAGGCCAGATCTATTTCTCTCACTGCAGAGAAAAGAAAAGAAAAACTAAAAGCACAGATAGAAAAAATGCAATCGTGTCATCGCTTTTCATCTCACAGTGAGGAAAATAGTTGGGTGCTTTCATGAACTCGGGTTTGACGCCTCACATTTGTGCCTATTTTTGCTGCTTTATGCTGCAGCCGAGCAGCATGCGAACAAGAAGAAGAAGAAGAAGAAGAAAAGCCCCAAAGGCTTGTTTTACCGAGCTTTCTTCAACAACTCACTTAGACACAAAAACATGAAGTTTTTTTCCTTTTATTTCATAGAAAATGTGCTATATATGGGCCCAAACAAGCGACAGTCATGTTGGAGTTTTGGGCTGTTTTCTGTTGTTAACGCTGGTCTGGGTTTGGTTTTGTTCCAGGTTTGATGACTGCTTGTGTTGTTCATGTTTATTCGGTTTCTTCCACAGAGTCCTTGTTGTTTCTTTCATGTACAGTCGCTCCGCTGTCACTTCTGGTGTCACACGCCACCACAGTCCTCCATCATGACAGACATAAGAAATAAACATGCTTTAACTATTTATGTCCTCCATATCCCAGTTTTCAGTTTGTAATTTCCAGAAAAAAAACCTTTTAAAATGCTGATGTTTCTCTCTGCACGAACTTTACATCAGAATTAAAATGGATGGATGGATGGATGGATGGATGGATGGATGGATGGATGGATGGGTGGATGGATGAGTTTACACCGGACTCACAAGGAACCTGCAGAAATGGTGAACAGCTCATGCTAAGATAAATAGACCTGAACTTGAACCACTGTTTTTTTGTTTTAGTGTTTAATCTTGTTTTCATGCAGAATTAAAGGACAAGAAGATGTATATAACACAGACGGACAACAGCAGACCTGAGTGAAGCCAGCTGCGGAAGGTCAGGCTGCAGTTCTGCTTGTCGAAGGGGAAGGCAAACATCTCCAGGCTGCAGGCCAGAACCGCCTGGACGGGCCGGTAGTTCTTCACCGAACCAGAGGAGTTGACGTAAACATACGGGATCGGAGGAGACCTGCCCTCCTCCACACTGGGCTCAGAAGAAAGAAGACAGAAAAGATCAAACTTTGTATTTTTCCTAAAGGGGACCTATTATGAAAAACACGTTTTTTCTTGCTTTAACACATATAAAGTGGTCTCCCCTCAGCCTGCCAACTCAGAGAAGAAGGAAAGCAACCAAATTCTGCAGTGTCTGTACAGCCGCCCGGATGAGCCATCCAGTGTGATGTGGATCTACGAGCCGTTCAGATTCAGTGCATTTTCGTTACGTAACCAAAATGCAAACCACGCCCACAACTATAAAAGCGTGTAACTGCATGCGAGCGTCCGACTATCGCGTCGCACTGCGTGACATCGGACGCTCTCGGTCCATCTCCCTCCAGCAGCTGCCACTTTATTGAGGTTTTTCTAGTGAGATGAGGAGGTATCATAGAGATAACTTCTCATTTCAACTAACTGGATCAACCGTCCCCTATCCGTGACTGTTTCCTACAGCGCTTTCAACCGGCTTTCAACCCGAGCGGCAGGAAGAAAATAGAAGCAGGGCGTCCGACAATTGTTCACCTCAAAACGCTGCGCCGCGTCACTGGGTCGCTGCGTCGCTGCGTCGCTGCGGCCAGTTAGGACAGTCCAATAGAAAATAAAGCAATGGAATTGATTTTGTCGCTGATGTTCGCTCGCATCGCATGCATGACACGGTGTAAAGGCTGATTTATGGTTCCGCGTAGGGTACACCGTACCCTACGCTGTAGGGTCTGCGTGGATTTAACGCAGAACCATAATTCAGGCTTAACTCCGCCGGCCGGAGCTTCCGCCATTTTTTCATAGCGGTGTATCGCGTCATTCAGGCAGCCAATCAGCACAGAGCCTCATTATCATAGCCTCCCCGCCCACTCAGAATCCCACATAGAGAAGGAGGTAAGAAAACGGTAAAGATAAAGACATGACCCAGAGGCTGAATTTCTAATTTATATAGAAAAAACAATCAAAAGCTTGTTTTTAAGACATTCAAGGCCTGTTTAAAATAGACATTAAATGCCATAATAGGTCCCCTTTAAATTTAAAGAGAATTAACACCCTCAGATGGGGATGTCAGACATTCAATCTAGTTAAAGATAGCGTTTGAAATGATAGTTTCAAACTTCTACTGACTGACTCATAATCGTGTAAATGTGACTTTTCCCACTGACACATAATGATGTAAAACACAACAAAATAAACCAACTTCAGATGGGACATACAGTACAAAATCAGGGTTCTATAGACTCCCACGATAATAAATGACACTTAAATCAAATTACTAAAAGAGTATTGAAGACGGATGTTTGTGGAACTTCTTACAATTCACTCACGATGACGTCAGGGACCCAGATGGCATCAGATGACAGTGAGATCTCGTTGATGCCGTCAAACTCTTCTGGATCCCAAACAAGGAACTCATCTCTCCAGATCTGAACCAGAGGAAAGAATCAAAAACCGGGAACTCAGAGTGTCAAACTTCACGTAAGGACTCCGACAGACTGACCTGCAAAAGGCTGACACAACTGAAAGTCCCTTTAAGAACGGGCGCCCCCTGTACAGGGGGCACGTGTCATTTAAGAGCAGAAGTCCGAGAGCAGGGTGAATGTCTTAAAGAGTTTTACACAAGTTGATAATTAGAGATAAACCCTTCAGCTGCCAAATGTCCCAGTGACTGGAATAAAAATAACCTCCATGAGGAGCTGGACGTCTGAACGACATCCTCGTACGTTGCTGGTAGACACAGGGATGGATGCATGGATGGATGGATGGATGGATGGATGGATGGATGGATGGATGGATGGATGGATGGATGGGTGGATGGATGGATGGATGGATGGATGGATGGATGGATGGATGGATGGGTGGATGGATGGATGGATGGATGGATGGGTGGATGGATGGGTGGATGGATGGATGGGTGGATGGATGGGTGGGTGGAAGGGTGGATGGATGGATGGATGGATGGATGGATGGATGGATGGATGGATGCATCCACCTGTACGACATCCTTGTACGTTGTTGGTAGAAACTGGGTTTATCGTTCATCACTCACATCCAAGGATGAAGAACAAAAGTCCTACAAACGGGAGCCCGGACCGACCCGTAAATCTCATGAAGGTTTTCTGGCCTCCCCGTCTGGATGCAGAGAAAAAAGAACTAAAGAGCTCACCCACCTGCCGGTACCAAATACTTGTTGTGATGCTCTGAGTCTTTCGATCCTGGGAAAAGAGGAAACATTTCATTTGATTGTCATAAAATGTTTGTGTCCACAACACGAATGTGATGAAGAAACGAAGAACTAAGACGACGTTTCATCCAGACGGTGTTGGAATCCGTCTGAAGAAAAAAAGGATCACTGTGAATAAAATAATTTGCATTTTTAATAAAATGTTCAAATTCATTTTAGTCAGGGGAAAAACAACCTGAATGTGTGCAGACGTAAGCAAAGCCTTGAACGTACCACGTCCAGGACAGACTGCAGAATGAGGTCGATGTAAACTGTGGTGGTGCTGTTCCAGTTGTGGACGGGTCGAACTCCACAGTCGTAGCTCCTCAGGAGGGTCCTGGTCAGCTGGTTCAGGCTGGATCTCTTCGCTTTCTCCGGCACACATTCCACCAAAAGAACTGCAAAAACAAGGTCATTAATGCAACGCTGCGTGGGGGTGAATCTCTGATTGGTTCCTGGTTTTCTGGATCAATAAAATGAAGTTGACGATCCGTCTACCAGCAGGACATGTACGAGTTGGACACATGGAGAGTGAAGGTGGGTCAATGGTTAGTTAAATTAAAAAATACAAAAAATGTACCAAGTGAAGAAAAAAAAAAAAAGACTTTCTGGAGAAGTCACTTTATGGTCTTTTTATAACGGTCAAAATAATCTGATTGTAGTTTGAGTTTAAAGCAAATACAGCCTCAGAAATGTGGGCAATATTAAGTACCCCCATAGTGCGTCGCTAGGATTTAGTTGTTGCAGTTGCAGCCATGTCCTGCTGAGGATCAGCCCTTGATGCAGGTGTGCAGACGTCTTTGAAAGCAGATGTTCTGGCGGTTCGTCTTCTCCCCAGGAGATGATCTCAACCTCACCGAGCATGTCGGTATAATAGGAAGAACACTTGGTACTGCTCACACTTTTATTTTTCTCTTTTTGTCAAATGAATAAGGACATTGTGAGAAAAATTTCTCATTTTTTTTTTTACCTTTGCAGTTATTATAACATTAGGGTCCCAATGAATTTTAGAAGATAAACCATGACATTGTCGTCACTGAATTATGCAATAAAGAGACTCCATGCACCGACGATGCTGCAAGCTGAATTATGGAAAGAATAATCTGGAAGCTCATTAGCGTTGAAAGGTGAGACATACTAGTACAATAATTTGCCTTTTAAGTGGTAGTTAAGAAAGTAAGATCAGAGTTGAGGAGCCTCTTACCCGAGAACAACAGCGACAGCCAAATGGGAGACATGACATCAGCGGTCCAGCTGTTACGGCCAAATGTTCCTCCGTTTACTGCAAAATACCAACGTTTATTTCTCTGTTTGCATGGAAACATCCAAACGATGCTCTGCTAAAATAAAATATCCAGTGTTTCTGTAAACGGCAGCAGAGCTGAGCGGGAGGAGGTTAGATGAACGGGGGCAGTGGTGGGCTGTGAGTGATTTTCCCCGGCAGGTAAGATGATCCGCCTGATAGTGAAACATGAAGAGAAAACGCCCCGGAGGTTTGCTCACAATCAGTTTATGTTCATGCTAAATGATTTATTAAATGAATATCTAACCTGTCATTTATGGAGGTCCACTTAAAATATGAAGTTACAGTAATTCTCTGTGAAGTGGCAGCTTCGGTTCTGGAAGTCTAGAAAAAGATCAGGGAGTAAAAATCAACTTCAAGTCACAAATTTAACCTTGGAAATGTCATGATTTAGTTTCCGAGGGTGTGGCTTATTTAAGCAGCGAGCGTGTGGAAACTTGACCCGTTGTTTTTTGCCACGATGAAGACGCAACCTGTCCAGCGCATGGACTGTAAACACGACTAGACAGATGATCCGTGGCGTCACCCGTATGGGTTCTAAAGTAAGATTTTTTCTCAAACTTTGCAGCACCGTGATTCAAATGGGAGGGGACAACTGGAACACGCCCACATGTCCACATGTCAATCAAAGTAACGGCCCTTAAACCGGCAGGAATCGTCACAGACGTTCAAGACAACAGCAGCAACGCTGACTCGCATAATGGTGACTGTGATGAGACGGAGCCGGGACTATTGGATGCCGCACTCGCCCAGCTGTTCTATTCCGACACGGAAGAGGATTTTGAGGGATTCAGGGATGGGGAATGAACTGGAAAAGTTCCCCTCCGCGTTTGTTTTGGGAGTGAACGAAGTTTTCAGAAAGCTGTTTTTTATTTTGTTAATAAAGTTTGACTTACAATACTTATCTTCTTGTTTTTTGGGGGGGGGGTTTGCATTTTCTGTAGAATTTTGTAGCATTTCCTGTAGCGCAGCTCTATCAGGTAGATACGTAACTCAACGCCAGCCACTATAGTACGGTATCTTACGGTGTATTCCGTCCGCCTTATAATGCAGTGCGCCTTATTCAATTCAATTCAATTCAATTTTATTTATATAGCGTCTAATACAACAGACAGCACACAGCAGACATCCACGTAGGCAGGTGGAAGCAGCAACGGATAACCGGGGATGGGGGGAGGGAACCGGGACCGGGGCCGCAGGCCAGAACGCAGCTCCCGAGGCTCCGGCCTGCAAACATGCACAAAAGAGAAAAGGGGGGCCAGCACAAGACACTACAGGAGTGATGGACAAAAACGATAGCTATGAGATTATGCCTTATATATGAAGGCCTTATATATGGAGAGGGTTTTAAAATAGGCCATTTATTGAAGGTGCGTCTTATAATAGGGTGCGCCTTATGGTGTGGAAAATATGGTACACCTCATATTAGACATGTGTTTATTGGTTTATATAAATTCACCAAAACTGATTTTAGAAACAGGCTGTAAATATGTTTATATCTGCTGCAAAGCTAGACGTTTTAACCTGGAGGTCAATGGAGAGACTTACGGAGAGAGTCTCTAGTGGTCAGTTGGTGAATAGCATTTTTTGTTACAATAGCTAGCACTTGGCACAGCGTTGACACACGTTTCTGTAACATAAACAAATCAGTTTTGTTATGTTTTTATAAGACTAGATAATAAAATAGGGTATTGCAGGCACGTAGCCAGTATTGGGTCTGGGTGGCACTGGCCCACCCACATCACTCACTGGCCCTCCCAGCCAACTTTGATCAAAATACATGTTCCACATAAACATATTCTAAAAGATTATATGAGAAAAGGTATAAATATAAACTTGATTTGACTTGTGTTCAGCCTTTATTTTTTTTCTTCTGATTAAAATGGAACTTTTGAAACAAGTGGCAGGGAGCCTCGGGGCATAATTGATTGCTCTGGTTCCGACAGATTGAGCTGCCTTTAGCCAGCAAGCTAGCCGGCGTTGCAGCCGACTTTATCGCCACAACAATGGCTAAACAGAGTCCATTGATTAGTTATTTTAAAAAACCAAAACTTGAAGAAGACACACCACTGCCAGTGCCTCGGACTGAGTCCACCGTTACATGCGCGATTTCTCTTTGATGTTAGCTATGTCATGCAATATGTTAACACCTCTGCTGTTTGGGTTTATGTTTAGGTGCCACTTTGTACAGTTAAATTGTTAATTATTGTGTTGTGCGCTGCAGAGCCAATGCGCTGCTAGGTCAGCAAATAGGCTACAATAGTAGCAAATAGGCTACTGGCGGGGCCGGCCCAAGCCTCCATGGGGCCCTAAGCAAAATTTGATTTTGGGGCCCTCTATTGCTGCCAATAATACTGATTATTGATCATTCAAACACCCACGATAAACTTATTTCATGTTCTTCCCTGTCATTACAAACACACTTGTAAAACTAGATGTAAGAACTTTTTGTTGTAGTTAGATCGTAATCCACAGGGATTAAGACCGTGAAAGCAGACAACAGATTAACAAACTTGCAGAAAAATCTTTCAATTAATATTTTGCAAAGTCATCAACTGCCCCTTTTGGCCACCCAGAGAAGCAACAGATAAAAGTTGCAGCAGTGTTGTTTCCATCATCCTATTGTCAGCCTGGCATGTTTTTACCCATCAGCAATGTGCAACAATAATTTGAAGTGGAACAACAACAATTAAGTGCAACAACCAAGTACTACAAAAACTAGAACTATAATTTAAATCATAATAATATTAATTATTGTGTTTTTGTACAATAACATACCTTTGATAATGTATGAATCATCACTCACATAAAAAAAATATGTTTTATTTTTAACTCTTGGGGGCCCCCTAGTGGTCACGGGGCCCTAAGCAGCCGCTTAGTTCGCTTATGCCTTGGGCCGGCTCTGGCTACTGGCCTATATAGACAGGTTTTCATTGAGCATGTTGTGTTTAACTGTCATAATGCATTTGTAGTGCAGATTACAAAGTAAAATTGACACTGCCTTTAATCAGTCTGTTTCTCATGTTTTCTGCTTTAAAGTTTTTATCAGAAAAAGTCCGCTTTTTCTGGGACAATATGGCCTACCCATTTTTGTTCTGGCCCACCCAAAAAAATATTTCTGCCTAAGCCACTGGGGTATTACGACGGAGTATTAGGGCCAAACTAAGACAAAAAAAAATTGGAAATTACGAGAATAAAGTGTTAATATTATGAGAATAAAGTCGTAAAATTACGAGAATAGAGTCGTAATATCATGAGAATGAAGTAATATTATGAGAATAAAGTAATATTATGAGAATAAAGTCGTAATATTATGAGGATAAAGTCGTAATTTATGAGAACTCTAACAGGAAGAGCAGTCTTCTCCCTGTGTTAAAATGAGGAATATTGAGCATCTTGTGAAGTTACATTTTGGTATCGGTTTCACAAATAAGGAAATACTTAATCTTTTGGCACATCAGCATCGAATTATTATCAGTGTAAGGACTTTAAAACAATGTAACCACCGATACCCTTGCAGTCGACCACTACTATATTATACTATACTATACTATACTATACTATACTATACTATACTATACTATACTATACCAGACAGCTCCTCTTCCACAAAAGACGTTTGTGCTCTTCCTGTTAGAGTTCTCATAAATGACGACTTTATTCTCGTAATATTACGACTTTATTCTCAAAACATTATGACTTTATTCTCGTAATTTTAAGAGTTTATTCTCATATTATTATGACTTTATTCTCGTAATTTCCCATTTTTTTGTCTAAATTTGGCCCTAATACTCCATGTGCCAATAGTGATCTGTCATGTTAGCAGACAGAACCCCCATAAACATTTGTGCATTGGCCCCCAACAAGCCGGGAACGGCCCAGGGTCTACACAGAAAGAGACATTGTTGATTCATTAAAGTTACAAAACAATAAATATGTCAAAATAAAAATAAAAAACCTACTGTAAATCAAGTCGTCAGCTGACTGCGCGTGCTCGCGGGTGCTGATGGCGGGGACGCGCGCGCGCCGCCGCTGTGTCGGTGGCGCGCCCTGCGGATGGAGCTGTGCTGAGGGGTCAGTGCGCCACTAGCCTTTATTGGGTTAAAAAACGGACACGAAACTCGGGATTTTATCTGCGATGAAAGCTGAACAGACGGAAAATGGAGAAAACCCAACCAACCCGGTGAGGATGACGGGCCTTTAACGTTACTAACCTGTGTGGCGTTTTAAAGTTGCGTCCTTTGGTTTGGGTTTATGAAAACGGCATTAAAAGAGGGGGAAATGGGTCTAAGAATGATATTAAATTAAAATAAACAAGGCAAGTGTGAAAGCTGTGTCACTGTTTATCTTTGAGCTCATCTGCCACCAATTAAAGTTTCTTGCAATAAATAAAAAAATGTTTTAAACCTGAATTTCAGAATCAGTCAGGATTACATCCACTCATCAGTGGGCTCATTAAACCATCATCTAATCCTTACAGCTGTTTCCTGGTGTTACTGTGAGGTTTTCTGGGTGTTTGTCAGTTAAAAAGGGTAAATGTGTGTGTTGATGTTGTGTGTGTTTGGGGTGAAGGAGGACGAGAGGTGGCATGGTGAGAGGAATGATAAACAGAAGCTCCTGCTATCCATGTCAGTGGACTAAAATAGAGGCCAACCAAGTGGTCTCAGATAGCCCCTGGACTCCATATAAGCCTGCTTTCAGCTATGTGTATTTGTGTGTGTTGGAAGGGGAAGTACGGTGACCCCAGCACCTGCTGTCGGGTTACTTTATATAGCCCCTCTTGGCCTGCGTGCTGTTTGACATGCCTCATCTTTTTAAAAACTCCTCTGCGATCGAAGCACGTGGTTCGTGTTTGCTAGTGCGGATGTGGGGTCTGAAGTGGGTGTGGGGGGTCTGAGGGGTGTGGGGGTCTGGGCCCAACATCCAATTCCTAAACAAATGCGATGTAGATTTGAAAGTGAACCGCCGGGCCACAGTCCTCTACTCAATGCGCCAAGCCCGGCGAGAATGTGAAGTTAAACATTTGTCTGTACAGTACTGTACTGCACGTGTGTGTTGAGTAGGGGTGGGTATTGGGAAGGACCTCACGATACGATACGCATCACGATACTTGAGCCACGATACGGTACACATTGCGATATCCCGATTATTATATTCTACATAGTTCACCGAAAAATTTAAAAATGCATTACACATCTTAAAATCCAAGTTGTATATATGTACATCAGATGATAGTGATGGATCTTAAAATCTGAGTTGCACGTTCATCAGATTATAGTGACAATTCATGGGACAAACTGAGTCAAAACAATGTTTTATTATAACTATACAAGCTAAAGTTACAACATATTTGTATATGTTTTTCATATTATTTACATCATATGAAATTAACATTCAATTTAGTATGAGGTTGATTTAATTATGTGGCAAATGATAATAAACACAAGAAAGATGGGTACTAAAACCAAGGACAGGCACAGTGATCAGTCAGTATAGATATAAATCCATGAATTAATAAACCTCTGTCCATTATTTTTTATTTTTTAAGGACAGGCAATTGTGTTATATAAAAAATAAATTATAAAATGAAATAAAACGTGAAATAAAACCTGAGCTCAGTGCAGGGCCCTCCCAGGGTTGGTAGAGAGTGGCAATGCCCAGGACTGTCACTTAGGTAGGAGCACTGGGTGAAAAAATCGGGGATAAAAAATATTTTAAAAAAAATAAAAATCGATATTCAAATTTTGAATATCGATATTGAATCGGCTGGAAAAGTATCGCGATATATTGCCATATCGATATTTTTGCCCACCCCTAGTGTTGAGTGTACTGCTGCTGCACAAAGCAAATGTCCCCATTGAGGTAGAAATAAAGGTCAATCTTATCTAAGTAAAAACTCTTTATGTCCTGAAGGGGGCGTAACAGACGGACCTGGGGGGACACGCCCACCTTCGTTCTGTCGCAGTAACTGTACGCAATGAAAGTACCCTTAACAGGGGGGATGAAATGCTGTCAAGCTGAAACGCTGGAGGACGATGGGGGTCGACCCACGTTTGGAGCCGGCCCCTAGTGGTCGGCGAGGGAACTGCGGGTTCCCTGTTTCCGCCTTGGGTTTCATGTTTTACAACCCGGGAAAGGGGTTGGAAGAGAAGGCGGTGCTGCTGAGCAGAAAACACCTGGAGGAACATCTGGTCTCTTAAGATGGACTGAGGTGAAGTGGAAAAGACCCTTGAGTGAGATTTAAGATTCTCTTTGGGACCCGTGAACCCTGAAGAGGAGGCGGACCTCGTGGCCCGTTATCAGCTTGTTCAGACCGACGCCACTGAACTTGGCTCAGTTCGGAGATGTGGTCGTTCTGAACCAGAGGACGTCAGAGCCGAGACATGTTGGCATTTGTCCTTCGGAGCCATATTTACCGCAGGTTATCTGTCTCTGCGGGTCACCGGCTTCCGCTGAGGCTGATACCAGACTCCAGGCTTTGGTTTGAAATAGAAGCTGATCATTTCAAGGACAGAAAGGAATTTGATTGATTTCAGATGATTTTAAACACATAAAACACCCAGGTCCGTTGGCGAGGCCTCGCTGGGACAATGTCTCCTGAGTTTGTTGTGAGAAGTATCTGAAGCTGTTTCCTGTTTCATCTCTTTCCCTCAGCCAAGCGAGATGATGATCAACCAGCTGATGGAGATCACCGGCATCCAGGATCAACAGGTTCTCTGCAAAGCCCTCAAGGTAACGAGGCCCATCGTCACCCGCCTGGACGCCCGGCACCAAAAGGTCCGGTGTTGTTATGGCTTTTGTAATGGAGTTAGACTTTTCCACAGGTTGAGGACGATCTGAGGGAACTTTTGTTAGATGTACAAATATCAGAAATGACCTCTGGCTTTACCTGATGTGGTTTTTGCTGTGAAGTTGGATATTTCGACCTGGCGGTCAGCGAAGATCGAATCGCTTTTCCAGCCGTAGGTACTGGGTGGATTAAACCCGGAGGTTAGAAGATTAGCCCCCCCAGGAAACCTTACGATGTCCCTGTCCCTCTGTTTCACAAACAAATCCCCGCATCCTTCAGTGCACTGAAGCGGTGTCACAGAGGAGGGACCAGGGTCCCCCCACGGCTGTGTAAAGCCACGCAGGAAACATCTACGTCAGGTCTTTGTTCCTGAAGGGTACTAGTTGGTACCGCCCATATGGCTTTTCGTTTATTTATTAAATGATGTCGTGCTGAAAGAGTTATGTTTTATTTGTCCAGTACTTAGATCTGAGATCAGTTTTCACAAAGAAGGGTGTAAAAATGGGCTTGAAAGAGGAGGTACCGGCTAGAGTTTTTCCTCAACATGCACCTGATGTCATGAAATAGAGTTTGTACAACTGACGATGGTGTGACTGGTACACAGAGACGCCAGATCCTCTTAAGTTACGGGTCGATCCCAATGTTTGGATTGTGTTTAATATGTTGCACGTGTAGATTTTAGACCTTAACCGCCATGTATTTCTGAATCGGATCAAGTCTTTTACGTGTCCGCTCTGTTGAAGGTCAGTCAGGGGGATATTGGACATGCGGTCGGGCTGCTAACGATCCAGCCTACCGAGGTCCAGAAACCCGGAGAACCGCAGGAGTCGGGAACGTCTGAGGAGACCTGGGAGGCACAGAAAGGTGGGGCAGACTGGCCGTTACAGCCGTCCTACAGCTTCATGAGTAGGTCAGAAAGGTCATCAGATAATGACAGCTGGCCAGCCATCAGTCCAAAGAACACGCCCCCAATTATACATATCTGGCTTTATATAATTTTACCTCATCCATCCATCCATCCATCCATCCATCCATCCATCCATCCATCCATCCATCCATCCATCCATCCATCCATCCATCCATGTGATCATTTTCCATGAATTTGCACCATCGGCAGAGGTGGACAGAGTACTCGACCCCAGTACTTGAGTAAGAGTACAAATACTACTGGTCAAAATTTACTCCGTTACAAGTAAAAGTAGCTCAGTCAAAATATTACTCGAGTAAGAGTAGAAAAGTACTTGCTTTTAAAGGTACTTAAGTATCCAAAAGTAAATGCTTTTATATTTACTTTAAGTAAAAGTAAGAGTAAGAGTAAATTTCTTATTTTCCACATCAGTAAATTACTATATTTTTTCTAAATTAATTGTTGCGGCTCTGTCTTGACAAACGCAGGCTACTTTGGCGGTATCGTTTTGAGGAGGCTTGACGTATTTCTGCTTTACATCCCAGTGGAGAGCGTGCACTGTGATAGGTCTCCTCCTTTGACAAAAACAGCTTGTGTCCAATAGGATTTTAGGGAAGAAGAAAAAAGAGCAAACCTGAAAGTAACGAGTACTTTTCAGCCTTCCTAGAAATTTACTTGAGTAAAAGTAAAAATATTTGTCTTGGAAATGTATTCAAGTAAGAGTAATAAGTACCAAATAAATCTAATACTCAAGTAAAGTACAAATCCTCTGGATATGTACTTAAGTACAGTACTCAAGTAAATTTACTCCGTTAGTGTCCACCACTGACCATCGGTAGCTGGATGGTTCAATCCCCGTCCTCGTCACAGTCCAAACCTCTGGACCCCCTTGTCCCAAGTCCAGAAAACCGGGGTGGGGCGTGTCAGGAAGGAACTCCCACGTAAAACCAGATCAATAACAGAAACGTAGCAATGATACACTAAACACACATTTAACTTCACAGAGAAACAAGGAAAATCTCAAAACGTTCCAGTCATGTGCGACTAAGACTTGGCTTTTTGATTTGATTTGATTTTATTAGGGATCCCCATTAGCTGGCGCCGTAGCGACCAGCTAGTCTTCCTGGGGTCCACATAAAAGACATACAAAATAGATTTACAAATACAACATTAATTAATATCAGTATTCAGTACTAAAAAACCTTACAATTTAAAACAAGTTACATGATGGGAGTTGTTAAAAAAGCATGGTAAACAAAAAAAACAAAAACAAAATACAAAAAAAAAAAACCTTACTGTGACAAATACAATTTTAACTTCTTTTTAAAAGTAAGTTTACTGAAAAGGGTATTGCAGAGGTTTTGGGGCAGGTTATTCCAAAGAGCCAATGATCGATATACCCTTTTGGTTTCTCTTTGTTCAGAACTTCCCAAAGATGAGCTTCAGGCCGCCATCGAGCTCAGCCTGCAGGATTCCCACAGTGCACAGGAAGAAGACAGAGAGTTCCACAGGTAGATAGCGGCGGGCGATCTTTAGAGAGACTTGCTTCCACATTCGTTTCTCCTCTGTCGTGGTATGTTTGGGTTTTCAGAGTGACTTCAGGTAAATGTACCTGTTGAAGGTTCAGCCCACCCGCGGGCGGGAAGGGTCACCAGTCGAGCCGCGTTTAACGCCGGTGTTTGATTTGACGCAGGGCTCTGGAGGCCAGCGCAGAGGAGAGCGCCGCGAGGATGAAGAGGAAGAGATGCGACGCTCAGACTGATGTGTGCAGTCCTGCAGACTGGATCCGTCAGGATGACTGGCCCGTCGGGATTCGCAACGTGGGAAACACCTGCTGGTTCAGCGCCGTCATCCAGGTGAGAGCGAGGAGCTGCTGGCTCCGGAACCCCATGTGGAAACGAGAAAAACGGAACCGGTTCTGACCATTGACGTTACATCACTCAAGAAAGACACGCAGACGAAGGAACATTCATTCATTCATTCATTCATTCATTCATTCATTCATTCATTCATTCATTCATTCATTCATTTCATTCATTTCATTCAATCATCCAACCATGTATTCATTCATTCAGTCATTCGTCTATCCGTCTATTCATTCATTCATCTATCCATCCATTTATTCATTCGTACATATATCTGTCCATTCATTCATTCATTCATTTGTTCGTCTATTCATTCATTCTTTCATCTATCTATTCATTCATTCATTCATTTCATTCAATCATCCAACCATGTATTCATTCATTCAGTCATTCATCTATCCGTCTATTCATTCATTCATTCATTCATCTATCCATCCATTTATTCATTCGTACATATATCTGTCCATTCATTCATTCATTCATTTGTTCGTCTATTCATTCATTCTTTCATCTATCTATTCATTCATTCATTCATTCATTCATTCAATCATTTGCCCATTCATTCTTTCATCAATTCATTCATCCATTCATCCATTAATTCATTCATCCATCCATCTATTCATCCATCCATCCACCCATCTATTAATTCATTTATCCACCCATCAATCCATCCACCCACCCATCCATTCATTTGTCCATCAATTCATCCTTCCATTAATTAATTCATTAATTAATTAATTAATTCATTCATTCATTCATTCATTCATTCATTCATTTCATACAATCATTCAACCATGTATTCATTCATTCAGTCATTCATCTATCTGTCTATTCATTCATTCATTCATTCATTCATTCATTCATTCATTCATTCATCTATCCATCCATGTATTCATTTGTACATCTATCTGTCCATTCATTCATTAATTCATTAATTCGTCTATTCATTCATTCTTTCATCTATCCATTCATTCATTCATTCAATCATTTGTCCATTCATTCTTTCATCAATTAATTCATCTATTAATTCATTCATCCATCCATCTATTCATCCATCCACCCATCCATTCATTCGTCCATCAATTCATCCTTCCATTCATTCATTCATTCATTCATTCATTCATTCATTCATTCATTCATTCATTCATTCATTCATTCATTCATTCATCCATACAGGACAGTAACTTTCACAACAAACCTGTTTTACATTAAGAATAAAACAACAGATGTTGCAAATACAGCTGATCGGTATTATTGATCAGCTGTATTTGGTGATATTCACATCTTCCACGTTTGGTGCACGTTTGAGTGACTTGATTTTTGAAGTTTAAAAGTGGCTGGTTTCCAATCAAATCCTTATCGATAAATGAATGGACGGATGAAATCAAGATGAAGTCGTATCAGAACGATGGAAGAGAAAGAAGAGACCAAGTCGGTGGTTTGATTCAAACCCAACGGAGCGGTTTGTTCAGTTACTGAAGACAGAAAGACCCACAAACGAGGATCTGAAGAACCGTCTCCAGGAGGAACCTTAAACCTGAACGTCTCAATTGGTGACGGAGGGACTACGGGCTGGTCCTTCCTGTCCCACATCGAGGACAAAAACCTCCTCGGAGCTGCTGACCTCAGTAGGAGTCGACTCTGCGGTGTCGGGTGTCGTCACTGCCTCTTCCGTCCTCCCCGACTCACCAGAGACCAGGACGAGCTCATCCGACCGGCCGAGTTTCCACATGGACGACTCGTGTTCCCTCGCTTATCATGTGAGGTTTCAATTACCGTAAAGCTAAAGTAAAGATAAACCCTAATTACATTTCCTTCTCAAATGGAAATGTAGATCAAATATCTCGTAACGACGTGAAGCTGGCCTCCATGTCCGCCGGACTATCTCGCATGTTTAACGACAACAAACCCTTGAATGTGAGCAGGTGAAGTCCAAACCGTCAAAACCCTCTGCGACGGCGGCGGTTTAGTCTTTTAAAAACAAGTTTCTCTGAAGCGTCAAACTGAATCACCTCTTTGAAAACACTACAGAAGATTTGATTATTAGAGTAAAAATGTCACCTGTCAGATAGGAATGGGCGATATTTTACCGTTCACGATATACCGTCAAAAAATTCCTCACGATAAGAATTTGTCATGTCGCGGTAAAAACGATAAATTCCCATTGATGATTTTTTTGTGTAAAGCTGATTTTTGGAAGGAAGAAAGGAAGGAAGGAAGGAAGGAAGGAAGGAAGGAAGGAAGGAAGGAAGGAAGGAAGGAAGGAAGGAAGGAAGGAAGGAAGGAAGGAAGGAAGGAAGGAAGGAAGGAAGGAAGGAAGGAAGGAAGGAAGGAAGAAAACAAGGAAAGGAGGAAGGAAGGGAGAAAACAAGGAAAGGAGGAAGGAAGGGAGAAAAGAGGAAGGAAAGAAAGAAAGAAAGAAAGAAAGAAAGAAAGAAAGAAAGAAAGAAAGAAAGAAAGAAAGAAAGAAAGAAAGAAAGAAAGAAAGAAAGAAAGAAAGATAAATTCCCGTTGATGACAAACATGGCTGATCTGAGAGCGAGATAGATTCATAGTTAAAAAGGTGGAGTTGAATTGGTTTTTTTTATCGTCATTTTTATCATTATCAGGATAAATGCCAGAAATAATCGTGATACATTTTTTAGTCCATACCGCCCATCCCTACTGTCAGAGGGATTCATGCACGACGCCATCAAACTGACGGTGTGGTCCGTTCTGCTTCCTGTCGCCATTCAGACGATTACGGCTGTTTTTAAAACCTTTTAAAACAATTAGAAAAGTCTGGAAACCCACTCTGAAGAGGACGAGAAGCCAGCAGAACCAGGCCAGAACTGTTTTCTGGCTCCACAACGACGAGGATCCGACACATTTATTTTTCAAAGTGAACAACAACAATAAAACAGAATAACACAGATCTACTGCAAATGTGATTTCAGTGTTATTAAAAAAAAAAAAAAAAACAATTGTTCCCCAATATTCAAATTCCAGTCATAACAGAACGAAAGTTAAATAAAATGTGGCTGAAACTGAGCGAACAAAATCTGTCGAGTCGTCACACCTCGGCACCAAACGTAAACGGATCGGCTCATGGATGTTTTTATTCCCGACAGCCGATCCAGTCTTGTCAGTAATGAGACCCGAATCCGTTCTGTGAGCCACTGCTCATCACCATTCCTCCACCGCCGTGCTGGACTCTGGGTTCCAGTAATCATCCATAAATAGTCCGGAAATGGTTCTAAAACTGTTTCCAGATTGTTCAACAGCAACAACGGCTTCTCTAAGATCATTGCTGATGTCTTTCCCTCTTGGCGTAGTGTGAACAGAAGCAAGAGGGTTTTAAATATCAAACTTTATTCTAATTTTTCTTGTCTGGACGCAGTCGCTGTTCCACCTGCCCGTGTTCAGGAGGCTGGTTCTCAACTATCACCTGTCAGAGCGACTGCTGGAGAAGTGCAAGAGCCACGCGGTGAGTGACACGGCCTCGCCGCCGCTGCCATCGTTCACGCTGCAGCGATGTCTGACTCTGAGTTTACGACAACAGGACAAGAGGAACATCGCCTTCATGCAGGAGCTGCGCTGCCTGTTCGCCCTGATGGCGGGCTCCACCCGCCGGTTTGTGGATCCGTCTGCGGCCGTGGAGTTGCTGCGAGACGCCTTCAGGACCAGCGAGGCCCAGCAGGTGCCACAGCTGAGCTGCACACCCACGATGAGACGGGCCGTCCAGTGACAACGCCTGGTTGTTAACTGCAGGACTCTAGACACCTCGTAACTACGTTCATGTTTGCTTTTCAGGACGTCAGCGAGTTCTCTCACAAACTGCTGGACTGGTTGGAGGACGCCTTCCAGCTGGCGGCCAACGGAAAGTAAGTTATCTTTCTTATTTGTCTAAAAACACAATAAAAATCATCTGATGGTGGTGAGTTTTAGACCTCAAACAAACAACAGCATGAAGCTTTTTTTTTTTTTTTTTTTTTTTTTACAATATTTAGCAAAAATAAACCTAATATATCTGTTGTTAAGTTCTCTCAGCGGAACATCAGAGTGGTTCTCGATTGAGAGAGGAGTGAGACAAGGCTGTATTGTATCACCAGCTCTATTTAACATCTATTCGGAAAACATCATGAGGGAAGCCACGGAAAACACAAGCACCGGAATAAAGATTGGAGGAAGACTGATTAACAACCTGAGATACGCAGACGACACAACACTGCTAGGCGAAAGCAAAAAAGACCTCATGGAACTACTGACCCACGTGCAACATCTGAGCGAAGAAAAAGGGCTACTCCTGAACACGAAGAAGACCAAGATCATGGTGCTGGACGAGAACCGAACAGATTTCAGCAATTTCACGCTCAATGGAGAAGAACTGGAAGAGGTGAAGAGCTTCGTCTATTTAGGATCCACCATCACAACGGAAGCTAACTGCATGGCAGAAATCAGTAGAAGACTGTGCATGGCCCGGAGCACAGTGGAGAAGCTTACACCAATATGGAAGAGCCAAGAAGTCAGCAAAAGCCTAAAACTGCGCATAGTCAGGGCCACAGCTTTCGCAGTTGCCACTTATGGCAGTGAATCTTGGTCTTTCTCAAAGAAAGCAACAAAGAAAATCGAAGCCTTTGAAATGTGGACATACCGACGCCTGCTGCGTGTGTCATGGAGGGAGCACAAGACCAACGACTGGGTTCTAGAACAACTAAGAACAAACCCAATGCTGATGAAGCAGATAAGGAGGAGAAAGATGAAGCACTTCGGCCACACCATCAGACATGACAGCCTGGAGAAAACCATCATGCAGGGCATCACGGCAGGGAAGAGATCCAGAGGCAGACCGGCAAGAACCTGGGAAGTTGACCTTACCGAATGGACGGGAGAGAGCCTAGGGGCAGTTACAAGAATGGCCGAAAATCGGGATCTGTGGAATGCTACCGTCGATGTCACAGCAGCTCAACCAAGAGCCACCTGACCCAGAGAGAGAGAAGTTCTCTGAAGGTGGATCACAGATCCGGGTCTGCTCACGAGGAAAGTCACCAAAACAAAGTGATTAAAAGTCATTTTTTCCAGGATTGTTTGTAGGAAACATTTGTTTTGTGAGATTCAGATCAACCATCAAGGACGAGGTCATTTTACCTTGACTTTTATAAATTAGACAGGAAATGGGCGTGGCTAGGTTCATTAAAGTTGGGACCTTTTGGGATGCCGTCAAGCGGGCTTTCTTAATGCCTGACGGACTCCAGAGCCAGCTTCAAGTGGGGTTGGGGATCCCCGAAGATGAGTCAAGTTAAAGGAGACCTATTATGAAAAACACATTTTCTCTTGCTTTAACATATATAAAGTGGTCTCCCCTTAGCCTTCCAACTCAGAGAAGGAGGAAAGCAACCAAATTCTGCAGTGTCTGTACAGCCGCCCGGATGAGCCGTCCAGTGTGATGTGGCTTCTACAAGCCGTTCAGATGCGTGAAACCACGCCCACAACTAACTGGCCGGAACAACAACAACAACTCCGCCGCCCGGAGCTTCCGCCATTTTTTCGTAGCGGTGTATCGTGATGTCGTCTGTTCGAGCTAGACATGCGAATTGCTCTGTTGTTGCCAAAAACCAACACAAATGTCTGTATTCTGTCTTTGTGCCCTCCCCTGCTACGCTTCATTCAGGCAGCCAATCAGCACAGAGCCTCATTATCATAGCCCCGCCCACTCAGAATCCCACATAGATAATGAGGTTAGAGAATGGGAAGATAAAGACATGGCTCAGAGGCTGAATTTCTAATTTATTTAGCAAAAAAAATCAAAAGCTTGTTTTTAAGACATTCAAGGCCTGTTTAAAATAGGTATTAGATGTCATAATAGGATCCCCTTTAAATGCTCTATGACCACATAAAAAACAACTTCATTTGTATAAACAGCATCAAACTAACGTCAAACTTTACTTTCAGAAGCGCAGAAGACAAACAAAAGAACCCCATGGTTCAGCTTTTCTACGGCACCTTCGTGACTGAGAGGAGACAGGAGGGTACGGACTCTAAAGATCACGTTTGGACCGCGGCCGCTGTAATGTCGGTTTCAGTCAGTGATATCTGTGGTGGTTCCAGGTAAAACCTTCTGCAACATCGAGCAGTTCGGCCAGTACCCGCTGCAGGTCAACGGCTTCAACAACCTGGACGAGTGCCTGGAAGGCGCCATGGTGGAGAAGGAGATCGAGTCCCTGCATTCAGACCACGGCGTCACCCCTGGACGTGAGGTGACCGGTCTCCGACCACCGACGGCAGGACTTCTCTCCGTGCCGAGTCCTTCAGGCGGTAATCAGGGATGTGTGTTTTCCTCCCGACTGCAGAGGTGGTTCAAAACGCTCCCGCCGGTGTTGACGTTTGAGCTGTCCAGGTTTGAATTCAACACCCAGCTCGGCCGTCCCGAGAAGATCCACAAGAAGTTGGAGTTCCCACAAATCGTTTATATGGACCGGTGAGTTGTCTTTGCCGGGTCAGCTTCACAAACCTGCAGGTCGTGTCATCTGTACACTTATACATGCAGTACTCGAGTTGTAAAAAAAAAAATCAGGGGGGATGGTGGATTTTATCATATGGGGACAGATAATTTGTTCTGATTACTAATAATATAATATATTACAAATAGTAGCACTGACCAAAACACCTGCAGAAATACTGCAGGAGTAAAATGTTAAATCCAGTTAAATGCAGCCTTCTGTAAGCTTTCAATATCCACTGGGCTTACATCAAATACATCAAAACACAAAAATAAAAAACAGTTTTCTGAACTTATCAATATGAATCTGTCCTTCACAGGATAAGTAACTCTTATCCTGTGATGGATCACTGCAAAAACTCAAAATCCTCACAAGAATATTTGTCTTATTTCTAGTTAAAATGTCTAATTTTAGTAAAAAAATCTCATTACACTTAAAACAAGACTCATCACTGGAAAAAAACAACAATTTTCACCTGTTTCAAGTAGATTTTCACTTGAAATAAGTAGAAAAATCTGCCAGTGGAACAAGATTTTTTTGCTTGTAATAAGAAGATAAATCTTGTCCCACTGGCAGATTTTCCTACTTATTTCAAGTGAAAATTTACTTGAAACAGGTAAAAATTGTCAAATAAGTTATTTTTCTGGTGTTATTTTTCTGGTGATGACTCTAAATGTTGAAATAGCAGTAAAGCCACATTCATTGATGAAATGTCATAAGGGATGGAAAGTGGCAGTTTTACAGGGGGGATGATTTTGACCGTTTTTATTTCAGGGGGGATGCCATCCCCCTCAACTCCAGTACTGTATACATGTAAATATTTCCCTGCTTTTCCTGTGAAGATATCTCCACAAAAACATCGAGTGGACCCACGAGAGGCGGGGGGAAGTGAAGAGGCTCAAGGAGCAGCTGGCGGTCCTTCAGCAGAAACTGGAATGGTAAACGACCCGGTGAAGCAACAAGCGTCCGCGCTTTATTGAAGCTCTTCTGATTCCCTGGTCTCTTCGTTCACAGTTATAAAAACTACGGCTCCGGACCCAGCAAGTACCCTCTGCCCGACATGCTTCAGTTCGTTCTGGAGTTTGCTACCACCAAACCCACAAGCGTTTCCCCCGCCGAGGAGCCGAGGCTCGCCACGTCCTCCCCGACTCCTGCAGGCCACGCCCCCTCCGAGGTCTCCCCCAGAGACGACAGGTGAGTGCACTTCCCTGACCCCCGCTTCAGGGACAGATCAGCACCAGGTGTGTCTTAACGCAATACCAAAGCGGAAAGACATCAGTCATGGTTCTGGAGACGCAGTTGCTGCTGAATATCAGTCTGATAAGAGCTGTAAAACAGTTTCAAGGTCATTGTTCTGCTGTGATAAACTTAATTAGCACGTGAGAGACTTTACCCCGAGGTCGGATTATGGGTCAGAACCACATAGAACAGGCTGGTTCTTCTGATCGACTGCACGCCCCTTTACACGTAAAATGTTCAGTCTCGACTAGCGATGCACCGATTGTTCGGTAACCGAAATTGTTCGGCCGAAAATGGCAAAAAAACACTTTCGGTGTTCGGTGGAATAAGTGGGAAAAAAACCGAACAATTAATAATGGTGTGGTAATATAAGGAAATAGACTGGCCGCTCCCGTACCGGTTGCGCACCACCAACATAAATCGTTGGCCAACCAAAAAGTAACCACATAAGAATTTTACCTAACATTCACCAGGAGGTGGAACCAAAACAACATAATGCTGGGAAATTAAAAAATGTTCAGTTTTTTATGTTCAATAAATATTTTCTACCTTGTAATTTTGTAAAAGATTTTTTTATTTGAAAAGCATGACTAAATCAAATTTATTTGATTTATGCAATGGTGAAAAAATTGGCAAAATAAATGAAAAACTGCGAAGAACCATGTTCGGTATTGTTCGGTATTCGGCCAAGTGTTTATTATTATTTTCGGTTTCGGTTTCGGCCACAAATTTTCATTTCGGTGCATCACTAGTCTCAACCCCGCGGACGGTGCCACGACCCCCGCGAGGTCGGATAGGTGTCGTTCGTCGAGGCTGTCTTTGCTTCTCGGCCACTCAAGCTGCAAGAAAATAATTCAGTTTCTTGTGCTGTCAGTGACAAATATTTGGCCTATGGTTCCTAGACGTGCTCGCGGATCAGTCACGTGTGTTTCTGACATCTGGACAACCGTTATGTTTATGTCAGACTGTAGAATAAGGACTGGAGACACTCTCCGTGGCGTCACTTGCAGGTTTACCAGTGAAACTGATGTTAACGCTGAGGTCAGCGGAGTCCGACTCACTCTCAGAGCCAGACCCTGGTGGTCAGTCCAGGAACTGCAACCAGGACCGCTGGCACTCTTTACGTATAAATAAATGAAAGCGGAGCTGAAACGAACCGACGTCGGCCCTGTTTATGATCTCCGTCTGCAGCGAGCCGGCAGACGCGGATACGTCTGACGTCCTGGTGTCCAGCGTTTCGAACTGCCAGCGGACGCCCATTTACAAGCCCTTCACCCAGTGCAGACACGCCGCCGACTGGCCGCTGCACCCCGCCCCCCACAGCATCACCGACGAAGAGCTGCACTTCGTCAAGACCTGCCTGCAGCGCTGGAGGGCCGAGGTGGAGAACGACATCAACGGTGAGTCACGGCGACGCAAACGCATCTCTGATCCGATCGTGGCGGCCATGTTGGATGAACCAAAACCTGTTGGTGTTTTCATGTGTGTGTGTGTGTGTGTGTGTGTGTGTGTGTGTGTGTGTGTGTGTGTGTGTGTGTGTGTGTGTGTGTGTGTGTGTGTGCGTGTGCGTCTCTCAGAGCTAAAGGCCAGCATCGACAAGATCACTCAGGTCCTGGAGGGGATGTACTCAGACAACAGTCTCTGCCAGGTAAGACCTGGACTCACCAGATTAACTCAGACAAACGCGTTTAACGCCCACGCCTGCAGTCATATTCAACTTTATTGATCTCTGCTCACGTATGCAGGACAGTAGGAAACAAATAAGAACAGGTCATGTGAAGGTTAACCGAGAGCGGATACTGGGCTTCATTATGGCGCTTTTTCACCCGCTTTGTCCTCATTTGTTTTTCCACAGCCAGGTGAGAAGTGGGGGGGGTTGGGGTGAAGCTATTGTGACGCACTCGATTGCGCAACCGCTTTGTTCATGTCGGCGCAGATGAGAAAATCAGCTGGAGCCGCGAGCGGCTGAGAGTAAAACAGCCCGTCTACATCCCTTTTCTAATACTCTCGTCAGCCACCAGGTTTATAAACATCTGCACCTCAGAGTTGGATCACTAAACAGACATTTGCGCTGTATAATAAAAAAGGTACAGAAAAAGTATCTGCTTGGCACGGCTCCACGTAGTGGAAAAGCGCAAGACGGGGGCGTGGCGAGTAGAAGAGCGCTGAGTATATGTACATGCAGGGCCGCCGCAAGGGGTGTGCGAACCGTGCGACCGCACGGGGCCTCGCGCCCCAAGGGGCCTCGCGCTATGGGCCGTTTTTTTTTTTTTTTTTTTTTTTTTCAATTTTTTTTTTTCAATTTTTTTTTTCGTTTTTTCCCTTATAAATATCAACAGTCACGTTCCATTACAGACCTAAATGTGTACTAGTCTGTGCATATCAATAAATGTATGTGCAATGATGCGCGTGTCTGTTGTTCAATACAACTGGTCAGACCAAGCGCAGACACGAGCTGCTCTGATCCAGACGGGTGGAGTTGGAACAAACTGTCAAACAATCGTCGAGATAGTCGAGAGAACGATATAAATTCAGGAAATTTCCATCAGGGGATGAAAAAAGAAAAAAACTCAAGAAAATGGGAGTTTAATGCCTCTCTGAAAGGCTTGTTTGATAAATTTGTTACAAAAATCACCGATCCGACCAGGTCTCAAGCAGCCGTGGGGCCCCGCGTCGAGGCAAGAGATGATGATGAGGCAGGGGAAGGTATCCAGTATTTTGCTAATTGGAGAGTTAAAATTGCGCATATAGACACCCAATCCGACCCGAAAAACCCAAAAATTTCGCGCGCATGAGCGTAGCAAGCGCGCGAGGGCCCCCCCCGGCCATTTCGCACAGGGCCTCGCAAATCTCCCAGTCGGCTCTGTGTACATGAATATAAGACGGTGTTTTTTGCAGTGAAATAAGACTGAAAAAGTGGGGGTCGTCTTACATTCGGGGTCTGGACATTATACCTATTCACAACGCAACGCAAAGCAAACCCCTGTGACGAAGAAGAAAAATAAAAAATAGCGGTAAGAAAGAAAAGAGAAGAAAATAAGAGAAGAGATAACAGAAAATGGAGAAACGTAGTGACAATCTGGAGAGAAGTGGGTGGAAGATCGGCAGGTTAACCGGCAGCTGAGGAGAAGTTATGATGCAAACTTCAAGGTGATGATTTGAATGAGGCAAAATAACATGCTTTTTCTCTCCAGTATATTGTTATAATCATTTGTTTCAGATGTACTGTAATTATTTTCTGTATAAAAATTGAATATGGTGTTCAAAAAGTATTTTTTCAAACTTGAGTCTTGAAAAAGAGGGGGTCGTCTTATAATCAGGGTCATCTTATATACGGGTACTAGTGGAAAAGGGCCATTACTGGACTCAGCCGGTACCCCCCCCCTCGTCTGCACAGGTCCCCTACAGGCTCCACGCCGTGCTGGTCCACGAAGGCCAGGCTTCGGCGGGTCATTACTGGGCGTACATCTACGACCACGGCAACCAGCGCTGGATGAAGTACAACGACGTCAGCATCACCGAGTCGTCGTGGGAGGAGCTGGAGCGCGACTCGTTCGGGGGGATGACCAACGCCAGCGCCTACTGCCTCATGTACATCGACGACAGGCTGCAGCATCTGATCACAGGTACTCCAGGCTTTTAGACGCCTCCGATTGGGTTTCCTCATGTCCAGTCGGCTCTTGTGCAGAAACGGCTGCGGTAACGTGTCTCTCGTCAGTTCTACGTGTTATACCGGAGTTGTCCACTGGCGGCAGAACAGAACCAGGCAATGAAAAACAGATGCAAATGACAAGTAACAGTTAATGAAAGATGTTTTTTTTTTTCTTCTGTATTGAAACTTGTTGACTGATTACAGACGTATAAGGCCACGTTTACACGTAGCCGGGTATTTACAAAAACGGATATTTTCCCCTCTCCGTTTTCAAAAATATCCTCGTTTACACGGACTCGCATGAAAACGCTGGTAACGTCATGCCAGCCAATCAGAATCCTGGAAAAAACATCAACAAATGACACGTGTAACTTCCAGTTAAGGCTGATTTATAGTTCTGCGTTACACCAACGCAGAGCCTACGGCGTAGGGTACGCGGCGATGCGCGCCGTACGGTGTTCGATTTAACGCGGGACCATAATTCAGACTTTACTTCCAAGACGGAACGAGAGTCTGAGAGAATTTAAAACAGGTAAAATAAAAGAAAATATTGACGGTGGCCAAACAAATTGTAAACACAGGTCGCACTCATGACGCTGCTGGTGACGTTTCTGTCGCATAATGTGACGTAAATCTCCGTTTTCCTCCGTTTTGTCTGTTTAGACGCAAACGTGAAAACTGAGTTTTTGAAAATCTCCACTTTGGCCGGAGTTTTCAGAAATGATCGTTTTTGGGGGCTTTGACCTCCGTTTTCGTGTAAACGAACGGCCAAAACACATGAAAACGCCTCTGTTTTTGCCCCGTGTAAACGGGGCCTAAGAAGTAAGAAGTAAGATTGACAATAAGAAGATTAAAAAGTGCTCTTTAGCTCAGGAGGAGATTATCGGTGCGACCTGAAACCTCATATTAAAACTGGAAAAGGTTGTTTTTCTTGCTTTGAATTCCGCCCAACGTTTCTCCTCGAAATAAATAAAATAAAGACATGAATCGCAATGAACAAAAACAGTGAATTTAGTTTTCAAGTTTAGTTTGAGATTTAAAAAACAGTTTGTAAATAATTTGACTGAATTCTGCCAAGCGTATTTGTTTTTGTTCGATTAGTGAAACTAAATTAGAAGGTAGCGTGTTCCTAACAGAAATGTGTTTGTCCTCCAACTGTCCACAAACGTGCTCCCAGAACACACGGACGACGAGACGGGCCAGGTCCTGCGTGGCATGGACGCCCTGCCCCCCGTCCTCAGGCGCTTCGTCCAGGAAGACAACCGCTGGTTCCAGCAGGAGCTCAGCGAGTGGGAGGAGCAGTTCTGCCAGACCGCCACCCCCCAGGAGGAGTCCCCGCCGCCCCCAGAGGCCCCGGGCTCCGGGCCAGACGAAGACCAGCAAACGCCCGTGGAGCCGGCGCCCCAGTCCGGACCCGCCACCGAAGACGCGGAGCAGCAGGGAGACGCGTCAGAGCCGCAGTCGGACCAGCCGGAGCCAGAGAAGGATCCGGAGTCGGACCCCAGCGAGAACCCTGAAGGTGTGTAGACCCGAGAAAGAGATTCTGCATGAACATGTAGCTCTGGACGGAGTTGTGTTTAAACAAGTAAATGTGCTGTAAGCAGTACTGGAGTTGAGGGGGGATGGCATCCCCCCCTGAAATAAAAACGGTCCAAATCACCCCCCTGTAAAACTGCCATCCTCCCTTTCCATCCTTTATGTCATTTAATCAATGAATGTGGTTTTACTGCTATTTCAACATTTAGAGTCATCACCAGAAAAATAACTTATTTGACCATTTTTACCTGTTTCAAGTGAATTTTCACTTGAAATAAGTAGGAAAATCTGCCAGTGGGACAAAATGTATCTTCTTATTACAAGCATAAAAATCTTGTTCCACTGGCAGATTTTTCTACTTATTTCAAGTGAAAATCTACTTAAAACAGGTGAAAATTGTTGTTTTTTCCAGTGATGAGTCTTGTTTTAAGTGTAATGAGATTTTTTTTATTAAAATGAGACATTTTAACTAGAAATAAGACAAATATTCTTGTGAGGATTTTGAGTTTTTGCAGTGATCCATTTTACTTATCCCTTGAAGGACAGAGTCATATTGATAAGTTCAGAAAACTGATTTTTATTTTTGTGTTTTGATGGATTTGATGTAAGCCCAGTGGATATTTAAAGCTTACAGAAGGCTGCGTTTAACTGGATTTAACATTTTACTCCTGCAGTATTTCTGCAGCTGTTTTGGTCAGCGCTATTATTTGTAATATATTATATTATTTGTATTCAGCACAAATTATCTGTCCCCATATGATAAAATCCACCATCCCTCCTGATTTTTTTTTAAACTCGAGTACTGGCTGTAAGGTTAAAGGTTAAAGGTCACCAGTTGAACCCTCCTAGTGGTCGTTGGAGGAACTGCACTGTCGGTTCTTCCAGAACGGTGTCAGTTTATTTTAAACACTCAGCAGCTAAATAATCATGACAATTTAAACAAAACCGGTGAATCATCTGCCGGCTGCTGCAGAGATGACTGTTAACTCTTTTTCCGTCTCCATGTCGACGGAAGCAGAAAATGCAGCGCCGCCACTCGAGAGTCCGGGCTGCCCGTCCGACGCCCCGGCCCCCGACGCCACCGACGACCCGGAGTCCGGCCCAGACACGGCCCAGAAGGAGCCGCCGAGTCAGGTGGGAAAGTCAGTGCAAAGTGTAAGTAGAAGAGGGTCAGAGGTCGTCGTCAGCTGTTACGACCCTGACGAGCAGAAACCTGCAGATGATGAAGGTCTCGCAGATTTAGATGCTCAGATGAAATCTTCTAGTGCAAAAGCAGCATCATCTGAACCGGGTCTTAACACGACTAATGTTTGTAACTTTGACATGAAACCAAAATGGGACAAACGTGGGTAATACCACGGGGGGGGGTAATTTAAAAAAAAAAAAGATATTTCTTTTCCTCTAATGTCACTTAAGAGAAGACCCACTGACATCAGATGAGTTTTGGATGTTGGCGTTGTATATGTTTTTGTATATTTGGAGAAAATCTGGTTTTTGTCTGATTCTTGCTGGACTTGATCTTTTCTGGATTTACTCATTTTAATCTTCTCACTATTTAATCCTTACTGTAATTTGGGTCAATTCAATAATACTTTATGAATCCATGAATGGAAGTTATTTAATAATGATAATAATAATAATAATAATAATAATAATAATAATAATAATAATAATAATAATAATAATAATAATAATAATAATATTATAATAATATAATATAATAATAATAATAATAATAATAATAATAATATAATTAGACAAAATTAACAGGCTATTCTTACTGAAATGAAATTGCCATTTCATGGATATTTTGTTTGTGTACTTATTGTATTTTTCTTTGTTTCTTTTACCTTTTCTTTTTTCCTTTCTATTCTTTTGCTATTGACTGATTTGTTTTGGTGATTTTGTATTGAGGGGAGGATTTTTTATAAGCCCTTCGGGCTTCTTTTCCTCTCCTGCACAAATTATTTGTCCTTGTATGATCAAAAATTATTGTGTTATCACTGTGCAAAATAAATAAATAAATAAATAAATAATAATAATAATAATAATAATAATAATAATAATAATAATAATAATAATAATAATAATAATAATAATAATAATAATGAGCCTCCAGGAGACTTAAAAGACCCTTAAAACTCATAAAGTGATACGATAATGTCTGATGGAGTGATGATCTCTCCTTCCATCCTCGACAGACTCCTGATCCAGATCCAGAGACCAGTCCTCGGGCTCCGTCTGAAGACCTAGGGGACGAGGTGGAGGCGATGGTGGGCCTCGGCTCTGAAGTCGACGACCAACCAGAAGCCTCCAGAGAAGCTCCTGAGCGTGAAGAAGAGGAGGGAGACGAAGAGCGGCAGCAGGAGGCTCCAGTCAGGCGGCGTCAGACGGAGAGCGAGGTCTCAGAGGTGGATATCCCCAATGTGGGGAGGATCACAGTGAGAGCCGACGCCGACGGATACAACGAAGAGGTACGTCACCGAAGAAACGACCTCAGCGGCTGAGACGGCGAACCAGATAGATGCACGAAAAAACGTCAGGTTAAAGCAGAACTTTAAGAGTTATGTTGAGAAATATACTTCTTTTCTTGATTAGTAATTAATTAATTAAGTATTATTAATGCTTCAAAAAAGTAGTAAAGCAGTAGTATTACCTCAAAATGCTGCTGTAGATGTCAGACACACCTGAGAGAAACACTCTTGACGTTTCTAGTGATGTGCTGCCCCCGTGTGGTCAGCGGCGGTATCACAGCAGAAATAAATCTGGATTTGTGGATCTGATGTTCAGATTCAAGTTAAACTTTCAATTTAAAATAAAATTCAGAAGCTTGCACACGATTGGAGAAGGCTGCCTCTCTGCTGTGGCGTATCAGGACCATATTCGTTTTCTTTACATATATATTATGTTTATTTTATAAAATATCTGTAATCCCACAATTCCAGCCTGGTTTTTGTGAAACTAATACAGATTTATTCATTTTTGATTTTTACGCCCTTGTTAGTTTGTGGGAAGAGCTGGACCCTCCCCCTTTAAAAAAGACATGTTGTTCTTTCTTTATTACATCATATTGACAGCATAATAAGTCCAGAAGAGCTGTTATTTTTTATTTATTTATATATTGATTTCAAAGTTCATTTTGTCCATGGCTTTCCATGGCATTTAACATACATGTTTGTATGAGTCACCTCATACAAACATGTCGGGTATTTAAAAACCTAAATATTCTTATCCCACGAAAAAAATCAGCAAGTTAAATTATTTATATATTATTCATTATTTATTATCTAAACTCGTTATAACGTTGTTATAATTAGATTTATTGGTGCATATGTGAGTCGTTATTAAAGTTGTTCTGCTGAAGCCCTTAAAGGGGACCTATTATGGCATTTAATACCTGTTTAAAACAGGCCTTGAATGTCTTAAAAATAAGCTTTTGATTGTTTTTGTTAAATAAATTAGAAATTCAGCCTCTGAGCCATGTCTTTATCATCTCATTCTCTAACCTCATTATCTATGCGGGATTCTGAGTGGGCGGGGCTATGATAATGAGGCTCTGTGCTGATTGGCTGCCTGAATGACGCGATACACCGCTACGAAAAAATGGCGGAAGCTCCGGCCGGCGGAGTTAGTTGTGGGCGTGGTTTCACGCATCGGAGGCCAACCTGTGTAAATCACTCCCGTCGTTACGTAACGACGGGAGCAGAATCTGAACGGCTCGTAGAAGCCACATCACACTCGACGGCTCATCCGGGCGGCTGTACAGACACTGCAGAATTTGGTTGCTTTCCTCCTTCTCTGAGTTGGCAGGCTGAGGGGAGACCACTTTATATATGTTAAAGACAGAAAAAATGTGTTTTTCATAATAGGTCCCCTTTAAATGTTATTTGTCCGCCTGCTTGCTTGGAAGGGGATCTCGTCTTGGCGGCGCCTCATCGCGGCTGTTTGGGCCGTCGGTCTTTGCCGCTCCGGCACTGATGAGTGCAAACATTATCGTTTCCAAGTTTTGATTTGATTTGATTTGATTTGATCTTTATTCATCTTGAACAAAACAATAAAAAAAAACACACCATACATCAACAACAATAATAAAACACAACCAGTTTTGTTCAACAAGGGACAGGAAGAAGCAAATGCTTATCTATTCCGGCCCCTTCTGGCAATATAAGAGTATCCGATATATAAAAGAATAATAGTAGCAATAACAATAATAATAATAATAACAACAATAATACATATATACAGTGTATACCCTTCTTCTTGACATATAAAAGTATGTCAATATAAAAGTAATTAAAAGACAAGTGAGTCAATAATAAAAGTAGCTAAAACGAAAGGCATCAAGCACAGTAGAGAAGAAAAAAAAGTCAATGAAAAAAAACAAAAACAATCACCATAATAAAAGTAGCTAAAAAAGAAAGAAAAGCATCATGCACAGAAGAAAAAAAAAAAAAACGTTACGTTCTGTCTGTGTCTCTTTTCCTCAATTACTAGATGATGCTCACGCCGGCCATGCAGGGGGTCATCCTCGCCATCGCCAAGGCCAGACAGACTTTTGACAAGGAAGGACCGGAGGCCGGCCTCATCAAGGTAGTCCGTCGTCTGGTCTGAGGCAGCGTTTTTACTGCGTTTGCTTTGATACATCAGTGAATTCTGGGAAGCTGAAACACCGAACCGGCTCTTTCAGGCCTTCCACGAGGAGTACGCCCGCCTGCACGAGCTCTCCCAGGAGGAGACCACGCTTCAGGAGGACCCGCGGCTGCAGCACTCGCTCGTCTACTTCTTCCAGAACAACGCCTCCAAACGCGTCATCGAGAGGACGCTGCTGGAGCAGTTTACAGACCGCAACCTCAGCTTTGACGAGAGGTGCGTGGCGGCGAGCGGCCACTTCATACGCCACGAGAACGATAAAGTAGTTAACATAAAACTAACGTGGGAGTAGAAAATGTACAAAAGGATGATAGTCGAAGACGACAGAGCTCACAGATGTTCTTCTGTTGGCTCAGTACTCGAGTTGTAAAAAAAAATCAGGGGGGATGGGGGATTTTATCATATGGGGACAGATAATTTGTGCTGATTACAAATAATATAATATATTACAAATAATAGCACCGACAAAAACACCTGCAGAAATACTGCAGGAATGACATAGCAGCAGTTAAATGCAGCCTTCTGTAAGCTTTAAATATCCACTGGGCTTACATCAAATACATCAAAACACAACAATAAAAAACAGTTTTCTGAACTTATCAATATGACTCTGTCCTTCACAGGATAAGTAAAATGGATCACTGCAAAAAACTCAAAATCTTAACAAGAATATTTGTCTTATTTCTAGTTAAAATGTCTAATTTTAATTTAAAAAAAACCCTTACACTTAAAACAAGACTCATGACTGGAAAAAACAACAATTTTCACCTGTTTCAGGTAGATTTTCACTTGAAATAAGTAGAAAAATCTGCCAGTGGAACAAGATTTTTTTGCTTGTAATAAATCTTGTCCCACTGCCAGATTTTCCTACTAATTTGAAGTGAAAATTTACTTGTATCAGGTGAAAATTGTCAAATAAGTTCTTTTTCTGGTGTTATTTTTCTGGTGATGACTCTAAATGTTGAAATAGCAGTAAAACCACATTCATTGATGAAATGACATAAGGGATGGAAAGGGGGGATGATTTTGACTGGTTTTATTTCAGGGGGGATGCCATCCCCCCTCATCCCCCCTCATCTCCAGTACTGTGTTGGCTGGATCTTGATGGGACTGTCTGTGCCCAGGAAAGTAAAATTAGACAGTTTAAGTGAAGCAGCAGCACTTTAGAACATCAGTGGAACTTCAGAAACATCAGTAGGATGTCCCGTGTTCATCGATTACTAGCGTTTGAAACGACATGTCAAGTGATTTGATGTCTCTGTGGCTGCAGGGCCATCAGCATCATGAGAGAGGCCCGAACAAAGCTTCGTCTCATCAAACCTGAAGACATGGACATGGACGAATACCTGGTACGTTGACCCGAAGGACCCCTGACATCTCCTTGTGAGACGTCTTTGCTGGTCCAGTTTACATAGTTAACCGGTTAACTAGCGACCGTTTATCCGTTTAACCCGTTTTAACCCATCTTAACACATTCCTTACTCGTTTCCCACATAAACGTGGGTTTGGGTCTCGGCCCGTTGACCCGCTCAAACCCATCTGGACCTCTGTGGAAGCGCTGGCTGTAAAAATCCTGATTAAGATTAAATAAAACTGATGATGTTCTGCTTCCGGACAAAAGTCCAGTTACCAGATCAAAGCTCGGGTCATTTAGTATCAGCTATATTAAAGTTAAATCAGCAGGAAAACTGATGGTTGATTAATTTTATGATCCTGTTTTTTGTTAAAGCAGCATGAAGCCTAAACCCAAGGCCACATGGTTAGAAAATCAGCTGGGAGCCTTGAAACGCCGTGATGAAATGAGAACTGTGGGCTGCGATCAGGCTCGAGGGCGAATACGTTACTCAGAATAAAGCATCAAATAAATTCAGATCTGGACAGGACCTTCAACGGTGAAAACGTTCTGCACCTCAGAGCATTTATAAAAGTGGACCAGCAGCTACACGGGATATAAATCCTGTGTCAGAGCTGCACAATGGATAAGACATAAGACAATGCGTGCCTTCTTATGGAACGCCGCTGCATTCGTACAAATGAAGGACAGGTGTTAAACCGAGGTGCGCCGTATCAGCCGTACATACGTTGGTCATCTCTCTGTTTTCCTGGTTCTTCCTGCAGGAGTGGCACGACGACTACCGGCTGTTCAGGACCGTGTTTGTCCACCTGCTGACCGGACTGGAGAACGTCCAGAACAACAAGTAAACGTTCCCGTCACACAAGAGTCCCGGTTACATGTAAAAATGACTGTTTAAGTGTTACATATGACTGACTCTGGTAATTCTTAGTTTTCTTTGTAAAGATCCAAAAATACTTCGGATTCGGATGTTATTTTCAGGAAATTGCAATCAGAGAAAAAAAAGGGTGAAAACAAACATTTATTTAGTCAGTGAGACTTTTTGTATCTAATAAAAATGAAGCCAAAAAGAAATAAACCCTCATGTAACCTGTACAAAACACAGGTTTTATTTATTTATTTATTTGTCATTTGCCCATTTGGTCTGGATCCGTGTTAACACAATACCAAGAAGGCAAGACATAAGCACGGCCTTAGAGGAGAATCACCAATCTGGAAATGGTAAAAACGATAAAAAAATAAATTCATACATTTATTAAAAAAATTAAACAAAATTGGAAAACATGAAAGACAGTTGTCAATCTGTAACACAAAAAAGAAAAACTGCGGGCTCCATCTCAGATCCTACAGGCCTCTCAACTGGCCTGAACATGTCGAATGTTCAGGTCCACGATGGCAGAAGTAGAAGAAGACTGAACCAGGACGGTTTGTCTGCTTGAGTTTCCATCAGGAAATGTCCTCCATCTAAAAATAACATGGAAAAAGAAGCCCGGTGGTGGAGGTGTCATGGTCTGGGGTCTCCTCCGTTCACCGAACTATTAAAGATCCAGTTGTGTTGCCGACATCGTGTTTTTTTAACTGGCTTCATTTTTATTAAATAAATAATGAAACAGGTCACGTGAGGTTGGTTTTGCCTGCGGTGATGAGAAGAATTGTCGCCGGTCCGACACACGCACATGTATTTATTTTTATCATGCTTTTTGTGCTTCACGCTTGTTTCCTGTTTGCGCTGCAGGATGCGGGAGGCGTTGACCTACTTGGCTCATGCATACGAAACCAACGCCACCCTGCTGAGGAAGGGAGACAAACGTGGCGTGGACCCGTCTAACATTGCACTTTACAGGAGGAAGTGTCTCACGGTGAGTAAGACGGACAGACGTGCGCTTATGTCCCAGACCGGCCCTCCTGCTCTCAGAACAACAATCACGACTCAACAAAATGGCCCTGAAAGGGAAACGGGAGCCTGTTTTGATAGCGTTTGGTATTTAAAAGGTAAAAGTTTTTGGGGCGGCGCCAGATGACACTTTCAGGATCATCATCACACTGATGGCAGTCATGTTCTGGGAAATATCATCTTGCACTTGACATTTCATGACATCTGGCCAGCAGTTACTCAGATATCTTCCTCTGTGCCAACATTTTGGACAGAAGGACCAGCATACCCATATTTAGACTCTGTCTGCAACAGGACACGGTTTTAAATTAGAAGCGCTTGGCTCAGTTTCCACAATACAGGCTTTGTGGTTTTGACTTTGCAGTTCTGAACTGAAATTAAATATTTCTAATACACAATAAAACTGAAGCTCAACGTTCAACTTGAAGCTTGAAGACGGTTTTTAGCAGTAAAAATGAATTGAACACAAAAATTGAATAAATAATCACGTGGACAGATTATTCATTATTATCCATGCACTTAATACTAAGTACCCCTTTACTACAGATTTTTCTCGGCCTGGAGCACACAGTCAGGCCACGGTAACATGGTGGATCACCAAGTAGGTGTTCAGATAAGTGGCGCTCAGGAAGTTAAGGGGGGGGGGGGGGCAGTTCACGAAGGAATGTGTTATTGGAAAGTTTTCAACACCCTCCTGAACATAGAGAGGGATCTGCTCTTGTCTCCGCTGGTATTTTATTCTACCGTTGAGGAAACGTGTAGGAGGAGGTCTGCACTGAGATCCAGATGCGCCGCCGCATATTGGACTTCTTGTAGTGGTATAATTGCCAAAGCTGGAAGGCCGGCTAGTACGACATCGCAGTAATTGAGGCGGATATAACCACCTGTACCATGTCGAGTTGGATATTGAGTTGGGTACGGTCTTATTTTCTGAAGGTTGTAGAGAGCAAAGCGGCACGACCGGGACACAGAGGCAATGTGGTCGGAGAAAGATGACTGGTCATCAAACACAACACCCAGGTTCTTTGTGAAGCGAATATCTATGTCAATAACGACGCTGAATGAATGATGAGCGGTGGGAATGACGGGTAGAGTTGTGTATCATCTGCATAGCAGATGCCAATAATCGGGCACAGATAGGTGGTGTATTTGGCAAAAAGAAGGGGCCCATTTATCGCGCCTTGGGGAACCCCTGTGGAGAGGCGATGTAATGAAGATTATTAAAGGAGCCGTCTGTAAGAAATGGCCAAAACTGGTACTGCAGTCACTTTCAAAATATTGTTGAGCGGCGTGTACCCTCCCCCTCCTCCCCCCGACCAGAGGTTGCCAGGTTTTTCATCCAACACGTTTGTAGCGGCTGCTGTGATAATTAGAGCCGAGCTGGCAACCCGGATGCCGAAACAATACTGACTTGGTGATTGGGAGATAGGTGGAGGGTGGAGCATCAGACCAAAAGAAAAAATGACAACATAAACATCAGTTGAGGGCTGCAACTCCTCTTTTTAAACTGGAATATCCTGGCTTGAGTGCTGTTGTCAATGACATAAGTATTTGAAATGAACATGATTTTTAAATCTCTGTTGACATATCGGGGTCATTTTATGATTCGTTTTATTATTGCTCTTACATACAACTCCTTTAATTTCATGTCTCTTATATATTTATCTAACGGTGTCCAGAGGAAGTTTCTTCGGTGTCTGTTGGTACCGCCTCCTGGCGATCAAAGTCATATCCACATCTCTCCTCCAACATCTACCAGGAGTTGAATGAAAGCGCGTCACGCCTGTTCTGCAGCGGGGAAGAAAGCAAAGTGGAGGAGGGCGTCGCCATCATGGACGAGGCCATCATTCCCTGCCTCCACCTGATGAGCCGGGACTTGGCTTTGTCCCAGGAAGACCGGGACGCCATGGAGAGCATCCGCAACCACTGGTGCTGCTGTCTGGGACAGGACATGGACGGTGAGTTGTCAACTTCACCTCAGAAGAAATGTAGAATTGTAAAGATCTGCTCGTGGTGGATGTCGTTTCTTTTGCTGTTGTCTTTGCTTGTTGAACTTTTCTGAAACATGTCTGATACGTCCTTGAGTCAAGAAGAACGTCCCCTCAACACGACTTTACCTCTCTTGTTGTGACCTCCTCTGAGATCGAAGTTTTATTCTCATTATGTTTGATGCAGAAAGAAGGATGCTTCCAGGCCTCAGAACATCTAGGACAGGGGTCGGCAACCCGCGGCTCCAGAGCCGCATGCGGCTCTTTAGCGCCGCCCTAGTGGCTCCTGGAGCTTTTTCAAAAATGTTTGACCTTTTTTTTCCTTTTTTTCTTCTTTTTTTCTTTTTTCCTTTTTTTGTTGCTTTTTTCTTTTTTTTCCTTTTTTAATTTTTTTTCGCTTTTTTTCTCTTTTTCTTCTTTTTATTTCTTTTTTTCTTCCTTTTTCCTTTCCTTTTTAATTTCAACATTTCGACTTTTCTTGACATTTCGACTTTTTTCACGAAATTTTAACTTTTTTCTCAACATTTTGACTTTTTTTCTCGACATTTCAACCTTTTTCTCATCATTTCGACTTTTTTCTCGACATTTTGACTTTTTTCTCAAGATTGTACTTCAACATTAATCTCGACATTTTGACTTTTTTCTCGAAATTTTGACTTTTTTCTCAACATTTTGACTTTTTTCTCGACATTTTGACTTTTTTCTCGACATTTTGACTTTTTTCTCGACATTTCAACTTTTTTCTCAACATTTTGACTTTTTTCTCAAGATTGTACTTCAACATTAATCTCGACATTTTGACTTTTTTCTCAACATTTCGACTTTTTTCTCGAAGTGCAGGATGAAAAAAAAAAATATTCCCCCAGTTATAACTAATATAGATAAATACAGCATGTGTTGCCTTCATTCTAAGGCTTATACAAGACTTTTCATTTTTTGTGGCTCCAGACATATTTGTTTTTTGTGTTTTTGGTACAATACGGCTCTTTCAACATTTTGGGTTGCCGACCCCTGATCTAGGAAGTATGGGGTTTCATAGTGGAAACAAAGCGGAAGAGAAACATCTCAAGACCTCGTACACTTCGGTGGTCAAACTGAGGCTCAACGGGCCCCAAATGAAACCTTCAGTTGCTCCATAACTCCAGTCGCCAATGCATCCGTCTTTGTGTTCAGACTCGTTGCAGGTGAAGCTGGGGGAGTTTCTGCCCAGGGTTCTGGACGGCGCTGCTGAGACAATAGTCCTGAAAGACCCACCCAAAGTCCACGTCAGCCAATCCCACGACCTGTGCAGCCGCCTCGCCGCTGTAATGCAGTCCATTCACAACACGACCGTCGTGATCGTGAAGTAACGCCCCGTAGAGCCGACAGAGTCTGTAGTTGTTGTTTTTTTAATGCTGGTTTGTCGCCGCACACGTGTTTAAATGTGATGTTTTACCCTCATGGGCAGATGGGGGGATCGGGCAGGGCTGTCGCAGCGGAAACAGATGCTCATTCCAGCAGCATTGAGACACTTTTGAACATAAAAAAAATCTCCATTTATATTGTAAATATTCCTTTGAAGCATGTTCATGTCTGCCCACTCACGTCTACAAAAATAATCCACTGCAGAAGTGATAAACATCATCCTGCGTCTACATTTTTTATCCATTCAACTGAATTCACATCAGCATGAACTCGGTAGAGGAACCTTGAAGCCATAGACATATATAACAGCCTCACTTTGGTTGGGAACGCCGTTGCATTGTGGCGGCCAAAGACGATTCATTAACCAGTTAACTGTTGTCAACCAAAGGTGGAGTCACTTGTAGTAGACAGAGCTTTTGAATGGTTGCTTGTCTTGTTGGCGGTCAGTTTAGAAACACCTGAGCAGGTAACGGTTCACAAATCTCTTCAGTCAAATGTGTAATTTACAAAAGGATGGATGAAGAACTTCCACACCTTCAAGTTGTAAACTCTTCCGACACGATAACTCGAACAAAAACACGGGGGGTCAAATGTGTTCAACGTCATAACCCAACAAGCTCATGAACTTGCAAAGTCTTGATAAATCAGAAGTAAAAACAGATGCGCCTCAGTTCTTTTCATCAAGTAAAAGTAAGGTTGATAAATTGAACTGAAGAGTAAAACTGAACTTAAGAGCAGTAACAAACAGAACTGGGGCCTCATTTATAAAGCTCGCTTGCGCACAAAACAGGGCTTGAAAGATGCGCAAGCCACCTTCTACGCAAAGGTTGGGATTTAAAAAGAAAAAACTAACCGAAAAAAGCGCGGGTGTAAGCCTAAATTATGGTTCCGCGTTAAAATGACGCAGAGCCTACGCCGTAGGGTTACGCCGTAGGTTACGCGGCAACGCGCACTGTACGGTGCGCGGGCCGCGTAACCTACGGCATATGCTCTGCGTTGATTTAACGCGGAACCATAAATCAGCCTTGAGCAGCACTGAGGGGAGAGGGAAGGGAGGAGGGGGAGCGGGGCTGCCCTGCCGTTTTCGCATCGTCTTCGCACAGGGTGTCTTGATGATTTGCAATTACAGGCTGAGCCTACCGTTAGTTTTTAAACTGTAAAAAGTGGGGCGGACAAAAACATGATTTTGAAAAGTTGGGGGGACATGTCCCCCCTGTCCCCAGTGGAAATTGCGCCCTTGGTGGCACTCACGTTTAGCGCAGCAACGACGTGCCACTCACTCTCTTTATTTTATACTATTTATATACTATTTATACTTTTACTGTGACAACCAAATAATGTTGTTTTTCTGGCCTCCACCTCATCCACAACATCTCAATCTCAGTCTCCGTGAAATTTAGTGGCATGGTGGCTCAACACGTCTCATTCATCCTGACGTGCAGCAGAAACAGGCTGCAGGAAGCCGCTGCGCATGCTCAGCAGGCTCATTCATATGCAAATACTACTTTGCATTGCCCATTTATGGTAAAATGTGGGCGTGTAGAGGGGGGGATATGATGCGAATTCACCTGCGCAACCTTCCAGCTGGACTGTGATTTATAAAGCGAACATTGCGTGCAAGTGTGCGTGCACAGGGTTTTATAAATCCAGATTTTTTTTGCGCCCGCCATTTTCGGCTTTTGGCTTTACGTGCACTTTTAGTATGAATCCTCCGCACTCTTTTATAAATGAGGCCCCTGGTCAAGAGAAACCTGGAGTAAACAAGTTCAACGGACTTAAGTTTACTTTCAGCTAGAGGGAAAGTGCTGAGAGGTAACTCGTGGTCTGTTTTTTGCACACTTTCATCTTCTAGCCAGAAGAACGTGTTGCTACCTTCTGCCACTGTTGAGCAGAACCAACCACATAGCTACCAACATGGCCGATTTCCCAAGATATCAGAGCTGTTCTGTCTTGAAAACGATTGTAATTTAGAGTTACGTGAATCTGTAGAAACAGTACTTATTAAAAAAGTAAAGTGAGAAACAGAAACTTTGACCATTCGTGGCTCAGCAGCTCCCCCTGCTGGCACGGAGGTTACGGAGCTTTTATACGATAATCTATTTGAACACGTAAGAGCAACAACTGTAAAGTTTTATGATTAAACATTTAAGAGAAAAGTGTAAAACGCGTAGAAAAATACATAAATTGATTCCATTTTTCAAAAAAGGCTTCATGTATCAGAGTGTATCTACTCTGATACATGTGGATTTGATTATCAACTCGAGCCCAGCGTGATCGGGAGAGAAAGCGAAACTCACGGAGACGACCGAAGAAGGTTTTAGTTTAGAACAACGACAACAACGGACGGGGAAGTCACAGCACCACAGCATCACAGCTAGCTGCAGTGCAGCCAACGCAAATAGATAAATGAATCTGCAAATAAATATGAAGCCTGAATGTTTTTTTTCTACCGTCAGAATCGGCAGGAGTGCTGCGAAATCTGAAAAAAAAAACAAAAGAAACACTTTGGGTTCAAAATCACGTATTTTTGTACTTTTACTACTATTAACTGTGTGTGTTCATACTCATCGTCGGTCGTTTATGTTTTGGCTTAAAAACTTCCAGTTTCCGATCAGGACGCTAACGTCCCTCGAACGCCCCTCGACTAAATTTACTTCACAAAACCTGGAACCAAACGACAGTGCCAAGCGAGTTGCTTGGCATGCTTGAAGACTAGTTTCAATAGGAGACGTTGCGCTCTGACACCCATCCAGACGTCAGTCCAAGCAAAGTTTGAAAGAACCCTGCCATTGTTTATGTAATAATTGCTCGGGGGTCATGTTCTGGGTCTCTGGAGCATCTAGAGACAACTTTTGTTGTATTAGATGCTATATAAATTGAATTGAATTGAAAAGGAAGTCTGATGATTGACGAAATGGACAAAATGAAAACTTTTTTAGCACAAGGAGTAAACCACAGAGACGACTTACAGAAAACTAGCCACCAGTAAGATGTTACTTACTTGAGCAGCAAGAAAACGTCCGTTCAGCATCCGTTGGATCCAGCTCCTGGTGATCAGTAGAGGAACTGCAAGTTTTTTTACTTCCTTGTTGGCTTCAACCTGGAACGCTGGTGTTTTTGACACATTTGTCAAAGCATATTTCTTTTAATGTGGCGTACTAATGGTAACCGCTAGGCTTTGCATACCGTGTACTACACTGTGTAGTATGGACTACGATGTTTGGGTAATGACCCATCGTCAGGTCCCGATGCATGTTCATGCGAGAATGATCCGCGTTTGAAAAAAAAAAAAAAAGGGAAACAGTATTGTGCAGACGTGTTTTTGTCGTGAGTCTCGTTAGTGATGACATCACGTTTATTGTGTTAATCAGTGTGAATGAACGAATGGGCCTCGTTTTTACACAACCTGAAAAAACACTTTTTACTGCACAGAAGAGAAAAGAGAAATATCTTTTATATTTCATTTTATTTTCCCAGAACATATTTTAACCTAGAATGAAAAGATATTAGGCTTCTGTACAACTTTTTAAAATAGAGATCTGAGTAACTTCAAACTGGTGATGTCTTTTCTCTCTGTAACCCAAGTGCCTCCGTTTGGGATTTCCCGCCATTTTTAAGTCAGTTTTCTACAGATCATGACGGTATTTTAAAGTGACAGCAGAAGTCGGATGGTTCAGCATCACGACTGACCCGGATGACTCAGATCTTCAGCGGCTCAAACAGTCGCTCCCGGCTGCTCATCTCACTTGTTTTTTCACTTGTACTTTATGATGATTCTCAATAAACATTTAAAATTATTTTTGTACTCTTTTTATTCATTTTAATCCTCCATCATCTTTGAATATGTAATATTTATAATTATATGTTTAATATTTTCTCACATTTTACCATAGAAGCTGGATACTAAATTCATTTGAAGTCATTCTCTTGTTTCCGTACCATAAAACTCTGCGTTAAAGCCGCAAACATGATAACAAAATGACTTGTTTTAGACACATGAAACTTTACTTGTATGTTTGTGATTAGAACCTACATTACAAACCAACCTCCGAAACTCATTTGGTGGGATTGTCTTTGTACACTTTATAAAACACAGATTAGTCCAGTCCAAGTGTCACTGGAATTCTAAGTTATTTTCAAAGCTTTGGTTTACAATAGAACATGAAATATTCCCAAATTCATTTAAAAACACCTTTTATCTATGTGCATGTATGTATGTTTGAATTGTTATTCAGTTTTAATTATATATGAAAGGTGTAATTATGCCAAGATTAGGCCAGTAAGGCAAGGCAAGTTTATTTGTATAGCACAATTCAACACAAGGTAATTAAAAGTGCTTTACATCAACATTAAAAGCGGCAAGACACAATTAAACGGTAAATAACAAATAAAATGACAAGAAAAGAGGTCAAATAATAAAAAGCACAAGTTGTTAAAAAGTAAGGGCAGTAGAGTACAGCAGGTAAGTATTGAATTTAAGAGTACACTTCAGTAAACAGTAATGTTTTTAGTCCTGATTTAAAAGGAGCTGACAGTTGGAGCAGACCTCAGGTCTACAGGAAGTTTGTTCCACCGGTGAGGAGCAGAATAACTAAACGCTGCCTCTCACACACTCTGACACACCCCCCTCTCCCCATATTCAACGCCTTCCTGGCACCCCCCTCTTATCAGCAGCCCCTCCTGACACAGTCTCCGGGTTGGAGCGCCAGCTGGCAATGGCCGCGGCCCTCACTTGGAGGACCTGTGCCGGGTCCCCCAGCCCCCCGACCTGCCCATATCGTATACCCATAAGCTTATGATGTTGTATTGTTGTCTGTATGTTGATTTTCTGTGCTGAGGTGTTTTTTTTGCACCTTGACACCAGGTATTAATACACAGTGTGAAGATGCCTTTTTTTCCCTCCTCCCCCCCATCCCAGTGTCATCCTTCCTCTAAAAATGGCATCCGTATTAATGGTGCCATCGGTGTAAACCGGAGTCAAGTTCTCTCGTCTGATTTATGTCTGACCTGGCAATAAAGCTTTTTCTGATTTCTGACCTTGCTTGGTTCTGGTTCTTGGGAACCACAACAAACCAGATCCAGATGAACCTCAGGGGTCTGGGAGCTTCATAGGGAATTAACAGATCAAACATGTATTTTGGTCCAAGACCATTCAGCGCTTTGTAGACCAGCAGTAAGATTTTAAACTCTATCCTTTGACTCACTGGAAGCCAGTGTAGTGATTTCATGACCGGTGTGATAAGCCTGGTAAGATGAGGTTCCAGGTTTTCTCAGTGCTTTTATGGCCAAGATTTGGGTTGAAGCCCTGTCGATGAAGAGAACCAGACAAACTATGGGCTCAAATTAATGCCATAAATATTTTGTATCTGTAAATAAACTTTGTACTTGTATAAATATTTTGTGCGTGTGCAAAAAATATTTGTACTTGCAAAAAATATTTGTGCGTGTGCAAAAAATATTTGTACTTGCAAAAAATATTTCTACAAGTACAAATATTTTTTGCACACGCACAAAATATTTACAGTACAAAGTTTATTTACAGATACAAAATATTTATGGCATTAATTTGAGCCCATAACAAACCTGTGGTCAGTAGAGGAACTGCAACAGTTCCTCTGTCGTCGATGAGGATGCAGCAAACTCGAGGAATTTTATCTGGGTGCTTTTATTTTGAAGGCAACACGCCCAACCGGAAGCTGGTTGGGCTCTGGTTTCCTGCTCCGCTGCTCAGCGCCGGAATCGTCTAAAAGCCCCGTTTCGGGTTGGCGGTGAGGACTGCAGCCCTTTATGTTAGCGAGTTTTGGGTCCCAGAGCGGCGACGGAACCCAGCCGGGCGGAACCGGGTCGTCGTGCAGGTGAGTAGCGGAAGCAGCAGCTGGCGGAGTTCAGGTGTTCCGGGTGCAGGAGCCTCGTCTGAGGGCTGATTTATGGTTCCGCGTTACACCGACGCAGAGCCTACGGCGAAGGGTACGCGGCGTTGTGCGTCGCCGCGTACCCTACGCCGTAGGGTCTGCGTCGCTAGTGCTGGAAGGCACGCAGGTTATTACACCACCATTATTTTTCCATTATTTGTAATTCAGGCTGCACGACAAACTTTTTTTTTCCTTAAAAAAAAAAAAGAATAAGTGTGTTTATTCCTCGAACCTCAACTTTAGTTAAAAAAAACAACTGCAAAACGCCAGAGACGAGGTTCATCTGTAAACGGATCTGCTTCCAGTGCAGTTATAAATATACATGGAGATGCTGAAGTGGTGAATCCCCTGACTGGTAACTGACGTGTTACTAAACCTGACTGGTAACTGAGGCGTTACTAAACCTGACTGGTAACCGACGTGTTACTAAACCTGACTGGTAACTGACGTGTTACTAAACCTGACTGGTAACTGAGGCGTTACTAAACCTGACTGGTAACTGAGGCGTTACTAAACCTGACTGGTAACTGACGTGTTACTAAACCTGACTGGTAACTGAGGCGTTACTAAACCTGACTGGTAACTGACGTGTTACTAAACCTGACCGGTAACCGAGGCGTTACTAAACCTGACCGGTAACCGAGGCGTTACTAAACCTGACTGGTAACTGAGGCGTTACTAAACCTGACCGTTACTAAACCTGACTGGTAACTGAGGCGTTACTAAACCTGACTGGTAACTGAGGCGTTACTAAACCTGACCGGTAACCGAGGCGTTACTAAACCTGACCGGTAACCGAGGCGTTACTAAACCTGACCGGTAACCGAGGCGTTACTAAACCTGACCGGTAACCGAGGCGTTACTAAACCTGACCGGTAACCGAGGCGTTACTAAACCTGACTGGTAACTGAGGCGTTACTAAACCTGACTGGTAACTGAGGCGTTACTAAACCTGACTGGTAACTGAGGCGTTACTAAACCTGACTGGTAACCGACGTGTTACTAAACCTGACCGTTACTAAACCTGACCGTTACTAAACCTGACCGTTACTACTGTTACTTGTTAAATAGATAACGGTATGATTAAAACAGATGTTTGTCTGATACTATGATCATTTAGAATCAACAAAAGGAGAACTAACTCCTGCCTGTGATTGCAGAACCTGTAAAAGTGTTAAATTTGATAAAGACAGCTAAGACAGCTTCCAGGTCAGACTTAGCCCAGAGAACTGCTGTGTTTTTGTGGGAACCAAACTGAAGGAAACGTTTTGAGATGGTAATTTTCAGGCTGGAAGATTGTTTGTTTGTGTTCATGGCATGCTCTTTTCCTGTTTCTCCTCTCATAAATTCCCATCTCACGGCTCTCTGCCAACACTCAGAAAACATTCCTGCTGCGCAGAGGAAAAGTTCATATTGGGTTGTGGGAATTTATGAGTTTCTGCAGACGGGAATAGAAACGTGGACGTACAGTAGACAGGGTAGATTGATGGGAGAAAACTCTTGAGTGATTTTCTTAAAAAAAAAAAAAGATAAGATAATTCATCGGAACAACTGCCTGCGCTCATTCAACCGTGTGTTTCAAACCCAGGTGCCATGAGCGATGAGTTAAACGTGCCGATGGGCTCCCCGGCCCCGGGGGTGTCGGAGCGGGCCCTGGACGGCGGGGGGATGGACTACAGGGACTGGGTGAGACGCAGCTACCTGGAGCTGGTCAGCTCCAACCACCACTCGGTGCAGGCCCTGTCCTGGAGGAAGCTGTACCTGAGCCGGGCCAAGCTGAAGGCTTCCAGCAGGACGTCGGCGCTGCTCTCCGGCTTCGCCATGGTGGGTAGTGGTTGGGCCTGGGTGGTTTCGGTGCTGCACAGCCTCGCGTAGGTGCTGCTGCGGTTGTTTGCAGCTTATTATTTACCAGGAAGTTGGTGGTTTTTGTTCAGTTGACGCACAAAACTTGTATGACGTACTTTAAAAAAGTTAGTACGCCCTCTTTTAATGGTTTGTTGTTGTTTTGTGGCGTCTGCGCAGGAGAAACAACACAAGTAGTTGACTTGAGATCCGCAATACACACCGCAGCATTTGAATCAGGTTCAGCTCTGGACTCCAAAACCTGCATTCACGTGAAGCGGTTCCAGTTCTAGTTCAGACCTGGTGCCAAATAGGGCTGTTCGATTAATCGATTTTAAATCGTAATCGCGATTATGTAATTAGAACGATGTTAAAACGTGAAAATCGTAAAATCGATTTTTCACTTTTTTTTTTTTTTTTTACCTTGTCTGCACACATATTAATGATTGATACCATATTAATGATTGATGGAAATACCTCTCAATACCTGCGACAAGTGCCCCATCGGAGAGGCTCTTTAGTGTAGGAGGGGGCGTTGTAACATGCCACCGGGCATCCCTCAAGCCAGATGCCGTAGACCGGATCGTGTTCCTTGCAAAAAAACTTGCAAATGTGAACAGCAAATGTACTGACTGACATTACACACCTCTACCTCCTTCATGGGTTGCATTATTATTTAGCATGCAAAGACCCAGTTTAGTTTAATTAGAGAATGTCTTGTTTTATTTAGTTGGAAATATAACTTACTGTATGTTTGCAAGTGCTGATTTGCTGATTTTTTTTTTTCAGAGATAAAACTTTATATTTTATTATATTTTTTTAAAACTTTTTTTCAACTTATTTTACAGAGTTTTGCCCTTTATTCATTCATTTTTGGTTTAATAAGAGCAAAGTTTGCACTTAAAGCCCAATGGGGCAAATGTTCAATAAAAAAACAGCATATTTGAAATCATTTCTTTGCCTTTTGTCAATTCACAAAATAATCGTAATCGAAAATCGGATTTTGAGAGAAAAAAAAAAATCGCGATTTTATTTTTGGGCAAAATCGAACAGCCCTAACCTGGAACCAGTTTTTTGCTTTTTGACTGGTTCAGAAGCAGGAAAACTTGTGCTTTCTGGAACTGAACGTTTTGGGTTTTTTTTTAAAGATTTTTTGTGGCTCTAGTGACCCTTTATTCAAGTATTCAATTAAGTTGCAGACAGGAAGGGGGTAGAGAGAGATAATGGGGATGACATGCAGCAAAGGTGCGCAGACCGGGATTCGAACATGCGACCGCTGCAGGAGGACTGTAGCCTCAGTATATGAGCCGCTTGCTTAACCCACTGCGCCACCGAGCGGCCCAAACCTTTTATATTTTTACAAAAAAAAGATGAAATTAAAAAGGAGAGGGTACTTACTTTTGTCTGATTTTATAAAAACGTCTATTTGTTGTGGACCAGTCTTGACCGGTTCCTGCGTGTCTGTGTGGTAGGTGGCCATGGTGGAGGTTCAGCTGGAGGTCAAGTACAGCTACCCCCGAGAGCTGCTCATCGCCTTCAGCGTGTGCACCACCGTCCTGGTGGCGGTGCACCTGTTCGCCCTGCTCATCAGCACCTGCATCCTTCCCAACGTGGAGGCCGTCAGCAACATCCACAACCTGAACTCCGTCAGCGAGTCTCCGCACGAGCGCATGCACTACTACATCGAGCTGGCGTGGGGCTTCTCCACGGCGCTGGGCATCCTGCTGTTCCTAGCAGAGGTGGTGCTGCTCTGCTGGGTCAAGTTCCTGCCCGTGGACTCGGCCCAGCTCCAGGAGACGCCCAGCCCCACCAGGCCCCCGGCCCAGAACAGCGGCTGGCAGGCGGCGCTGGCCTCCACCATCATCATGGTCCCCGTGGGCATCATCTTCGTGGTCTTCACCATCCACTTCTATCGCTCTCTGGTGCGCCACAAGACGGAACGGCACCACCAGGAGATCGAAGAACTGCACAAGATCAAGGGGCAGCTGGACAGCCACGAGAGAGGCCTTCAGAACGTCTGAGAGCAGGACGGCAGCTTCCCACACTTCCTTTTGTCTCGTGTATTTATCAAACCCTGGGGTTTTTATGCCATTTGCTCTGGTTTATGTCTTGAACTTCTAAACGATGAGCTTTACCTTCGGAGAGCTAATACTCGTCAACCTGCGACGTTGTTGAGGCAGGACATGGTTTTCAATCTGTCGGTTTACAGAAAAAGGGCTATTATGTTCAGCGTGCCATTTTTGTCATGCTGTTGGGTTCTGGTCGGGTTTGGTGCCAATGATGGTTCCATTTTGGATCACTTTTAAGCCAATTAGTCTTCTTGAATCTCTTATCTCCTCACTTCCTTCTGCGTAGAAACGTTTTAGGATTAAAGTCTTGGTTTGTGCATTCGTACATCCTCCGTTCTAAACGTTTGCAAGTCTGCAATGACCCATTTCCTCCTTGATTGACTTGTCTCTAAACTCCAAAAACCATCGAGGTCAGAAATCCTGACGTGAATACGAACTACAGCGGCCATTAGTAGAACGTTAGCTATTTCCTGTCAACTCTGGAAAAAGATGAAAAGTTGGACTTTTCATTTCACGTCTGAACCTGATCAATGCTCTGTAAAAGTTAATCCACAAATTATTGATTTGTAGCTGTACATTGACGAGTGTGTTGCAAGTTTTAGAGGAAGTGGGTGTTCCCAAAGACTAGTGCTAGCTGAGCTTAGTACTAGTGATGCACCGATTGTTCGGTAACCGAAATTGTTCGGCCGAAAATGGCAAAAAAAACACTTTCGGTGTTCGGTGGAATAAGTGGGAAAAAAACGAACAATTAATAACGGCGTTGTAATATAAGGAAATATACTGGCCGCTCCCGTAACGGTTGCGCACCACAAACATAAATCGTTGACCAACCAAAAAGTAACCACATAAGAATTTTACCTAACATTCACCAGGAGGTGGAACCAAAACAACGTAATGCTGGGAAATTAAAAAATGTTCAGTTTTTTATGTTCAATAAATATTTTCTACCTTGTAATTTTGTAAAATATTTTTTTCTTTGAAAAGCATGCCTAAATCAAATTTATTTGATTTATGCAATGATGAAAAAATTGGCAAAATAAATGAAAAACTGCGAAGAACCATGTTCGCTATTGTTCGGTATTTGGCCAAGTGTTTATTATTAGTTTCGGTTTTGGCCACAAATTTTCATTTCGGTGCATCACTACTTAGTACTAACTGAGCTAATGTTAATTTATCATCATTAATTGAGCTGATGCTGAGTTAATATTATTGGGGCTAATGCTAAATGATAATGGGCAAAATGAACAGAGCTAATACTAGCTTAGACTGAAGTCTGTCGTTTGGTGTAAATCAGTTTTTTTTTTAGTTCTGGTTGCAGCTTCTGCAAACAAACCAAAGATTCTAATTATATGCTAATTAGTGTAAAAACGGCTACTTGGACAGCTTCAGAGGTTTTGTTCATTTCAGCCAAAGATTGTTGAAGAAACAAAACTCATCAGAAGTTGGCTGTTTTTATTTTTTTGTTCTCCGACTTGATAAACTGAAAATCATCTGACATGAATTATTTAATTTGCTGAGTTTAATGATCAACACTATTTATGGACGGTTGCTCATGAAAAGAACGTGATGTACCAGAGTTAGTCAGAACTTAACTTATTTTCCACAAGAAGGTCAAAACAAACAGTTTTCCAAATATTCCATAAGAGATTCAAGGATCTGGAGACTTGAAATTACGCTTTAATGTTCAACACTTAACATGATGAGGATGTGACGGAAGTCTTAAAAAACAGTTTTTGGTTGCATCCAAACTCCTTTAGGTCGTTTTTTTCTGTTACAAGGACCACAGAGGCTGTAAAGCATCAGTTCTTCATCCTGATGCTGCTCAAAGTGCTTAAATATTTATGAATGTTTGTTCGCGTTTAGTTTTGCCTTACAGAAATATTAAATATCGCCTTTTATGAACTGTTTTGATAAAGGTCATGAATGTATATGAAATAACAGGATGTTGCTGTGAACTTCTGGCCATTGATTTCCACTTTCATTAGTTTAACAGTTTTAGGATGAAGATGGAAATAACCTGTTTCCACATTCCAAAAAGACGACTGACACTCAGTTCCGTTTTACTCCAGTGTCAAAAGTGCACTTTTATGTGTCGTTCTGTTTGGTGTTGGTTGAAAACTGCGACAGCCGCGTCCAGTTGCAGACAGCACAAATAAAGGAAGAAACATGTTCCAGTCTACTGTGTTCATAGTCGTTTCACTGTCGTCATGGAAACCGTATGCTTTTGTGTAAAATCATAATAGTCATTGACGGGTGTTGGTATCAGGTATCTGGGCCCCTGCAGGGACGCCCACTCCCGAAAGATTGAAATCTGAATAGTTTCCACCCGTTGATGTTTCTTTACTGAGGAATGTTGAACTCCAAACTATTTGGAGTTAATTTTATAATCTGAGCAGGTTGATGTGCAGTAGGGGTGTAACAATATATCGTGCCACGAAATTTCGCGATACAAAAACGTCACAATACGTGTCGTGGAGGTGACAAAGTGTATCGAGATATTGGGTTATTAATATTAATCTATTGTGTTGACTAGAAACGCGCATCCAACCGCGACCGCGGCCGCGCCTCGACCCGCGGACCAAAATCTTCCTCCGCTCAGAAGAAACTAGTCCCATTTTGTGGTCCCGTTTTGAGCTCTGAACTTTTACTTATGTAAGGCTGGTGTAGAGTTTAGCCTTACCTTATTAAATTAAACCTTTTTCGGGTCGTGAGTAGGATAAACACGGGGACAACTTCTGCTGAGTTCCAGTATACTTCAATGTCCGCTCAACAGCGTAGGATTTTAGAACATCAACACAACACCTAGTGCTGTATCACTCCGCCCAATCTAAAACATATTAACAACTACAGATAAACTGACTAGTGTCATTATAGTCCCTGATTTACATCAGAATATAAAGAATATATTATAAAAAAAATGAACCATGAATTAACAAATTAACCTTCTTAACAAAAATAAATCTCCTCTTACACTTATAAGGTGAGCACGAATCAATCTTTTTTATGATGTAAAATTGTATGTATTTATTTACTTTTATTTATTTATTTATTTAATTTTAGTTGTTAAATTTGAAAGAAAAAAGTCAAATCATACATGAGAGAAACTATTCAGTTTGTTGCAAGATATTTGTACTTGTATGAAACTGAAGATGCATAATGCAAACCTGACATTTACTTTTAGTTCAGTTTGTGGAAAATGGTTGGCCTGGCTTTCTTTTTAAAACTTAAACAGTTATAAAGCATTACAAACTGTAACAATAGGGCAAACGCACAGCATTGTTTTGTATTTTGTGTCTTTCAAATAAAAGACATTTTTTGCCAGTCATATGTTCCTCATGCAAGGTTGTTAAAAAAATACTGCTATATCGTATCGTTATGGTGACCTCAATATCGTATATCGTACCGTATCGTGAGATTAATGTATCGTTACACCCCTAATGTGCAGCAACATTTGATTCTCTGAAACCGTTGCTGATGTCGTTCCCTCTGACCAGTACACTGACCATCAGCAGTACCGGTACTTGGCATTACCTGCATTGTTATGTTATCCAGTAAAGTTGTATTTAAAGTAAAACTAAAACATACTCCAATTAAATTATTTTAAAACATTTTTAGAGAAAAAAGGATGAAAACAGGTGTTTAACTGAGGTTTAATCACTTCCTGGTGCATAAAACTGGTCAGTAAACTCCAGATGTAGACAAGTATTTCAAATCAACTTTGGAAACAACACAAAAACCTCAGCATCAATTGAAACCAAGTAAAATTTAATAAACAAAATCTTAAACAAAAGTCGTGAGGAGAAGCTACAGGTACTAGGAGACAAAACACTCCAGACGGTACAATTATCAGTAACAAACTCAAGTTTTGCTTGGTGATGCTAAGCTTTATTTTTGCTTCATTTTGATCAGAAACTTGGAAATAAAGAAACCCTTGGATCCTCTGGAGCGTTCTCGTTCTTGATAAGGTCTAAGGCTGCATTCTCTGGTTCCACCAGCAGGGGGCAGTCAGCACTCAAACTACAAACCTTCAACGTTTCACCCTTTATTCAAAAAAGTTGGAGTGGTTATCAGCTTTCCCCAAATCACCTCTGCTTTCCAAGCAAGGCTACATACCAATCATTAGTTCAGGTGCGTTTTGAGGGATAAATAAATATATAAATGAGCCTCTTTAAAAAAAACAAAAAAACTGGATGATATTTTATATCTTACTAGAAAATAACATGATCGCAGCTAAAATGAGATTTTAGCTGCCTTTAGCTGTTAGTTCATCTGTAAGATGTAAAACTTAATTTAATGTTTTGCACATTGTCTCAAAAGAAAAGCAAACATCTGGTCGAGTCCACGTGTTTTTGAGGCGGGTTCAGAATAATCGTCTCTAATGCCCCCTTCGAGTTCAAACGGCGACAGTAACAGCTGGTCATTAAAGCAAAAGTCTAAACGTGTCATCCTGATCAGTGGCATGACGTTTGCGGGGAATGTTCAACACGACAGGAGAGTTTCTGCTGAACTTCAGGACCTCCAGGTTCTTCTGGATTGTGTCACGTTCTGTCCGTTTAGTCGCATCACAACTTGATTTTTGTGACTCTTTTCCTGACATTTTTGTAACAGACTAAATCTAAGGGTTGTTTTAATGAGAGGGTGCTGCAGGGGGCACAGCCTTCGTTCCCAAACAAAACTGATCCTCGTCCACACTGGACCCCCCCTCTGACAGGAAACTGGATCTCTGAGGAAGTTATTCAAGGAACATCGATTTAAGGGTCTATGAGCTTAGTTTTAGGACTCTGTAACCATGGTAACCTCCTACCCTAGGGTCTGTTCCACTAAGGAGGTTCAACAAACTTAAGAAACTGAGTTTTGGGTTCCAGGTGTTCAGAGTTGGTTCTGTTGACTATAAAAAGCATCATCGGTGGTGCATCAGAAGAATCAAACTGCAGCAAAGAGGACAGTTGTCTCGTTTAATCAATAATAAAGTGTTCAGCAACAAATTTGACGTTTTCGTGCGGTTAGAAGACTAAACATCCAGAAATAAAAGGTTATTCTGCACTTCACCTGAAGATAAACGACTTAATCAAGTTGTGATTTGACGTGAAAACGGCCGGCAGCCGTAGAAACTCAACACGTCCATACAGCAGAAATGCTGTCGTCAAATCGCTCTGAAATGTGATTTGAAATGTTTTCGTACAAAAACGGACGTCAAAAAGACTAAAGTTTAAAACAAACAATACTGCTGCGGTGTAACTGAGCAGGAAAACTACTTAAAAACCGTAAATCTAACGACGCCGACAGGGACGACGGTAAAAAGGCAACAAACCGAGTGAGAAAAGTAGAATACAGCTGAGAACTGGAGTCGTGCGTAAGGCAGGCAGGCGCGTCCGGGGCAGCAGGCGCCGCAAAGACGACTTTCTGAACAAATCTTTTGTTTTTGGCATTTAATTTTTTTTTTTTTTCTTATATTTATGAGCCAGGGGAGGTCCCGTCTCTGGTGGGCGTGGCTGGCTCCACGTACCGTTTCCCTTGTAGACGCGAGTTTCTGGCCGTTTAACCGGTGGAGACGATCGCCGCTGATCTTTGAGGAGATAAAACAGATCCGGGTCGCTGGAGTGTCTCAGAAGTTTCACGTGAAACATTTATCATCTAAACATCGGCGTCTACCGCGAGGCTAAGCAACCAGTAACTTCAACAAGAGCTTCTTTAAAAGTGAAGCTCTTCTTCTCGTCCTTCTCTCTTCAGTGTCCACCATCATGCACAGTTTGTCCCGAAAATCCAAACATTCAAAAACAAATTCATGAATCATCATCAAAAAAAAAAGAAACAACAACCATCTTTGAGACGACACGCCACAGGGCAACAAACCATCAGCTCCAGAGCTAACGTAGCTTATAAATCAGTCAAAGGCGAAAACAAAGAAGAAGAAGTGACAGACTGACGCGAAGGCCGCCGCTTTGAGGACGAAGGAGCTCGTCCTCGCCGGCCTTCGCGGTGAGAAACTCTGGTTGGCCTCGCCCCTCCGTTGGGACCTACTAGCATTACCGGCGAGGAGTTTTACACCCTGAAGCTCTCTCCTTTGCCGTCGATGTGGCGCAGACGCAGGTAGACGTCCGTGCCGATGCCCTGCATGGACTGGATGGACAGCGAGCCGCCCAGGTACTCGGCGTAGGCCCGGGAGGTGGGCAAGCCGAAGCCAAACCTGCAGCAGACAAACATGATTGAAGACACATCAGTGTTGAGTTTAGCCTAAAACCTCTGGGACACCGCAATGGTTCGGCGCCCTGAGGGACTCCAGCTTCACAGACGGAGATGGGTCAACTAAGGAGGTTCAGTATCTGGTAAGGACGCTTCCTGGAGTCTCCATGGAGACGTTTTCCAGGTTCAGAAGGACACCTGGACCCGGGACGCGTCTGAGATCATGTCTCCTAGCTGTTCTGGGAGGACTGTCTGTGTAGCCCTGCTAAGGCTGCTGCCCCCCACTAGCTGATGCTACATCCCGCTCTTCTAGATCCTGGAACGACTCCTTCAACATCTGAGCAACATCGATGTCAAATATTCCCGTTTATAAATCAACACATCTTAGAATACCACAGCTCTAGTTGCAGGCTGATTTCTTTCCCCTTTGGCATTGTGATATCTCTTCTTAAAAAGGAGCTTGAGGCAAGAATAAGAAATGAAACTCATTAGCGCCACGACGACCATCGGCGGTACTGCAGCCAACAGCGAAGCCGGCACGGGAGAACGCGCATGCAGCGTCATTTGACGTCACATCCGCAGGACAGCGCGGGAAATTTGGGCCCGGAATTGCAGCACATTTTGCAGCACACAGCCTGTTCAAGGCAACGGAGAGATACACTAGAGGGCTCATTCTTTTTGGTTTGGAACTAGGGGTGGGTATTGGGAAGGACCTCACGATACGATATGCATCACGATACTTGAGCCACGATACGATACACATTGCGATATCCCGATTATGCAATATCCCGATTATTATATTCTACATAGTTCACCGAAACATTTAAAAATGCATTACACATCTTAAAATCCAAGTTGTATATATGTAGATGTAGTGATGGATCTTAAAATCAGAGTTGCACGTTCATCAGATTATAGTGACAATTCATGGGACAAACTGAGTCAAAACAATGTTTTATTATAACTATACAAGCTAAAGTTACAACATATTTGTATATGTTTTTCATATTATTTACATCATATGAAATTAACATTAAATCTAGTATGAGGTTGCTTTAATTATGTGGCAAATGATAATAAACACAAGAAAGATGGGTACTAAAACCAAGGACAGGCACATTGATCAGTCAGTATAGATATAAATCCATAAATAAATAAACCTCTGTCCATTATTTTTAATTTTTTAAGGACAGGCAATTGTGTTATATAAAAAATAAATTATAAAATGAAATAAAACGTGAAATAAAACCTGAGCTCAGTGCAGGGCCCTCCCAGGGTTGGTAGAGAGTGCCAATGCCCAGGACTGTCACTTAGTTAGGAGCACTGGGTGATAAAATGGGAAAAAGATCGGGGATAATAAAAAAAACAAAAAAAAAAAAAAAAATTTAAAAATCGAAATTCAAATTTTGAATATCGATATTGAATCGGCTGGAAAAGTATCGCGATATATTGCCATATCGATATTTTTGCCCACCCCTATTTGGAACGCTTCATCTGACATTATTACTAGAAAACTTAAAACGTATACGCATTTTTTTTAAATAAATCCTGCCTCAAGCTCCTTTAAGAACTCGTCTCATCACATTTAATAAAAAGAAACGCTTCATATTTATTAAAAGGGACCTTAAACACAGAGGAGTGCTTTATGTGTGAAGTCTAGTAAACTTTGTAGAAGAAGAATTTCGATGTCGGCTGCTGCAGAAGAACGGCTGAACGGTGAAACCTAAAGCACCGCAAGTCGGACCGCGCCCCATTCTTACCCGTGCATGGGGCTGGACTGGTTCCCGGAGTTGGTGATGGTGTTGAAGAGGTTGCTCATGCGGGGGTCCTGCGCGCTCTCCTCCGCCGTGCTGAAGTGGTAATCCATCACCTTGTCTATGATGTTGTGGGGGATGCCGCCGCCGCGGTCCGAGATCCTGCACCAACAAAATCAGAAGGCTTTTGATGGAGGGTTTCCGACCAGAGGGGCCGAGCTTCAACGACATACATCATCTGCAGCGACGGGACCGACCAGGCCCAGCTGGTGGAGCTGCAGAGCTCGGCGCCGTGGAAACATCCGGCGGTGGAAAACGTTTCTACTGAACACTTGTAACGTCTCACCTGATGACGAAGTCGATGTCGTTGTTGGCGATGGTGACGACCACGTCAGGCACGTTGTACGGGGTGTCCAGGTGGCTCTCCATGGTCGCCCTGCAGGAACAAACGACTCTGTACTTCTGAACAACAACAAACCCTCAATTCACTCATAACACGAGGCGGCGGCGGCGGTTACCTCATGGCGTTCTTCAGGAGCTCCGGCAGGATGTAATCCAGAGGCAGCGGGATGAAGGGGAAGCGAGCGGCGACGTGTCCGTTGATCCTCACCCTGGGCGAGTTTCCGTACTGATGCTCACACAGACGTCTGCAGGAAACCAGGAACATCTGTTCAACCTTCAGGCGTCACGCCGAACGCAGAGATCAAACACGACGGACCGGCTCAACAAGAAGTTTCCACCTTCAGGGCTCAGATGAGATTCTGATCCTGATCTGATGCCTTTTATTCATCACAAAACATTATTTACTGTTCTTAAGGTGATACGAGCAAAATTTTGAAAATTTCTTAACAAATTAATTGAAAATTGTAAATCTGGGAAAATGCAGGTTGAGAGAAGACGATGATGATGAAGAAGAGCATGTTAAGACAGTCCAACACAGATTGCTCTTTCTCTGTTATTTTTTTGGGCAACATCGCACCCCAAGAAGTGTAATTAATAAATTAATTACCCAAGTAAGAAACTAAAGGAAAGAGATATACCATTGATATGATGATTATGCCTTACCTGTGTTGCTTTGCCAATCTTTTGTCTTGTTCTCTCTGTTTTAGTATTCACTTTTATTGTATTAGTATTTTAACATTCTGCAGTTATTTTTATTTACTCTGCTTGTTGATTGTTTTTTGTCTTCTTTTGCTGTTTATTTTGTTTTTGTTTCTGTTCTAGTTTTACTTTCTAATAATAAACAAGTCATGTAATGTCCTGTAAACGGCGAGGTCCTTGCATAAGCCCCCCTAGGGTTTCTGTCCTCACGTGCACAACCACTACCTGTTATCTTTCCTCTGGAAATGAATTATCATGTCATGTTTATGTATACATTCATGTTGTGCAAATTAAATAAATAAATAAAATAAATACATTTATTGGTGCGCGATAAGTACCTACTTAAAATATTGCTAGCAGCCAGCAAGAAAGCTATAACGCGAAGATTGTTACAGGCTTCTCCTCCGACAAAGACAGACTGGATAGATACTGTGTCTAACATTCAAAATATGGAAAGAATGACCTTCTCACTAAATCTACGGATGGAAAGATATCTGCAATACTGGGATAAATGGATTGTGTATACGACCACAAGAGATGTCCACTGACCCACTTCTGTATGGACTGACATGTATCCTCATGAGAATAGGGTATGTATCAATGTACAGGTGACCGACTGTTGTTGTATGTTATTCTGTATTTTTTTTTGTTTTTTTTGTATGATTTTTCTACAAAAATAAAGTATAAAAAAAAGACAGTCCAACACAGTCTGACTGTGAATCATGTGATCCTCTACGTCACATGACGGATCACAAAAAAACAAAACGAAAAGGGCTTTAAAGTCAACTCTAGAGGTCATCTCTTCCTCTGCTGCAGTCAAACCGGGACCTGAAGCAGAACTGGTCTTCTGGTGAGGTTATAAGTCAACACACACACACACACACTCTCACCACTGGGGTTGAAAAGGCCATGAGATAAGATAAGATAAGAGCAGGCATCTGGGGAAGGAGGCGGGTTTGTGGATGTTTGTCAGCTTAACTCTGTAAACAAACTTATCTGAAGGCGATAAACTCTCACCTGGCAAAGTCGACCCACTTCTCAATGATCTTTTTAGGAGACAGGCGTCTGCAGATGATCCCCACGAAGTCAGGCTGAAAGCAGAACACCGACACCTGAGTCGTGTTTCGCGGCTACAACGAGCTTTAAACGGCGTCGGACAGAAGCAGCGTTCTCACTCCAACGACCCTGCGCTTCACGTTCGCAGTTCAGAGGTTTCATTTGTACAAACCTCTGCACACCTGATGACACGAGTCAGTAAACTATTTTAAACACAGAACAACTTTTAATGTCTTTTATCTTCTGCTCTTTAACTTGTACGTGACTCAACGGCAGGTTCAGGAGACTAAAACCTCTGTCCTGCATCCTTTAATCACTTATGTTTAACTAACTATGTTTAACATTTATGTTTCAGCCCAGCGTTACTTCGGTAACACCGTGTCCACACTGCATGCGACGCGAGCGAGCATCAGTGTCAAAAACCGTTCCATTGCTTAATTTTTTATTTGCTCCGTCTACACTGGTTGCGAGCGACGCGGCGCGATGCGGCGCGCCGTTTCGAGCTGGACTTTTGTCGCACGCCCTGCTTCTATTTTCTTCCTGTCACTCGCATTGAAAGCCGGTTGAAAGTTGAAAAAAAAGTTGAAAGCGCTGTAGGAAACAGTCATTTCAATACAAGAACCTCAATAAAGTGGCAGCTGGCTGGGGGGAGATTGCCAGGCTGGAAGGTTCTGATAAGATAATAAGATATAATAAGAATCTTATCTTAATCTTAATAGGGCTTAATTTGTGCCGGATCCTGCCGGATTTCTCGTGTCCTCTGCTTTTCCTCCACATCCCAGTAATGATCTGACATGCTGACATGTTTGCTGCATTTAACACCACGAACACGCCGGTCACTCCACGCTGTTTCATTGCGTCACCACACGCCGTTATTAATTGTTCGGTTTTTTCCCCACTTATTCCACCGAATAATAAGCTTGTTTTCTGTTTAGAAAGTACAAACGTAGGAAGATTAGAAGTAATCACCCATCTTTTACTTGTCCTTTTACTCTTTTAGGAGTAATTTTAGGAGTTTCTTTCAGGAGCGCACGGGCGGGTGAATAAAGGCTGATTTATGGTTCCGCGTAAAATCGACGGCGTAGGTTACGCGGCGACGCGCACTGTTCGGTGATTGTGCCGCGTACTCTACGCCGTAAGGTCTGCGTTGGTGTAACGCAGAACCATAAATCAGCCTTTTAAAAGGCGAGTCTCAGCTGTCAATCAAAAGAACGTGGTAGAACGCGGGGGCCGATAACGCGTTCAGTGTGGACAGAGAGCGTCCGATGCCACGCAGTACGACGCAACAGTCGGACGCTCGCATGCAGTTAGGACAGGCTGTAACATCTGCAGACGCCGCGTTGGGGACAAATGGCAGGTCAAAGGTCACATACGTTGTCTTCGTTGAGGGCGAGGTGGTGCGTGGCCAACATCCGGATTCCCAGGCGAGAGCACAGCGTGGTGTCCAGGAAGCTGCGGATGAGCGTCTCGTCCTGTAACCATGACAACAAACTTAAAAGCTCCATCTGCAGAAGTTGAAGGGTGTTACTTAGTCAGGCGACGCGTCACCTCGATGTGGCGGCGGCACTCCCTGAAGCCCTGCGCCAGCATGGTGACCACGTCCTTGTGGTCGTCCAGCAGCAGCTGCACCATTTTACAGAAACGAGCCTCCGCTTCCTGATCCTTGATCTGTGGAAAGACACACATACGACAACTTTATTGCAAATCCTGGCTCCAAGAGTTTCCTTCTTCTACCCCTTTTCCACCAAACCGGTTCTTTCAACTTGTGAACCAGCTGAGAACCAATTTGCTTTTCCACAGCTCGGGTGCTAACGGGAGCCACGTCATTACGTCACTGCAAACTTCAGCTACGTCGCTGCATTGGCAACAACGCATTTGCTCCAATACGGACTTGGTCCACATAGCACCCTCTGTGGATCATACTGCTAAAAGACAGGTTGCCTCCTCCACAGACCACTGCTGCTTTGCTGGATCCATATTAATTCGTCACTTATTTGAAAATGTTGCCGTCTCGTAGTCTTGCTTTTAGCCGTTGGTCTTAACAACTCCGCACCCTCCGCTTACGTAAGCAGTTCTTTCCTCCAGCCCAGCAAATAATTGATGCTACCTTGGAGCCATTTATTCTGGCCCGGAGCCAGTTCTTTGACAGTGGAAACAGAAAGCCCGGTTCCAAACTCAGCACTGGCCCAGAACCAGCCCTGGAACCGGTTTGGTGGAAAAGAGATATTTTTCACCAGCTGTTGAGCGTTTATGCTTTTATTTTGTGGATGTGACTGAATGAAACTAATATTGGGATGGGGATGGTAGTCTAGTGGCTATAGAGTTGGGTTGGGTCTGGAGGACCCGGTTCAAGCCCTGGAATGGCAACCAAGATGAACCACCTTGGGCCCCTGAGCAAGGCCTTAACCCTAATTGCTCCATGGTGTGTGTCTCAGATGTAAGTCGCTTTGGATAAAAGCGTCTGCTAAATGACAGTAGTAGTAGTAGTAGTAGTAGTAGTAGTAGTAGTAGTAGTAGTAGTAGTAGTAGTAGTAGTAGTAGTAATATTTACTAGTGATGCACCGATTGTTCGGTAACCGAAATTGTTCGGCCGAAAATGGCAAAAAAACACTTTCGGTGTTCGGCGGAATAAGTGGGAAAAAAAAACGAACAATTAATAACGGCGTTGTAATATAAGGAAATAGACTGGCCGCTCCGTAACTGTTGCGCACCACATAAATCGTTGGCCAACCAAAAACTAACCACATAAGAATTTAACTAACATTCACCAGCAGGTGGAACCAAAACAACATAAATCAATCTATTACAGGTGCGTTTAGATGACGAAATCAAACAGCGAAGAGCGTGGAGTGAAGTGGTGCGGTGCAAACATGTCAGCAGTGTGGAAGTATTTCAGAGTGGCAAAGAATAATACAAGAATGGCTGTTTGCAATGAATGTTCTGCTCAAATATCTAGAGGGGGCACATCTGCAAAGTCTTTCAGCACTACAAGTTTGATTTATAATTTGAAATGATAAAAAACCCTGAGCGCTTAATGCATTTTTATTGTTTTAAGGCCTATGTTACAATGTTCATTCAGTTAAGCCTAACGTAAGCTCAAAGATGGCCAAAAAATGTATTTTGCTAATTTATTTATTTTAAGTTATTGTTCTTTGCTGGTATAATGTCTGCTGGAATATTTAAGAAATGCTGGGAAATTAAAAAATGTTCAGTTTTTTATGTTCAACAAATGTTTTCTACCTTGTAATTTTGTAAAAGATTTTTTTCTTTTAAAAGCATGCCTAAATCAAATGTATTTGATTTATGCAATGGTGAAAAAATTGGCAAAATAAATGAAAAACTGCGAAGAACCATGTTCGGTATTGTTCGGTATTCGGCCAAGTGTTTATTATTATTTTCGGTTTCGGTCACAAATTTTCATTTCGGTGCATCACTAATATTTACTGTAAATCTACTCATCTCCGTTTGTGCAGCACCTCTCGTCCAGACGAGAGCGAGTTTAAGGATTTTAGTTAAGTAAGTTTAGTAGATACGGGTCGATTTAACATCAACTGTGAAGGCGTTTGTGGCGCCGTGGTTCAGACGAGTGAACGCAAGCCTCCTGCAGGGGTGTCTGCTGCTTTAAGTCAGATCGGGGAAACTTTCCCCCTCATCTCATCTCAAAGTGTTTAAATGACCAGTATCAATACGACGTTCTTTTCTGGTCTCACAGGAACCAATAAGAACGAGCAGATCAAGTTTCTTTCTTTGTCAAACAGAAATATTAAGCAAAGCAGTCGGTCAGCAACATTCTCTTCCTCCACAGCAATATAATGGGCCATGTGATTCATTTGTTGAAATAATTTGATTACGGTAATTCGTTAACTTTGTTTATTTTATGTTATTCATTAGTGTTATTTGAGCCACTCACAGAGAAGACACAAAATGAATGCATCTCTATTATTGTGGGGGCATGAATTCTCAGAGTTTTGCAGATGCGGATATAAACACTGCGGGAGCGGGCAGGAGTGAAACACACGTTGCGTGTGCGGGCGGTAATGGTCAGAAAATTCAGCGGGAGCAGGAAGAAGAAAACAGTCCCGTGCAGGGATCTAACCCGTACAGACGTCTACATCTACGCTGGTTAACGCCTGGAAAACAACGTCCGAGGTAGACGGCTTTGGAAGGTTCCTATCGTTGACCACCGTCATTGTTTCATTACCAGAAATAATCTCATTTGTCCACTTTGATGATGCACACAAATCTACGTATCCGGGTCAGGGCAGGCCTTCATTAAAGGGGGTCCAAGGTGGTTTTACAGGGCCCTAATCGTTGGCCCATTACCATACAGGGTCGTGTTGAGTTGGAGGTGAAATGGTGACCTTGTCTTTTCATTTATTGGTGGTTGGCAAACAGTAAAGGTGGTGCATTAGCACCACCTGGTGGTCTGGAGTATTAGTGTACTTGGTCGGTGAATCCTACCGGGTCCAACAAGGTAACTGAGACAACAGCTCAAGGGACCGAGGTCCCGTTACAGTCCCAGCCTTCAGGCCGGACACCTGCTATCAGGAACCTGCAGATTCACTCGTTTTCCAATGTTGCTGATGAAATACATAAATGCTTAAATGTTTAAACAAATGTATGTAAAACTGCATGGAACTAACAGCCCAACAAATAAATGAATAGAGAAAAGTTATTTGAGGTGGAGATGTGGGGCAGTGGTTCAGGGAACGGTGCCACGCAGCTGCTTCAGATCTCAAATTAGTTCACATAGTGGCACGCTATAACCCCGACCAGACAAAGACCTGCAACTGCTCTCAAATATAATCTTACATGCACAAGATTAGGAATGAACCCACTAGGAATGGGCAATATTTTACCGTTCATGATATACCGTCGAAAGAAAGAAAGAAAGAAAGAAAAGATATGAGCCAGAAAGAAAAAAAAGATATGAGCCAGAAAGAAAGAAAGAAAAGATATGAGCCAGAAAGAAAGAAAGAAAGAAAGAAAAGATATGAGCCAGAAAGAAAGAAAGAAAGAAAAAAAAAAAAAGATATGAGCCAGAAAGAAAGAAAGAAAGAAAGAAATGAGCCAGAAAGAAAAAAAAGATATGAGCCAGAAAGAAAGAAAGAAAAGATATGAGCCAGAAAGAAAGAAAGAAAGAAAGAAAAGATATGAGCCAGAAAGAAAGAAAGAAAGAAAAAAAAAAAAAGATATGAGCCAGAAAGAAAGAAAGAAAGAAAGAAAGAAAGAAAGAAATGAGCCAGAAAGAAAAAGAAAGAAAGAAAGAAAGAAAGAAAGAAAGAAAGAAAGAAAGAAAGAAAGAAAGAAAGAAAGAAAGAAAGAAAGAAAAAGAAATGAGCCAGAAAGAAAGAAAGAAAGAAAGAAAGAAATGAGCCAGAAAGAAAGAAAGAAAGAAATGAGCCAGAAAGAAAGAAAGAAAGAAAGAAATGAGCCAGAAAGAAAGAAAGAAAGAAAGAAATGAGCCAGAAAGAAAGAAAGAAAGAAAGAAATGAGCCAGAAAGAAAGAAAGAAAGAAAGAAATGAGCCAGAAAGAAAGAAAGAAAGAAAGAAATGAGCCAGAAAGAAAGAAAGAAAGAAAGAAAGAAAGAAAGAAAGAAAGAAAGAAAGAAAGAAAGAAAGAAAGAAAGAAAGAAAGAAAGAAAGAAAGAAAGAAAGAAATGAGCCTGAAAGAAAGAAAGAAATGAGCCTGAAAGAAAGAAAGAAATGAGCCAGAAAGAAAGAAAGAAATGAGCCAGAAAGAAAGAAAGAAATGAGCCAGAAAGAAAGAAAGAAATGAGCCAGAAAGAAAAAGAAAGAAAGAAAGAAAGAAAGAAAGAAATCTGAGTCATTCCAGTTTTGCAGTACAGGTGGACTCATTGGTTTTTATCAATTCAATTGGTGTAGTTTAGTAGCATTTAGTATTCTTAGAGCAGTGATTTGGGGGCTCCAAAGACTGAATGTGGTGATAGATTTATAGTTACAAAGGTGGAGTTGAATTGGTATTTTTTTTATCGTTATAAATGCCAGAAATTATCGTGATACATTTTTTTTGTCCATACCGCCCATCCCCCGGGGGTGAAGCTGAACTTGTGACCCGTCGTCTGTGTGCAACACTCACCTGGGGAAAGTCACTGAGCATGTGGTACGCCCTGATGTACAGCTCATGCTGTTGGAGAGAAGAGCAGAAGAAGAGCTATAGTTAGATTCTCTGCACTCCCAGACCGGGCCCCCAGACCAATACCAACAAGTCCTCGCGTGGTTTACATTATTGAACGTGTCACGATGCTTCAGCAGGATTAAAGTGTCTCGACCTTAACAGTTATGTTTATTAAAAGAATGTTGGCCCAAATGCCTGGAATTCCTTAAAAATGCTCACAACTTGAACGTGTGTCGGACGGAGAGGAAAACCTGCACCAGGCAGGATAGTTATGATGCGTTTCATCGACTCTGTGATACCAGAGAGGAAGGAATCTGGGTGAAAGTTCATCTGCTGTAGAGGCCTGATGGAAAAACCTGGCTGAGAGACGCCGGACGCTACCGGACCACAAACACCCCCCTTTGTTCCCCGGGACCGATTCTCATCAACACAGAGCCACTCTGTACAAACCAGCCTACAAGAGTTTGTCTAAAAAGCTTGAAATAAACGCACCTCAGAGAGGAGGGAGAGATTCATGTGAATCCCATGTTTTTTAAAACAGCTGAGCGTCACAGTTACATTTTAGAAATCTTTCTCACAGCTTCAGATGAACAACAGCAAAATGTTTAAGAGTAACTTTGTTCATTTAACAAGTATCAAGCTAAAACAAACCCCAACAGCACCGAAAGCAGCCTGGGTTTGCTCATCAGTCCTCAGGGTCTGAAACTTCTCGGCATTCAACGTCATGAAGTGAGAAATGTTTTCATGAGAGGAAAACATTCAGGACGGGTGCCTGTGCAGGACTGGACGTCCAGACAACAATAAAAAATACCCCCAAGGTCAGAGCACGAGCACACACACACACAGACACACACACACACACAGACACACACACACACACACACACACACACACACACGCTTCTAGAGACAAACGTGAGGACATCTGTCCGACAGCTGATGTCTGGTTATGATTAGTCATGTGACAGGAAATTATCTGAAACGCAGCAGCAAATCTACATCAGAATGATGAAAAATGAAAGAATGAAGGTTCTGAAGGACCTGGTCCAAATCCAGACCTGAACCTGGCTGAGACGCTGTGGTGGACCTTCAGAGAACCGTGCAGACGTGAACGTCCAACAACATCAATAATACAAACACACAAAAATATGCCGATAAGAACACATTTGTCGTCTACTGCCGGTTTAAATGCTCAGATGTTCGTCAGACGGCAGCGGGGCGTTTGCGGTGGCACAACATCCCCGGCGGTTGTTTCTAAAGACTTGTCAAAACAGCAGGATTCTGGTACGAACTGCTGTCTGCAGCGTTTTATAGAAACCCACAGGCTGCTCGGATCAGCTGCTCCGCAGTGTTATGAAGCTCAACGGATAAAATAACACAGACGTGTTCATTCCTGTGAAAGATGTAAATACTACCAAACATTTACAGTCAAAGCCCCAAACACACACGCACGCAGTGGTGGACAGTAACGGAGTAAATTTACTTGAGTACTGTACTTAAGTACATATCCAGAGGATTTGTATTTTACTTGAGTATTAGATTTCTTTGGTACTTATTACTCTTACTTGAATACATTTCCAAGACAAATATTTTTACTTTTACTCGAGTAAATTTCTAGGAAGGCTGAAAAGTACTCGTTACTTTCAGGTCTGCTCTTTTTTCTTCTTCCCTAAAATCCTATTGGACACAAGCTGTTTTTGTCAAAGGAGGAGACCTATCACAGTGCACGCTCTCCACTGGGATGTACGTAAAGCGGAAATACGTCAAGCCTCCTCAAAACGATACCGCCAAAGTAGCCTGCGTTTGTCAAGACGGAGCCGCAACAATGGCTACGCCTGCGTCAGGAGAAGAAAGACAATCCACTGAGTCGTCTGAGTCTGATAATGAGCCAGACTTTCATAAAATCCTTGGCCGTATCTTAACTCAATGTTTGAGTTCGACCGAGTAAAAAACGAGGGCACAGACAAACCACAGACATTTATTTTCAAATCTTTATTGTGTCTGCCGAAGCAGAACTACCTCTCTGCTTTCAACAACTCAACATCGAATTCTCAGAAACAAGAGTTAAAAGATCCTTAAATTCATTTTGAAAAGATATCGTAATTTACTGATGTGGAAAATAAGAAATTTACTTTTACTCTTACTCTTACTTTTACTTAAAGTAAATTTTAAAGCATTTACTTTTGGATACTTAAGTACCTTTAAAAGCAAGTACTTTTCTACTCTTACTCGAGTAATATTTTGACTGAGCTACTTTTACTTGTAATGGAGTAAATTTTGACCTGTAGTATTTGTACTCTTACTCAAGTACTGGGGTCGAGTACTCTGTCCACCTCTGCACGCACGGCACGCACACGCACGCACGCTCAAACGTTCTCGTCAGCCAAGAGTTTGAAGACAAACAAGTAAATGATGCAAAAAAGGAACCACAGGAGGGACAGGACACCATCACAACCAAACACCAAGCATCTGAATTCGGGGTGTCGGACTCCAGTCCTCGAGGTGCCGGTGTCCTGCATGTTTTAGATGCGTCCCTTTTTTAAATCAAACCGTGATACAAGGAGCTGTGTCATCAACAGAACTCTCCAGACTTTGATGACAAGCTGGTGACAATGATTAATTAGAATCAGGTGTGTTAAAGCAGGGAAACATCTAAAACATGCAGGACACCGGCCCTCGAGGACTGGAGTCCGACACCCCTGGTTTAAAGCCAATATGGAACCAAGCGAAGGCTGCAGTTCCTCTACTGACCACCAGGACCCAGACCTGCGGTTCTTCTACTGACCACTCCATCAGTGGAAGCCACAGATCTCTAAAAACGCCACCAACAACTGACAGTGACCCAAACCGCCGCTGGACGGTTGGTCGCCTGGCAAACTCTGTTTTTCTTCCGTTAACAGGGACAGTACAGTTGTCCTCGGGGGCACAGCTTTTACCCCTCCTCCTCCCTGAACCTTCTAGAGTTAAACGTGAAGGACATCTGACAGGTAAAGTCTGGTTTAACCTGAGTCATGTGACAGTATAATGATCCCGACCATATGATGATATTTATTGTGTTTTTTACACAAAATAGAATCAACGGAGGGGGTACAAACTTCTGCACATGACTGTAGTTGCACGTTTTCTATGAGTTTGTGTCTGAGGAAGTGTGTTCTCACCACTTGCAGTATGGTGGGGTTGCAACCAATGATGAAGGGTAAACTGCGGAAACCCTTGATGCGATGGGCGATTCGTACAGGCAGCTCCTTGTGAAGGTACTTGGCACTGCTCTGTAATCACACACACACACAATACAGTGAGATGCTGGTGAGAGGAAACATCGGCCTGCTGCTGTTGCTCAAATATTTACCAAGACGTGGTGTCCTTCTGGAGACTTCCCGGAATAAAGCAGCGTTGCTAAGGTTAGTCTCACGGAGGCCTGTGAAGACAAAGATGCACAGAAGCATGAAGACAATCGCAGCTGCAGGTCATGTGATGCTGAAAGAATATTAAAAAAAAAAAAACTAAAAAAAACTTATTAGAGAAGTAACACCGTTTTTGAATTGAGGTTCAAAAGAATTAAAGACAAACTAATGAAGCTGTTCTGGACAAATTAAGCCTGTTTTAAGGTTCTTTGTTAAACCAACACAGAGCCTACACCGTTGCGCCATCGTGAACCCTTCGGACTTCTCCATCACTCCATTTCGCCGCGGTGCAGTCCCCCCCCAGAGCGCTAGTTGATACTTTGTTTAGCTTCCGGCTTTTCCGGTCACAGTGAATCAAAGAAATAAGGACAAAAGCTAAAGGAGCTCATCAATCTTGGAGCTCTGAAAACTCGTCTTAGAGAAATTGGAGCAGCTTCATATCGTACTTGTTTCTGTTTTTAATGTGAATCCAGAGCCTTAGCCCTGTTGCTTCCCCCTTGAAATGTATTTTATCTGTGTGTTGTCATTTCTATGCTTTGTAATTGTTGTTTTTGTTGTGTGACTTGTGTCTGCAATTGTAATTTCTTTTATGCTGCTGTCTTGGCCAGGCTTCCCTTGAAAAAGAGGTCATTGTGTCTCAACGGGACCGACCTGGTTAAATAAAGGCAAAATAAAATAAAATAAAAAAGGACAACTATTGTGCAAAAAAAACAAAACAACCCAAAAAAAAAAAAAACACACACACACATACGAAGAAAAGAGCGCTGAAAGTTCACTACTGCTTCACGAACCGGAACTGGAAATGCGTTGCCACTAAGCAAACCAATCACAGCCCTCTCGGTCTGAGTTGCCTCGACGCGTAGTTACATTTTGGGGGTGAGGAGGTGCATGTCAGGCTACGGAGAGCCTCCCGCGTAGCCGCGTACCCTACGGCGTAGGCTCTGCGTTGATTTAACGCAGAACCATAAATTAGCTTTTAGTTGTAACCTCTAGAAAACATGTAAAATAATGTTACCATGGTGACGTGTTCAACGGAAGTTTGTCCTGTAAATAACATCTGACTGTTTAAAAGGTTTAAAGTGTCCCTCTGCGGTCTGGTATCTGGACGTGGACCAGAGACAGTTGTCTGACGACATCAGAGAGAACCTTTAGACTAGAAGGCCGTCTCCAAGCAGCTGGATGTTCCTGTGACAATAGTTTGACTTTTCATTCAGAGGCTCCACAGGACTGAAGACAACCTCTCTGGACACAAGAGGACAAACTGGAGAAACATAATAGGACTGGAAACCAGAGTTCAGAACAACGTCCAAAAAGGTTCAGGGTGACCTTACAACAGTGTAAGATCACACCGTCCGTCGCTGTTGGAACCAAAGTGGACCACTGAGGAGGACTCTGCTGTCCACTTATGTTAACTCTATTTCCACAGATGTAGAAATGAGTCCTCCAAAGAAAAGAAGACGGGAACTACTGTGAAACATGGAGGCGGCTCAGTTCTGTTCTGAAGCTGCGTCTTGTTCAGGGTGTCTTCAATCTGTAGAGGTCCAATGAAACCTCAAGACCATCAAGAAGTTCTGGAAAGATTGCAGCAGACCCCTCCCACCCCGGACACAAACTGTTCCAAACTCTTCCCTCTGGCAGGAGGCTGCGGTCCATCAGGACCAAAACCTCACGCCACAAAAACAGTTTTTCCCGTCTGCAGCTGTCCTCCTCATCATCAACAAGGCCCCGGTCCCCCCTCTCCCCCGTCTACCACGGACTGCCCCCCCATCCCACTCTACGTTACATTAACGTAAATATTCCAATCCTGTAACTTTTGTACAGACTCATATCCAGCACTTTAAAAACCTCATATTGTACATTTCTGTTTATACATTTTATCTCTTATATATTTGTTTTTATATTTGTATTCAGGGTTTATACAGCAATCCTTATGTTAAATTTAATACCAATTTAATACCTTTTTCACTACCTTCAGATTTTTTTTAAAAACTGTCACAACATTAAGTGTTAATCACGGACCTTTTAACATTAATACAGATTTTGACCTATAGAATGAATGAATGAATGAATGAATGAATGAATGAAGTTTATTCAGCCATTTCAACACAAAAACACCAAAAAAAAAAAAAAAAAACATTGTACACAGCATTAACTATTAAACCCAAAAAAAAAAAAAAAAAAAAATGTGTTGAACAATAACTGAAAAGGCATAGGCAGAAGCAAACTGCTTATAAAAGCCTATCCTATATTTAACAATTTCTATTTTTGGCTACCAACCTCCAGAAAACCAAAAAGAGAGTAGAAAAGCAAAGAAACAACAAAAAGGCAAAGAAACAATAGAAAAGCAAAGAAACATTGACAGATGGTCAATTGCACTTATAAGCTTCAAAAATAGCTTTACAAACAATTTTCTTAAATACAACAAAAGAATGACATGTTTTTAAATTTATGTTGGCATCATTCCAGAATTTAACTCCAACGATGGAGACACATCTCCTTTTCATACCTTTTTTAGCCATTTGTACTGTGAAATTACAGACACCTCTGAGATTGTAACGGGTCTCCTGAATTGAAAAGAACTTCTGTATTGGGTCAGGGAGCATTTTTGATTTTGCTTTAAACATAATTTGCATGATTTTAAAATAAAACAAATCATAAAATTTAATAACATGAGAATTTAGAAAAAGTGGATCTGTGTGAGCGTAGTAATCAGCCTTATTGATGGTACGTATGGCTCGTTTTTGAAGTTTTATTATTGAATTTAAGGTGGTTTTAAAGGTGGATCCCCACAATTCCACACAGTATGATAAATAGGGAACAATCAATGAGTAATAAATCAAATGCAAGGCCTTGGAATTCAGTATATTTCTAGATTTATACAGGATTGCGAGTGATTTTGAAATTTTCCCTTTAATATATTCAATGTGTTGTTTCCATGTTAGCTTTTGGTCGATGACAACCCCAAGGAATTTAGTCTCAAAAACCCTTTCAATATCAACATTACATATTTTTAATTTAATATTACCATCACTTTCATTTTGATTCCCAAAAACCATGAATTTTGTTTTCTTAATATTTAGAGATAATTTATTGACATCAAACCAAGTCTTGAGATTTTCCAGCTCCCTTTCTACACAACACAAAAGTTCCCTTAAATTCGTACCAGAGCAAAACAAATTGGTATCATCGGCAAATAAAACATATCTAAAAAAATCAGTTACATTGCAGATGTCATTAATATAAAGAATAAACAGTATTGGACCAATCACTGAACCTTGAGGTACACCACAAGTAATCTTTCTAAAGGCGGACATAGTATCATTAATTTGTACACACTGTTGTCTATTATCTAAATAACTTTCCAGCCAAGAATGAGCAACCCCTCGTATTCCATACATCTTTAATTTCTTCAATAGCTGTTTGTGATCTATGGTATCAAAAGCTTTCTGCAGATCAATATACAGTCCAATAGAACACTCGTTATTTTCATTTGCATTTGCTATTTCTTCTACCATTTGCATTACTGCAAAAGCAGTAGTTCTACCTTCTCTGAATCCATATTGATTTTCACTTAATAATTTATTTTTATTAATGAACCGATTTAGTTGTTTCACAAACAATTTCTCTAGAATTTTTGAAAATTGCGGTAAAAGTGATATTGGTCTGTAATTTTCCATACAGTGTTTATCTCCATTTTTATGAATTGGGATCACCTTTGCTAACTTCAAGTTGTTTGGAAAAATTCCTTTTTGGAAAGAAAGATTACAAACATAGGTCAAAGGTCTGACAATATAATCAATAACATCTTTAATAATTACTGTATCAATGGAGTGTATGTCAAGTGATCTCTTATATTTAAATTTTCTTACAATTTCAATAATATCAGTTTCATGTATTCCACTTAGAAACATAGAACTGACATTAGTGTTGATCAAATTAAACATATTTTTATCGTCATCGGATACAGTAATCTGTTTTGCCAGCGAAGCTCCAACATCTACGAAGTAGTCATTGAACTCGTCAACAATATTTTTTAAATCATCCACTTTATTATTAACTTTATTTATAAAATAATCTGGAAGTTCTGAGTTATTACTTTTATTCTGAATAATATGATTGATTACCTTCCAAGTTTTTTGTATGTTATTTTTACTGTCCGCCAATATTTTACTATAGTATTCCTTCTTTTGAATCCTCATAATGGTGGTTAGTTTGTTCTTATAGCGCTTATATTTTTCCTCACTATCACTAGTTCTCTGCTGTAAAAACTTTTTGTAGAGTTGATTTTTCTTATTACATGCCCTTTGCAGACCTTTTGTGATCCATGGTTTACCTTTATATTGATCTTTCACCCTACACATTTTTATAGGACAATGCTTATTAAATAATTTTAAAAATGTAGACAAAAATGCATCATACGCTAGATTTAGATCATCAACATAAACCTCGTCCCAATTACAACTCCTAAGATCCATCCTTAAGGCTTCAATTCTTTCTGATGTTTTCAATCTCCTTAATTTGCAGGAAGGTTTATTTTTATCAACCGAGCATTTGGTATTTAAATTATGCACAACTACAAAAACGGGAAGGTGATCACTGACATCACTTATGAGTAAACCGCTTGTTACTTGATGATGAGTATTCGTAAAAATATTGTCTACAAGTGTTGCACTCTCTTTAGTTATTCGACTCGGTTTATCAATTAGAGGCCAAATACCTAAACTGAACATCGTATTACAAAATTCTGCTGTCATTTTATGTTCATCCCATTTAATTAAATCAATATTGTAATCACCACAAACAAAAACTTGTTTCTTATCACATACCTTACCTAAAATATCAACCAAGGAATTAATAAAGGAATCGATGCAGGAACCAGGTGTCCTATATATGCAACTCACAATAATACTTTTCAGATTAGTGGAATTAATTTCAATTGTCAGACTCTCCATGATATCCTCCACAACTGTACTATCAACCACTCTACACTGAAAATCTTTCTGTACAAAGAAAGCCACTCCACCAGCCCTTTTATTTTTGCGATTTACACTAAAAAGATTGTATCCTTCTAATATAAAATTAGAGCCCTTTTCATTTGTCAGCCAGGTTTCACTAATGGCAATGACTTGAAAACTATGTTTTAATGATTGCACATTTTCTTTGATTTGAGCAAAATTTGCATAGAGGCTTCGACTATTAAAATGTATAATTGAAAATCCTTCCAAACTGAGTTCATTAAACTGATTTTCCGTGTAGTATTTGGACCCAGAGTTCCAATCTTTGTAAAAATGTGCATCTGGATCAATGTCATTCTCAAAACTAAATGATTTATGTTCAGCTGACTTCAAAAAACTTAAGTGTGACTCTTCATATATTCTATTAAAACAGGCCTCAGCTAAAAGGTTTTCATTTTCATAGAAATCACCATACTCCTGTTCTAAAGGATAGTCATCATACTCCCGTTCTAAAGAAAAAGTTATATTTGTATCCGTCATATCCTAACTAAAAAAGCAAATATCAACATGAGTCACAAGATTGTACAATGTGCTTGTATAATACAACTGCTCTCTTGTATAGAACAGTATACAGAACAGATTTATAAACTCATTGATGTTGACCAGATGTTTCACATTTATTTCACTTTGTGAATGACAATAAAATAGACTGCTTAAAATGTAAAAGGTAAAAAATAATACCAATTAAAAAAAAAAAAATAATACCTCTGACAGTGAATTTAACACTTTTAATGGCCTTAAATTTGGCAATTTTCATTTATCACTTTTTAATAATTTTTAAAACCCCGCGGAAACCCTGGTATTGTATTGCACCAATCACCACAACAAATTCCTTGTGTGTGTTAACAAACTTGGCAATAAACCCTTTTCTGATTCTGATTCTGGAGACAAATGTGCTGTCAAAAAGTTTGGTCTCAGTCACAGGTTATGGGTCCTCCCAAAGGATAATGAACCAAAACACACAACTAGAACCAGCCGAGAACCACTGAACACTGGACTGTTCTGAAGTGTCCTCCTATGAATCCTGATCTACATCCTGGTGGACATCTGGAGAAGAAACCCTACAGACCTGAGACATGATTTGTCCATGAGGACATCTACAGAACTAGATTTCTTTTGCACCTTTTGCACCACAAATTGCATTAATGAGTTGTTTGTTTGTATCAGCTGATCGTATCGTGGATGAATGTGAACGCTTGACACCTCTACTGAAGCTGTGGAGCAGGTAGAATCGATCAAATCTGTCCGTTTGGGTTTCATCCAAAATCAGAGCGCAGACTCCATGAAGACGTGACATCTTGAGGTCATTTTGATCTAGAAGTTATGAATACATGTTTTCAACTGTAACTATTAAGGGGGAAAAAAGGAAAATGACTAGAGCTGGGTATCATTACTGACCTCCCGATACGATACGATTCCGATACACTAGGTCCCAAGACGATACGATTTCCGATACAATTCGATATCGATATTCTGGTTACAATAAATAAATAAATAAATAATAATAAATAAATAAACAAACAATAATATGGGGGGGAAAATCTGGATTAAAAAATAAATAAATAAAAAATAAAATTTTTAAATCGATACTTGGATTTATGTATCGATAATCGTTCCTACACATGCATATCGATAAAATATCAATATATCAATATTTTTAACCCACCCCTAAAAATAACTTTTAGTTATTGACCAAATTCAAAAACGTGAAAAGATCTGGAGAATATTTTTATTGGATTCAAAAACACAATAATAAGAGTTAATCCAAACCACCAGAATATTTAACAGTTAAACAGACTTTTGTTCTGCTGAGAAGAATCTTCAACTCTCTTGTGTTACGTAAGAATAACTTCGGAGGCCCCTCATAAAAAGCAGCAGTGACAGGATCAAATTACGGATTCGAGGAAAGCTGCGGAGCCTAAGAACCAAGTTATGCAACACGGCGCTGTCGGACACGCCGTAAAATAAACCTGAACTCTGCTACGACTGCAGCAGCTGCTCAGCTTCAACTCCAGCTGCAGCGTGTAAAAACCAACCATCGACCTTCAAGTGTCCGTTTTTAATTTACTTGGTTCCATCAAGATGCAGTTTGTGAGCAGATATTTAAAGTCAACGAGGAAATAACTAAAATATCAGAACAAGACTGAACCGGTCGGGCCAGACGGTCAGATGACACGAATCAAATGACAAATGAGCCCTAACGAGAACACTTAAACCTGCCAGTTTTACTCCAGATGTGGTTCAGCGGTGACGCCTTGTGCTCGACGGGGAGCAGCGTGTGTTTAAGTGAAAGTAATCTGTGGAGGAACCACAGAACAACTTGACCTTGTTCTTCAGATCTGTGAATCATCCTGTTTGTACTTTTAATAATCTGCAGAAAAAACCCACAGTAGATTAATGTTGAACTGAGTCACAGGGTACCGAGAGTAGCTGACTTTAATCCGGAGGAATGGTGGTCTTAATTTGGAGCTAGTCCAGCATCTACACCCAGTCATGGTTAGCACCCCCTCCCTTCATCCTGCTTTTTTTCCGTCTTTGCATAAAGGTTTAGTACAAGCCACCTGATCACAGCAGTCTTAAACCAAGACATCACATGACAAACAGCTTATAACCATTTTTTCCCCACCAGTATGGGCTCAAATTAATACCATAAGTATTTTGTATCTGTAAATAAACTTTGTACTTGTAGAAATATTTTGTGCGTGTGCAAAAAATATTTGTACTTGCAAAAAATATTTTGTGCGTGTGAAAAAAATATTTGTACTTGTAGAAATATTTTGTGTGTGTGCAAAAAATATTTGTACTTGCAAAACATATTTGTACTTCTAGATACAAAGCTACAAACTTTTTTTTACAAAGCTTCAAACTTTTTTTACAACTTTTTCGTAAAAAAAGTTTGTAGCTTTTGTAAAAAAAAGTTTGTAGCTTTGTAAAAAGTTTGTAGCTTTGTAAAAAAAGTTTGTAGCTTTGTATCTAGAAGTACAAATATGTTTTGCAAGTACAAATATTTTTTGCACACGCACAAAATATTTCTACAAGTACAAAGTTTATTTACAGATACAAAATACTTATGGCATTAATTTGAGCCCATACACCAGAGGGTTATTTATTTAACGGGCAATGACACGGAAATACAATATAATAAAAAAAAATAGGCAATAATAAGTACTCTCATGATGCAACTTAACTTTAGCTGATGGACAGGTCACGTTTGCTCCTAGATTACGCTAGTATTCAGAGGTCCATTCGCTGTCTGCAAGGTGTCCAGGTGATGCAAAACAATCCCACACCATCAAACCCCGTGCTCAACGGTGGGTACGAGGTGTTTCTGCCCAACTGTTATGTTTGGGTTTTCTCCAAAAACTGTTCTGGACACGAAGACCAAATTAACTGATCTCAGTCTTGAATGTTTTTCACTTGTGAATAATCTTTGTCCCTGCAGAATTTTGAATTGTTTGAAAATGTTTCATAAACTTTTCCAGACAGATGCGCAGTCACAACTGCTGATTTATTTCCCTTTTGGCATTTTGTTACACACCTGAATGCAAAACATAGACCTGCCTTCCTGATGATGATGCAGTAAGGGGGTACTTGGGACCCCCACTTTCTTTTTTGCTTTCTATAGCCCCTTTCACACAGAGATTCCGCAATATTGGTGTAAAGAAGTCCTGCCAATACGCCGCCTTTGTTGGTTCACACAGAACCATACAACGCCGGCATAACGCCGCTCCCGTCTGTAAATTCACACAGCATGCCGGCGTTCCGCAATCAGAGGCGTGACGACAGCGTCAGTCCGACCGTCATGTCAGCGGCATGCCGGCTGTGTCATTCACACAGACCCCGTTTCGTCTCTGTGACGGCTCTGTGACTACCTCCGCTGCCGGCTTATTGGTGGGGCCACTTGGCCCCCCCATTCCGCCTCCGTGACTTTCACACAGAACAGCGAGGCGGCTTAAAGGCGCAACGTTCCCGCCTCGAACTGGCTGTGTGAAAGGGGCTTATGTTTGTTAACCTTTGTCTGGTGTTAGCTTTCTGTTACCATCTCCGATGTTAACGGGTCGGTTTTGACCCGTGTTTTAAATCATCTCTAAAATACACTAAAAGCAATTATCCATCATCCAATTTGTTTCTCATCTCTTGGTTACATTGTTAGGCTTCCTTATCCATGAAAATATTGCTTTTAATATTTTTGGTGTGGGCCTCTGGGCCTTTTTTTGTCAGTATAGCCCTTGATTTCAATTTAAAAAACTGGTAAAATGAACCTCAAGAGAATCATATGAATAAATAAAAGGTTGTTGTGTTACCTGGCTATTACTGAGGCATATTATAACACATATCTTAAATAAATTTGTTTCATTTATTTTTTCATTTTAATAATATTAACTATAGTAACATCTATGGTGTTATGGGTCAATTTCGACCCGTTTACATTTACCTCAAGGAAATGGAAAAAAAGTATTTTTTCAGCAATAGAACTTTAAAAAATTGTCACCAGTGATATTGTGACCCTGCAGGACAGTAGTCAAATCAAGGACCACACGTTTTCCATCGTTCTTCTCAGGGATAACACTCGCAGCTTTGCCTGTGTAAATCTGTAGGTTCCAGGCATAGCTGTTTTAGGCATTGCAGGCTGCCCAGATTTTTATGCCGTACTTCCCTGGCTTACTGGGTATGTATTGCCGGAAGGGGCATTTTCCTGGGAAAAGGAGAAGACGTTCATCCACTGTCACTTCTGGCCCTGGGTTGAACATCAGTGGAAGGAGCTGCACCCATTTCTCCCAGACATCCCTGATGGGGGCAAGCTTGTCAGATCTTGCTCTGGTATCCCTGTTGTCTAATCTGAGGAATCGTGATATCATTTGAAAGGTCTGAAGTGGCATTGTTCCCCGGAAAATATTTCTGCCTCTCGATGCATCCCAGAGACTATCAGTGGACTCATTGCAGGATCTGTACACTCCAGCAAGAAGAATAACTCCAATATAAGCATCCAGGCATTCCTCATCCATGTCTTTCCACATATCGCCATGGACTTTTTTCCCTTCAAGGTTTGTCATAGCAATTATGACTCTTTTTATTGACAATGGCATAAATAAAACATGTTTTGATATCACTGACTCTTGTCAAAGCAAACCTTGTGATTCCAGGGGTCTTTTTGATGACATTTTCAGCAGCTGCCCTGCCATGTACATGAGGTACTGAGCTCCAAAGTATCTTTCCATTTTTGGACTTTAATTTTTCAGCAGAAGAAGCTTCAACACCAGGGACCTCCTCGTCAGACTCACCAGATGTGTCAGTGTCTTCTGGATGATACTCCACATCGTCTTCCTCCTCAGAAGCCTGCTCCTCTGCATCACTATGCTGCTCTTTGTCGTCTCTCTCATTTTTAACAAAAATATAGTCCAGAACTTGGCTTACTGTAAATCTTCTTCTCATTTTTGCATGCTGCAAACTGGAGATGTGCACTCTGCAAGTGAAATGAGTGAATTGACCCTAAACGTCTGGACATGCCCGACTTTATTTGCTTTTGTTTATGTGCAGGTAAACTGGAAAACAAAAATCCAAAATGAGAATCCACTGAAGCTCACATGACTGGGATAGGAGCTGGCTGTCTGACAGTGCAGTTATGATTTCAGTTTTGGCTCTAATTATTGCTTTATAAGCTTATTTTATAACCGGGTCGAAACCGACCCTAACACCAAAAAGGTAACAATTTCAACCAGAGCATTTTATAATTTAGTGAAAAACATTTTTTGGATATTATTTTGTTGAAATAGAGGTTCCTGACAAAGTCAAAAAGCCTTGATGCAATAAACGCATTTTTGTGGTAGTTTTATGAATTTAAAACCTAAGAACGGGTCGGTGGCGACCCTAACACCAGACGAAGGTTAAATGAATAAAAGCACTGTGAAATAAGTTATGCCATATGTCTGAGGTTTTATTTGACTTGTGATTAGACCCACTGGGATTACATTATTTTCAGTTGTTTCATACAAAACATTTAAAGAAGGGCTACTAACTTGCACCAAAGAAATCTTGCCCAATACTTCTATTTGAGAGAAGCATCGTTTCCCCTTTTCTGTTTTTTAACCTGCACATAGTTTTTTTATTTGTTTGTTTTGTCCATGTGGTGGAGCTAAAAATTAGTATTTAAACGTTTCAGTTACCTGACCTAAAGTTAATAAGTCTAAAGTTTGAATAAAGCGTCCAAAAAGCTATAAAAACAATCATTACTCCTTTACTGTCCACTTCCTATTTATTGGATCGACTCGATCTGCATCGTTGCAACTTTGCTCGGTCTATTGTTTTTACTAGAAAAGCTTACTAAATCCGAAGGTTTAACATTTTCAACTTTTCTTGCACGGTCAACACTACTGACAACAATAATTAAAGCTGTTTATTTAAAAAAAAAAATAATAAAAAAATCAAACGAAATGTCCTAATGCTGTGTTCTTGTGACGCTGCGTTTAGGTGTAAATAGTCGGTGGGAATTTTGGGCGTAACGGTACACACACACACACACACACACACACACACACACACACACACACACACACACACACACACACACACACACACACACACACACACACACACACACACACACACACACACACACACACACACACACACACACACACACACACACACACACACACACACACACAACTTCAGAGTGAAATGCCATCAGATTGTGTTTTTTAGTATCAATTTTAGTTAAAAACTAAAAACAGCTCGATAGAATCTACTTTAAAGCGACGCATGCATTTACCTCGAAAAGTAAAGCCTTAGAAAATGTCAATTAATTGATTTAACGACAGCTCTGGGCGTATGTTTTTTAATAACGTAACCACCACGGTGGGAGAAGTGTGGTATTTCCTGCGGTCCGTGAACGCCTCGCCTGTATCCAGATACAGCGAGTTCACTCCGCCGCTGTCACCGGCGCGGGAGCGACGTTTCCAGCCAAAACACTCACAAACACCACACAGAAACACCCTCCTTACCCTCTCTGCGGAAGAGTCGATCGCAGACTGGTTGTAAAACGACGTGACAGTCTTGGAGCGCTCCCTGGCCAGCTCTGCGTGGCCCTGCATGGAGGACGTGGAGCGGAGCCGGCGGCCGCTCGGCCCCGCCGGCGGCGCCAGCGCGCTGGCCGCGGGGCCGAGCAGCAGGCTGCCCAGCCGCGGCGCGGCTCTGCCGCCGGAGCAGCTCAGCATCTCCGCCGCTAGTCCTGCCAGTCCCGGACGCATTTGGAGACGGGGCTGCGAGCTCGAACAGGGACTGACCTGTTCCCGTTAATGTCACAAAGTGTTAACGCCGCTGCGAGGCCATCGGGGGTCGCGCCGCGTCCACAAAGGCACGTCTCTATCTGCGGACAGCACCGCGGCCTTTGTGCGCGCTGGCCAATGGGGAGCGACCTGAGGGGACTGACGTGACGGCTCGACCAATCAGAGCGCGGAGTGGGCGGGGCCAAGAACCAGCCCCGCCCCCTCGTGGGGAAACTTGCCCAGAGCTCAGGACATGGGTGTGCTGGTGACGTCACACCAATCTTGTAAAAGCCTTACCTAAAGCCAAAAATTGTACTCAAGTAAAAGTACTGTCACTTCAGAATAATATGACTCAAGAAGTAAAAAGTAGTCATCCAAATAATTACTTGAGTAAAAGTAAAAAAGTACTTGGTGAAAAAACTACTCAAGTACTGAGTAACTGTTGAGTAACGGCTGATTTATTTTTTAACACAACCATTCAAACAGACAAAAGTACAAAATAATCATCTTCAGGCAAATTAAATCAATAAAATTAATTAAAATTAATTTAAAAAAAAATTAAAATAATCTTAAAGTGAATTCAAGTACTTTAATAAATAATAAAATACCGGTAATAACAGAATAAAAAAATAAATTAAGCACAAGTAGCACAAAATTTCAAGCCCTTGTACTTGTTCTTTTTTAACCAGGCAGAACTAGAACAAGCCCATGAACTCATAGAAACTCTGTGTGTTTGAGTCTGTGTATATGTGACAAAACATGCAAAAACAAAAATTTTTCCCAAAGAATCACCCAGTGATGTCATGAGATTGACGCGTACGCGGATAAAAGGAATAAAAGAAAAGTAACAGCTCAACGTAGCCTAATGTAGCGGAGTAAGAGGAACAGTTTCTCCTTCACAAATCTACTCAAGTAAAAGTAAAACGTATAGTGATTCAAAACTACTCCTAAAAGTACAACATTTCCCAAAACTTACTCAAGTAAATGTAACGGAGTAAATGTAACTCATTACTACCCACCTCTGAATTTAACACAGGGGAATTCAAAGTGCTTTACATCAACATCAAAAGCAGCAAGACACAATTAAACAGCAAATAAATAAAATGATAAAAAATAGGTAAAATAATATAAAGCAGAAGTTGTTAAAAAGTAAGGGCAGTAGAGGACAGCAGGTAAGTATTTAATTTAAGAGTACGCTTCAGTAAACAGTAATGTTTTTAGGCCTGATTTAAAGGAGCTGACAGTTTGAGCAGACCTCAGGTCTACAGGAAGTTTGTTCCACCGGTGAGGAGCAGAATAACTGAACGCTGCCTCACCTTGCTTGGTTCTGGTTCTGGAACCACAACAAACCAGATCCAGATGAACCTCAGGGGTCTGGGAGCTTCATAGGAACGAACTGATCAAGCATGTATTTTGGTCCAAGGCCATTCAGGTCTTTGTAGACCAGCAGTAAGATTTTAAACTCTATCCTTTGACTCACTGGAAGCCAGTGTAGTGATTTCATGACCGGTGTGATAAGCCTGGTGAGATGAGGTTCCGGGTTTTTCAGTGCTTTTATTGTCTCACAGGTGTATTCAGATCCAGATGAACCTCAGGGGTCTGGGGGCTTCATAGGAACTAACAGATCAAGTTAGTTAGTTTTTCCTGAAGTCCACTGTCATCTCCAGTCTTGAGCGGGTTCAGCTCCAGGTGGTTCTGACTGCACCAGTGGACCAGCTGTTCCACCTCCTGTCTGTACGCAGACTCGTCACCCTCCCACCCAACTCCACAATGTCGGTGTTTATAAGAGTACACACGACTGTGCCAGGATGGTCTGAGGGGAACACTTCTGTCTCAAGAGAAAATTTCATTTTTATTGCACTTGAGCATGTTTGAATGTCTGAGTCATTTACCATCTCAAAAACTTTAAGACGTGTGAAAACACATTTGTTATTAAGCGGTTCAGATTTGTGGGGAAAATGTTACGTCACAGAGACCAGATCATAACGGTCCAGCTTCATCTCCAACAAGTTCTGAATCTTGATGCATTTTCTGTACCTCGGACTTGGGTTGTACTAATAAACAAATGTGCAAAACATTAATTGAAAAGCCACCAATCAAGCAGGAGTAACTATGGGAACTAGGGGTGTAACAATATATCGTGCCACGAAATTTCGCGATACAAAAACGTCACAATACGTGTCGTGGAGGTGACAAAGTGTATCGAGATATTGGGTTATTAATATTAATCTATTGTGTTGACTAGAAACGCGCATCCGACCGCGGCCGCGCCTCGACCCGCGGACCAAAATCTTCCTCCGCTCAGAAGAAACTAGTCCCATTTTGTGGTCCCGTTTTGAGCTCTGAACTTTTACTTATGTAAGGCTGGTGTAGAGTTAAGCCTTACCTTATTAAATTAAACCTTTTTCGGGTCGTGAGTAGGATAAACACGGAGAAACTTCTGCTGAGTTCCAGTGTACTTTAATGTCCCTCAACAGTGTAGGATTTTAGAACATCAACACAGCACCTAGTGCTGTATCACTCCGCCCAATCTAAAACATATTAACAACTACAGATAAACTGACTAGTGTAATTATAGTCCCTGATTTACATCAGAATATAAAGAATATATTATAAAATAATGAACCCTGAATTACCAAAACTTCTTAACAAAAATAAATCTCCTCTTACACTTATAAGGTGAGCATGAATCAATCTTTTTTATGATGTAAAATTGTATGTATTTATTTACTTTTATTTATTTATTTAATTTTAGTTGTTAAATTTGAAAGAAAAAAGTCAAATCATACATGAGAGAAACTATTCAGTTTGTGGCAAAATATTTGTACTTGTATGAAACTGAAGATGCTGCAAACCTGACATTTACTTTTAGTTCAGTTTGTGGAAAATGGTTGGCCTGGCTTTCTCTTTAAAACTTAAACAGTTATAAAGCATTACAAACTGTAACAATAGGGCAAACACACAGTATTGTTTTGTATTTTGTGTCATTCAAATAAAAGACATTTTTTTCCAGTCATATGTTCCTCATGCAAGGTTGTTAAAAAAAATACTGCTATAATATCGTATCGTTATCGTGACCTCAATATCGTGTATCGTACCGTATCGTGAGATTAGTGTATCGTTACACCCCTAATGGGAACACACAATAAAGATTATGTCAACATTTTGCAAAGGTGACGTTTTTAAACATCTATGGAAATATTAAAGCACTATGCAGTAATAGTGCGGACATTTGGTCACGTGACCCATTGGTTTATGAAGATTGGTTTGAAGGCCGTTTTTCTTCCTACCGGGCAGTCATGTTGCCCAGGAAACGACTGGAACCAGCTAATGCCATCCTCAATAAAGTAGATGGAAAACTAGTTCCACAATGTTATGTATTTAAAAGGTAGGGTAAGGGACTTCCGGATGACATCATATCCCCCCCCATCTAAAACAAACCAGGGATAGCTCCTCCATCCAGTGCTCCCCAAGATATCACCCCTCTGCTTCGCTCCCCAGGAGGAATAGGCTGCGTTTTATTTACTTACTTACCGCTTCCTCACGTCAAAGCAGATTCAGCAGCGTTTACATCCTTTAATGTGTTAAAATAAAAGTTAAAGTCCAAGTCTGTACTGTACTGCAGAAAACAAAGTTCTTTCACACAGTGATTGAGAAACAGAACACAGATTTACAACAAGTTTTCTGCTAGAAAAAAACGCTCTTCAAACACGTTCCTTCACCAGATAATAATTTATTGATGTTGGATGGAAATGTTTTAGGTGGCGTTTAATTTCGTCAGAAACGTTCACGGGTTAACCAAAAACTGACAGGAGTAACCATCAAAATTCTGACAAAAACTCAAATAAAAAGATCCAATGTGAAAATGTCTGAATAATTATAACTTGCAGTCTGGTTTTACATAAAAATGCTGTGTACTAATCTAATTAATACTCTCTAGTTCCACAGGAACTTGATCAATCACTCATCGGCTTCTGTCAACAAGTTCAAATTTGCTGGTTTGTAGAGTTCATGTGTGGGTTAACACACTCCCAAGAGGGAACGACATCAGCAACAGCCGTAGAGAAGCAACTGTTGCTGCACATGAAGCTGTTTAGACTTCACAAAGATTTACCAGTGGAGAGTATCTGAGGGGACGTCCTAGAAAATATGCCCCGATGTCTGTTCTCAGAAGAACAAATAAAAAATAAAAAACTAATGCCAAGGAGGCATGACGTAAGCAATCATTTTAGAGGAGCAAGTCTCTCTGGGAAAGCTGATAAAACTGTAAAAACATTTTTTTACAGTGGTAAAGATTCTTCACAGCTAGGAAACTTTCTAGACAGCTTAAAAGCTGAAGCATATTTAAAAAAAAATCGACGTGTCATTATTGTGTATCACTGTATTCATTTACTCTGCAGGACTTCCTGAAGGATCTAGTTCACTGAAACACCATAAAAGTCCCGTTTTCCAGAGAGAATGTTGATAAAAAGAGGAAGGAACCCCTTTCCACATGGAATCAGTCGTCTGAAGTTGGTGTTTCCATGGAAACGCCCTGTGTATACGCCGGCTTCAGCCAGAAAACCGGGGACAAGCTTCTTCTCATTTTCAACTCTTAATCATCCATAAGAAAACATTTGTTCTCTTCTCGCAACCAGGACGAGCAGCAAACACGCAACGCCGTAGAGACCTTTACGACCGGTCCCCACGAAGCCGCAGAGCCGGCGCTGCTCAGGACTCGTCGCCTCTCCTCCATATTATCACCATGTTCTTGTCACTGAGAGCCACCAGGTACTGGAGCTCGGGGTCCATGGCTACGCTGTTGATGGAGGGGCCCTCCAGCCGGCTCAGGCCCTTCCTCACGGGGGCCGGCCAGTCCAGAACCTGCCAGAGAAGACGACGATGGATCAGGGAAGACGTTTCACCAGATCAACGATGTTAGCTGATAACAAGCACACTGCAGCGGTCGGCGCAGCGTTACTGCGAGCTGCAGGATCGCTGAGCGAACCCGGAGAATCCTGGCAGAGACCTGGGTGGATAGTTCAGAGACGGATACCTCAGTGGGCGGGACTGGTTTCCCATCGTTCAAACTGGATTTCTGCAGGTTGCTGACGTGGTACGTCCATATCCTGCCTTTGTCGTCTCCACAGACGACGTAGGCCCGTCCTAAACAAGGATGAAAGGATGATGTTAGATCTTATTTTTTTTTTTTATAAATCAAGCAACCAACACACATCTGGTCTCAAACACAAAGGTTTTGGTTACAAAACTATCCGAGAACCAAGAAATCAGAATCTGGGACAGACCTGAGACCACTTCTAAAACCGCTGCCATTATTAAATCAGCGCTGCGTCAATCTACAGCGGGGAGGCGGGACTTGGGCAAGATCTAGCAGCTCATTGGCTACTGAATGACTCACGCCGACATCATCACTGACAAATAAACTCAAGGCTTTTTATTTGTTGCATTTTGTAAAAACATCTTTATTCAAGCGATTTTATGACTCGTTCAAATGACTGGACCTCGTTGTCGAATTGAGACACTTAAATAAATAAATGGACGTGCGTCGTCATATCAGATGCGTATCATCTAAAAGTGATGTTAACCAGCGTAGCGCGGCGTTACTGACTGGAACAGGTGGGACGCAGTGGTGTAAAGTAACGAATTACAAGTACTTCGTTATTGTACTTAAGTAAGATTTTTGAGAATTTGTACTTTTATTGATACTTTTATTTTTCTGTACTTTTACTTTTACTTCGTTACATTTTCAAGTAAAAAAATCGTACTTTTAATCCGCTATATTTAAAATTGGACACGTCGTTACTCGCTACAAATTAAAGAACAGCACAGCGGGGGCTGCGGCGTAAGGTGTGCGTCGATTTAACGCGGAACCATAAAGCAGACGGGAAGGAAGGGGGGCGCGTGAATATACCGAGAAGGAGCCGCAGCTCCCGGGAGAGTTGCGCCGCAGAGGCGGGCCGGAAGGCCGGAGGAACCGCCGTCGCGTCGAGTAGCGATGAGGACTGAAGCCTGAATTATGGTTCCGCGTTAAATCGACGCAGAGCCTCGCCGTAGGGTACGGCTCTGCGTTGGTGTAACGCGGAACCATAAATCAGCCTTGAGCGGCAGCCGACGCGTGTCCATGCGCACCATTCTTTGATTCCACCCCTTCTAAGGTGGTTTTGGCATTTAAAAGTTCAAAAGTCTCATCCTTTATCAGCTGGGGTTGCTTAATGTTGTCACTGCATACTACAGGCTGGGGGTGGACCTGTCAGCGGGGCCAATGGGGAACAGCAGCAGTGATGAGCAAAGGGAGAAATTAAAATGGGGTAATGGAAACAAACGCTAAAGGGGTCAGAATAATATCACCATTATTTAGAGTTGTAAGCAAATTCTTGGATTCTTCATTTCTTTGCAATCCTTTTGAAAATAATTTTGTACTTTGAATTTTGTACTTTGTACTTTTTACTTTTGTACTTAAGTACATTTTACACCATGTACTTTTGGTACTTTATTATATTTAAGTTGAGGTACTTTTTACTTTTACTTAAGTAATTTTCAAGCAGAAAATTTGTACTTTTACTTAAGTACAATATTTTTGTACTTTTACCACCTCTGGTGGGACGTACCGGGACAGGTGCCGAGAGCCAGGTAAGGAGTCTCGGTGTTGGTCCACTGCAGCTCGGCCAGAACCACAGCCGACACCGTCCTGCTCTTCTTGTCGGGCCGCTGCGTCCTGGTCCTGCTCCAACTCCACAAGTAAATGAAACCGTGCAGGACGTTCTTGGAGGCTAACGCCAGAAAACAACAGAGTAAAAGAAGAAAACATGAAAGAAACCTGGAGTAGACATTTGCATTTAAACTTTAAGATCTGGGACAACACTGGGTTCAACTGAAAACGACAACCACATGATTTAGACGTATGATCCTAGAGAAGTTATGGAACCAACACCAAACATGATGACGGTTATTGTCAACTCCTAATGGTCATCATGTATTTTCAAGAAGGTCTCCGCTGGACTACTGATGAGTAAAACCTCAACCGAGCTGGTTAAGACCTTTCACCTTCCGGTTTTTAAAAAGAGCCACATCCCTGAAGAGTTTCCAACCAACGCCTTTAAAGACTTTGATTAAAAAACGCTGCCCAGTGTGTGTGATTTGCTACCATCAGTGAGGTCAAGGCCTCGGTGGTGGAGAGATGTAACCGCACCTCTAAAACGACGATGTGGAGATAGTGGACCTGGTGAAAAAGCTATAACCACGGCTGTCACTCGAGCATCAACGTGACGCCGGTGCAGCTCACGGCTTTTCTAGCGTTTAAAAATCCTCCGCACCTGCCGACAGCGAAGGTACAATAAAGGGGAACTTTAAAGACCTGGTAAGGATCTCTGAAGTGAGAGGGGCGTTTGACAAAAACAGGGTTTTACCGATTAAATGTTTAACGCCTCGGAACGCATCCCGCGCTCTCCGTCCGTTTACACCAGGGGTGTCAAACTCCTTTTGCTTGGCGGGCCGGATTTGACTAATTTTATTCTCGCGGGCCGCACGCTCAAAATAACAAAAACGGTGCGAAGATTTTTTTTTCTAATTCTTTTTTTTTACTATTGTTATCTACATGTTATCTATAGGAAATATGCACTTTGTTTACACTCTATGTAAAATATATTTCTTCAGGATCTTTTCTTGAAATTTCTCCTTTTTTTCAAATTATGTAAGATACTTTTAATATCATTTTACAAAGATAAACAGAAACAAGTTTGTTTTTATAGGAAATTTAATAAAAAGCAACATCTTTCTTATTACATCCGAGAGTGTTTCTTTGTGATTTAAAGATTTTTCCAGTACAATTAAGTGTAGTTATTTTTAAAAATTGGCGCGGATATTTACGCCAGTGTGCCGAAAAAGTCAGCACGTCTCTTTCTGTTTTACTTTGTCACTATCCTCGTATTCAAAACTGAAATTCTCTGAATAAATATCTTCTATCATCTTTTTTAGCCGATATTTTTCCTGCGAAAATATATAATACTAGTCAGTTAATAAAAATAAACGACCGTCTACAAAGAAATAAAATCGGCAAATGCATTCTAGAAAACTAAAAAAATGTCAAACTGCTCTCTTTGTGGAATAACGATGGATTTGTAGAAGAAATATATTATCGGATATGCTGCGATTCATGGCAATTATTTATGCCTTCCTTTTTAGTAAATTAACATTTCATTTTTTTGCGTTGGAAACTTCTCGCGGGCCGTATGAAAATCTCTCTCGGGCCGCATGAGGCCCGCGGGCCGCACATTTGACACCCCTGGTTTACACCATCAGAGATTACGACAGATCCCATAGAAGTCTCTTTTTTACGAGGCACCAGGTTCCGTGTACAGTTTGAAGATATTAGGAGCCTTGTTCTTTTTGAAATAGGTCTCGGTCTCCCCCGGGCTGTTTGTTCGGGTCACAGCCTTAATGAAGGGCAACGCATTGGACCCATTATCTCGGGTGACCGTCAAAACAAACCCCCCATGAGAACTCCCAGGGACAAGTTACCCTGCAGAATCTCTTTCTGGGAGTGAGTAGCATTCTGGGCCGGATCCACGATTAAATAACTCTCTCACGGGATCCTAAGAACTAAAAACCCGGAAAGAGCCTGGCGGTGGGAGAGAGGGGGAGATGAGGGTTGAGAAGGTCTTGAAGTGAAAAGTGCAGGTGAACGTTGTCGGAACTGACAAAAAGGAGAAAAAGCTCACTGGTAAGAGGTTCTGTGAAAGCCCGTGATTTCAGACTTCCCTGCGCCGGAGAGCGTGACGGACGTGAGATCTTCAACCCGCCTGACTCTGCAACTTTCTCCCAAGTTGTAAAGCCTGAAAGTCGGTGTTTTCTCTGTTTTTCACATGAGCTAAGCTAATAGCCAAGTAAGTAAAGTTTATGTCTAGACTCTAGAGCACCTTTCATAGACGGGAACGTTACATGGTGCTTCACAAAAGAATAAAACACAATACTTATTAGTATTAGAAGCTCCCAGAAACAGACAAAAGAAGATCGGTGATGCAGCGTTTGTCAACTACGCCCCAAAATTATGGAACACACTGCCCAAAAACATCAGGGAAGCCGAGTCGGTAGATATTTTCAAAAGACATGAATTTGTGAGGGTTATGTTTTATATCACTGCACTTAAATATTTGTGTTTTTTGTTTTATTTGCTGTTGTTGTTTATTTGTACTGTGACTGTAAAGCACCTTGAGCTGCGACTTTCGTCTGAAAGGTGCTATATAAATAAAGTTTATTATTATTATTATTAATACAATAAAATGGAAAAGATATAAAAACCTCCCAGAGTAAAGATTTACCTAAAACCCCCATGAGGGTCATAAAGCTACCGCCTCACTGCTGACGTTTAAAAGCTTGGAGGAACAGCTGTGTTCTAAGTTTGCTCTTAAAGGCGTTCAAGCGAACGTAGAGACGGGGGGAGATCATCCCAGAGCCTCGGCCCGGCAGGAGCGATTTCCTCACGTCTTAAAACGGGTACGAGGGAGTGTGACCAAGTTGTGGTCCGACAATCTCAACGACCTGTAGGGGCATAATATTGTAAATGTTTTAAAGTTAAAACGAAAAGGGGCCGAGAGCCACGTCACGGCGTAACGTGAGCCCTCCTATGAGAGCGACTCAGTTTGGAAAATACTCCTGAACAGAAACAGTTCCTCGTCAGCTGCTTGCCCCGGTGCTCTGACGACATCACAACACCAAGATTTCTTGATTTAGATGAAACACTCGAATGAGTTTAACTGCTGAGAGTTGGCACCGAGCCGCCCTGAAGGTCACTTGTCCGAATGGTGACACACACACACACACCTTTTCATCGGCTTTACCACATGACTGCGCGGTTGGACACGTGGTTTGGGAGGAGTTGAGGGTTGCTTGAGGAAAAGGGGCCGACATGGAGTGAAACGGCTCCATCATGTGGCCTCTGACTGAAACTGCTTCAGGTCCAGACTGAGCTGAAAGAACCTCCGGCGTGACTGAAGGTCCAGGTTTGAGTTTAGTTTAGTTTTTTTTTTAGTTTTAGTTTATTTATTTAGCAATATAAGACAAATATGAACAAAAAAATGAAAAACAATGAAATAACATGCAAGGAAAGGAAGAAGCCTGGTGGCTTATATAGAATCCTTTCCATATATGAATAAAAAACAAAACAAAGCTACACAAGGGAGAGTAAAAAAAAACAAAAAAACAAAAAAAACACAAGAAAATGTAACTCAGATCAAATAATGAACATTACAAAGATGAAACAATAAGAAAGTTCTTTAAATGTTTTGTGAATATTGGCAAGGATGGTGATGATTTAAGAGATTTATTGAGTGAATTCCACAAGTGGGGGCCTCTGTAAGTGATGAAAGATTGATGTTTACATGTTCTACAAAACGGTAAATTAAAATCATCTTTGTGCCTTGTGGCATAAGAATGAATATCGGAATTAACACAAAAGAAATTATGAAAAGAAGAAGGAAGATCTTGTATATCATTTTTAAATTTGAACATAAATAAACATGTTTTAAAAATGTTAATTTTATTGCCTGACTCAAATTTCCAGCTCGGTGAGAACACTGTAAATGACTAAACTCGGACTGTCGAACAGCGGAGGAGCCTCGCTTACCCACGATGTCATCGTTGAGAAAATTCAAGCCGTCAACGGTGCGGTAGTCGTGCTCCTCGTCCTGCTTCTTGTAAATGGGGAACGTCACCTCCAGGTCTTTCTGCCTGCTGAAGAGGAACGACGGGATTCAGACTTCCAGCTTTACACAGTGCACGAAAAGGTTTGCCTTTAGGATAAACATGAGAAGTGTCTTCTCCCTCCACTGCGGGTTTTCCTCCTCTTACGGAGATCCACATCGCTTACCTCCTGCTGGTGTTGCTGGCGCTCAGTTGCGTGTTGAAGCAGTTCAGGCCGTCTTCACAGGCCGCCAGCAGGTGTGTGTCAGGAGAAGTCGGCGGCATGCAGATGTGCAGAGGCGTGTTGCTCATCTCCAACACCAGCAGCTGACTGGAGGGACAAATGTCGAGTTATCACTGTCCTCCGACGGCGTTTTTAAAAATCAGACGACGAGCCGCGGTCGGTACCAGCTGAGGCTCAAGTCAACGAAGCCTCAAGGGAAGAGTGGAAGTCAACTTCAACTCACACGACTTTGTAGTTGTACTGGATGTCCACTCCACCGATGTCCCACATCACTATCTTGTGGTCATACGATCCCGCTGCAAAAGACGGCAACACTGGCGTTAAAATCAGCTGGAACGTGATCGGTCCACGCCGGATCTGAGCAGGAGCCGATCAGGTGGTTGGAAGGCACGGACGAGTCTCTTCATAGAAGGTCTTAAAATTAGGGAAATACAACTATTTTCCACTGTGCTGTTTTTATAACAAACATGAATCACAAGCTTGCAGATCCACCTTCGCTAAGATCTTTGCTTATGTCCTTCCCTCTTGGCATTGTGATACACAAACCTGAATGCTCCAGACCAGTAAAGATTTTACAGAGGTCTGGACACCGTTTTGTCTTTCAGGCTAAAACTTTGTTTAATAATAGCACAGTGGATGAAAGGTTACTCTTCATTTAAGCTTGTATTTGCAAGAACAGACAATGTTTTACTAACTTTTGCACCACTGCATATGTTTGATATCCATATAAAATCGTGCAGAAAAGACATAAAAACCCGCTGGCGGAGGTCACAAACTCACTGAAGAGGAAGTTTCCTCGCCGCTGGTTGAAGCGCAGGACAGACAGGGGCTTTCGGCTGGCCCTGAACTCGCCGTAGGCCACGTTGTTCCTGGGGTGGATCAGCTTGACGAGTCCTCTCTTCCCGCCGGCGGCGAGGATGCTGCAGAGCTGAGCCGAGGCCTTGGCTCCTCTGGACATCAGCACGGTGGACCAGGCCAGGGAGAAGAACTCCTGCAGAGAAGAAAACCACACGTGAGCGTCTGTGGCGTCGCGTCCCGTCGTCTACAGTTGCGTGCAAAAGTTACTGCACACTTGTTACGTCTTTGCTTTGTTCTTTTAATGTGTGTAAAAAGATAAAAGTCATCTGATCAGAGCTGGTCTTAACGTTAAACAGAAGACAACTTTTCACCATTCAATAATTACTTTAACAAAACTGAAACGAAAGAAGAAATGTGGGCAATACCAAGAACCCCCTTACTGCTTCCGGAATATTTGAAATAGTAAGTTTCAGCCAGCTAATTATCAACCATTGATGGACGGATCGTCATCAGGTCAGGGCTGGGCGATATATCGAGATTTTAATATATATCGATATATTTTCAAAGGCGATATGGTACGAGACAATATCGTTTATATCGATATAGCTTATTTTGTGACAAATTGACTGTACATCAACGCTGACCCCTCGCGCTGGCAAAAAAGTACCTTTGTGTGCTGAAACCTGACAGTGACAGGTTAGTTTTCCTGGCACAAAATCTGTAAAATGTACAGTAGTTGACTTGTAATTATTTGAGATTTGCTCAAAGAGATGCAATATCTGTTTACATGTTTTATTTGAGATTTGCACAAATGTTTTGTTCTTTGCACAACTGTCAACCTCAGTGGAAAAGTCTGCCTGTTACTGTCTACATTGTATTCATTGCACAGTGTATTTGAATTTAATTGTTATGCAGGAAAGGGATATTTGTTTTATTTTATTCAACAAGCATTTTTATTCTATATATGCAGGCAGTTTATTTTTATTTCATTTGTTTTATACATTTTGATATTGTGCAGACCTCTGTTAATAAATGAACCTGTGTGACATTTGGCACGAGGCTTTGTATTAAAACTGACTGTTTTTTTAAGGGTTTGCCTCAGAACGAAAATGAAGCTAACAGAGATGCTATGTTATAATGCTTTGGGGGAAACCCCAATTAAGACACAGAAAAAATATCTATATATATATCGAGTATCGCCATTCAGCTAGAAAATATTGAGATATGACTTTTGGTCCATATCGCCCAGCCCTAGTTTCAGCCAGCTAATTATCAATCATTGATGGACGGATCGTCATCTGGTGTCTTAGTTTTGCTGGTCTGAAGAATTCAGGTGCGAGTTAATACAATGGCAGGGAGAAAGACAGGCAAAGGTTTCTGAGAAAGACGAAAAAAGATTCACATCTAACTAGATCGGGTTATAAAACCATTTACAAAGAATATTCTGCAATGTGTAAGATCATTTACAACTGGAACACAGCCGAGAAAGTTCTCAATCTTCCCAGGAGTGGACTGCATCTGAACACAACACCTGTCTGGGACAACGGTGTCTGGACCGCTGAGACAAAAGTGGAAACCAAACACCTCAGAGCTGCTGTCATAGTGGTGGAGGGACGATGGTCTGGGTATCTGGACACCTTGCAGTGAGCAAGTGGACCAAGACCTCCTTTACAGACTGAAACTGGGTCACGTGACAAGAAATTATCCCAAACACAGCAGCAAATCTACTCTGGGGCGATGAAATATGAAAGTCACGGTTCTGAAACGACCGGGTCAAAGTCCAGATCAGAACCTGGCCGAGGTGCTGGGACCTTCAGAGAGCTGTCCAACAAACCTCAATGAACTGAAGCAACGCTGGAGAGAAGAACGGACCAGAACTCCTCCAGAACCATGAGACACAGATGAAGTTCCTGCTGCTGAAGGGGGATCTTTAAGCTTCTGACTCGTGCCGGTACTTTGTGTTACCCACATTATCTAATTTTGTTTTGATGATTGATGTTGAAATCTCCAAGCAAATAACAAAGTTTACCTTCCTTATTGATAACATCCAGTAAAGCTGTGAGTGTGTCATTGAAAGAATTAACTTCTGCATGAGGTGGACGATAAATACAACCAATTATGACATTTCTGTTACCATAAACAGGCAGGCTATTAATTCCAAAAAGACAGATTCAAACTCAGTTTCCTTTGAGTATAATTCCAAATCTTTCCTTAATTTAAATTGATATTGATTATGAACAAAAACAGCAACTCCTCCTCCAACTCTTTCCTTTCTATTTGAAAATACTAACGTGTACTGGGGTATGTTGTACAGCTCAACACTTTCATCAGAGAGCCATGTTTCCGTTAAAGCAATGATTGAAAATTCATGTTTAAGAGTTGACAAGAGATGTATAAATTGATCATTATTTTTAGGAAGGCTGTGTATATTTAATTGAATTGTAGAAAAAGCATTGAATTTACTGGCTAAGTTGTCAGTCAACGAGTGAAATTCATCTTCATTATAGTAGTTACATGAATTAGACTCACTATTAAATCTGCTAAAGAAATTAACATCTGGGTCATGTAAATCCATACAATCCTTAAAATAATAATCATTTGCGGTGAATGGGCTGAAAGATCCAACCATGAGAAGTTCATGTTGAGTCCAGTGCATATCTGTTTAAGTTAGACATCTCCCTGCTGTCTTGGGGTGCTGCTGCGAGGATGTATGATCAATTTGTCGTGACGGAGAAAAGCAATGTCCCCTCTGTCTCGAGCAGCTTTCATTATAAATAAATCTTCCATAAATCAAATTAATTATGAGCCAAAGAAATGAAGAAGTCTTGTGTATGGAGGCAGAACGACCAGAACACACCTCTTCAGGAACGTTGTACTTCTTCATCACCATCCCGGTTTCACAGTCGATCACGCAGACGGAGTCTCCTCCACACGTAGCCACCATGCGGCTTCCTCCGCCACCGCCTGCCGGTGACACGAAGGCTTAGAAGACTGCGCTGCAGACGCTCTGATAAACGTAGCGGAGGTGTCCAACGGTACCTGAGCAGTCCTCCGGGGGCTGGAAGGCGCAGGCCCACAGCTGGGTGGAGAAGTCGTCCGAGCTGTCCCGTTTACTGTGACACTGCAGCACGTGGAGCGGCTTCAGAGACACCGGCTGCTACAGGAAACAGGCCGGAGGAGACGGAGGAACGAGAAAGCTTCATTACCAACAGAGATGGAGATTCCTGATCTGAAGTACTTACCTGCTGTACTCTACTGCCCTTACTTTTTAACAACTTGTGCTTTTTATTATTTTACGTCAGCATTTTACGTAAGCACTTTGAATTACCTTGTGTTGAATTTTGCTATACAAATAAACTTGCCTTGAAGTTTAACTGCCTGGAAACTAGGGATGGGCGGTATGGAATAAAAAATGTATCACGATAATTTCTGGCATTCAGTCTTTGGCTAATTAATTAATTAATTAATTAATTAATTAATTCCTTCCTTCCTTCCTTCCTTCCTTCCTTCCTTCCTTCCTTCCTTCCTTCCTTCCTTCCTTCCTTCCTTCCTTCCTTCCTTCTTTTTTCCCTTCCTTCCTTCCTTCCTTCCTTCCTTCCTTCCTTCCTTCTTTTTTCCCTTCCTTCCTTCCTTCCTTCCTTCCTTCCTTCCTTCCTTCCTTCCTTCCTTCCTTCCTTCCTTCCTTCCTTCCTTCTTTTTTCCCTTCCTTCCTTCCTTCCATTTAATGCAGAACCATAAATCAGCTTTACACAAAAACGTCATCAAGGGGAATTTATCGTTTTTACCGTGAGGTGACACATTCTTACCGTGGGGAATTTTTTGGACGGTATATTGTGAACGGTAAAATATCGCCCATTCCTACTGGAAACCAAAGTACGCTCTGCAGTCGCTACACCGACATGAAATCACTTGTTTTATGGACTAAATTATTCTTAAATACACCAGGAAACATGTTTATCCCCCAAGAAACGTTGAACTACGTCACCTGTGTCTTTCTCCAAGTCTTTATTATAGGCAGCGTGTGAAGGTCTCTCTTGGGCTTCGAGGCCTTGACGGATTCCTTCTGTTCTGCCTCATCGTTTTTGGCCCTTTGGGCTTGCGATGTCCTCCTGGGCGTCTCTCTCTTCGTCTCTCCTGTACTAGAGGGGTCTTTACTGGTCTTGTACGGGCTCATCCTGGTGCTGGTCACAGTCGGAAGCTTCACACGGAGGTTGAGTTTGCGAGGGCTTCCTTCAGATGGAGAGGCGGGGAGATCAGTACGAGGCTTCTTGTGAGGAGTCAAACGCACGTCCACCGGTTCACTTCTCTTCCTCTTGGATGGCGTTGAGACGATCTGAGGGACACAAATGCGCACAGAAGAGACGTTTAATGACCACAAAACCACTTACAGACAACAGCACACGTTCATGTGCAGCAGTTTGATCCACCTCTCTTAACTCCAGGATTAAATCAGATTAAAAATCATCTGTCTGGAGCTCAGATGAACAGCAGGTAACTTTTTACACTGAAACCTCGTACATTATTTGCGTCGGCAGAGTCTTTGTTGTCCGGCTCCGTTGGTTCCGTTGGTTCTGTCGGCTCCGTCAGCGATCGCAGATACTCTCTGGCCAGAATCTCCACCTGAGTTTCGAAGAAGTCGTTAATGAAGTTAAACTAATTAAAAAAAAACAGAAAAAGGAGGTAAAACACCTGCAAACTTACCCTCCACTTGGTGAAGTCGCTGACGGAGCTGGGCCCATACTTAACCTGCTGTCCAGCTGCGGCCGCAAAGTTTCGCTCCAGGTCGGACATCTTCTGGGCCGTGATGGGATCTGGAAGACTGAAGCTCCGCTCCCAAAGCACCTTTACCTGAAATAAACAACGACAAGGCGGGAGGGGTGAGGTCTGCTGCCGTAATCAAGCAGACCCATCGAAACAGCAGCACATGTCCTACCCTGGTCCTCAGGTTGTCGCTGTAGACGAAGCGCAGGTGGTTGGCGGCCGTGCTGACGTCTTTACCGTTGTACATCCGCAGGTTGGGCAGCAGCACCATTAGCTTGTGGTTGTCGCTCACCTGAAACAACAACAGTGTTGGAGGTCGGGTCCAGCCACAAGTCAGCGTTCGGTGATCAAACTGTTACAGTCTCAGTTAAGATGGACGGTGCAGCAGAAAGAGAAGCAGGTCCTCACGGTGATGTAAAGGTTGTTGTCCATCTTGAGCTCTTCCAGACTCTTCAGGGACTCCAGGCTGGTGACGTCCTCCATCAGGTTGTCGCTGAGGTCCAGGTGCCGAAGCGCAGGCAGATCCAGGTTCGCAGGGAATTCCTTCAGAGCATTCCCAGACAGATCCCACTCCTCCAGGGACCGGAGACGGGACAGGAGCGGGACCGGCAGGTCCTGAAGCTGCAGCTTCATCTTGGAGAGGCTGGAAAGATAAAGATCGACGTTGCCATGTCAGGAAAAAAAAATTAAATAAATAAATAAAAAGGATCAAGCATCATTATAAGAATCGTCCGACCGCAAAGCCTTTTAATATTAAAAAACAACCTCAAATGATTATAATATTTCGTTTTTCAGTCTTTGTTAAATTATATATTAAACAACGATAAAGCTAAAAAGAAAAAAAATGTGGGTAATAGGGATGGGCGGTATGGACTAAAAAATGTATCACGATAATTTCCGGCATTTATCCCGATAACGATAAAAATGACGATAAAAAAATACCAATTCAACTCCACCTTTTCAACTATAAATCTATCTCGCTCTCAGATCCGCCATGTTTGTTACACAAAGACGTATCAACAGGAATTTATCTTTCTTTCTGGCTCATTTCCTTCCTACCTTTCTTCCCTTCCTTCCTTCTTACCTCCTGCTCTCTCCTTCGTTCTTCCCTTCCTCTTTTCTCCCTTCCTTCCTCCTTTCTTTGTTTCCTCCCTTACTTCTCCCCTTTCCTTCCTTCCTTCCTTTTTTTCCCCTTCCTTCCTCCTGCTCTCTCCTTCCTTCCTTCCTTCCTTCCTTCCTTCCTTCCTTCCTTCCTTCCTTCTGCTCTCTCCTTCCTTCTTCCCTTCCTCTTTTCTCCCTTCCTTCCTCCTTTCCTTGTTTCCTTCCTCCTTTCCTTGTTTCCTTCCTCCCCATTCGTCCTTCCTTCCTTCCTTCCTTCCTTCCTTCCTTCCTTCCTTCCTTCCTTCCTTCCTTCCTTCCTTCCTTCCTTCCTTCCTTCCTTCCTTCCTTCCTTCCTTCCATCATTTTTACCGCGAGATGACAAATTCTTATCGTGAGGAATTTTTTTGACGGTTTATCGTGAACGGTAAAATATCGCCCATTCCTAGTGGGTAATACTAAGTACCCCCATATTTCAATAGCAGCAGGACGTCTGGTCTGTTCTTCCTTCCAAAGTTGCTTCAGTTCATTGAGGTTTTTAGACGTTTGCTTCTACTCGTTCTCTCTGAAAGTCCCACCAATCAGGTTCAGGTCCGGTTTTTGACTCAAACTATCCCTCCACCATGACGGGGGCATCTACGAGTGGGTCTGAGGTGTCTCTGCTGGTTTTGTCCGAACATGGTTCTGGACTTGGAGACCAAACTCATCCACGTTGGTGTCATGTGTCCAGAAGTCTGCTGGTTTGTTCAGATGCAGGTTTGTGGACGTCAGTCGGGCTTCCATGTTCCTGAAGACCCTTCCAAACAAACCATCCTGGTTCAGTCTTCTTCTAACTGTCTGTTCATGGACTAAATGAGGATTATACAGTCTGTTTTGGAGGTACATTTTCTGAGACATCAGCTCCTGGGAAGACTGACAAGTCTGAAATGCTCCCCACTTGTAAATAATCTTTTCCTCTGTAGAATTTAAACATTTTCCAGATGGATAAGCAGCAACAATTACCGGTACTTCTCTCCGACCATTGCTTCTGTCTTCCCCTCTCGGCATGTTGTTAATCAGAGGTGGGTAGTAACGATTTACATTTACTCCGTTACATTTACTTGAGTTAAGTTTTGGGAAATTTTGTACTTTTAAGAGTAGTTTTGAATCACTATACTTTTTACTTTTACTTGAGTAGATTTGTGAAGGAGAAACTGTTACTCTTACTCCGCTACATTAGGCTACGTTGAGCTCGTTACTTTTCTTTTATCCCTTTTATCCACGTACGCGTCAATCTCATGACATCACTGGGTGATTCTTTGGGGAAAATGTTTGTTTTTGCAATGTTTTGTCACATTTACACAGACTCAAACACACACAGAGTTTATATGAGTTAATGGGCTTGTTCTAGTTCTATCTGGTTAAAAAAGAAAAAGTACAAAGGCTTGAAATTTTGTGCTACTTGTGCTAAATTTATTTTTTTATTCTGTTATTTTATTTATTTTATTATTTATTAAAATACTTGAATTTACTTTAAGCTTATTTTAATTTAAGCTATTTTTTATTAATTTTAATTAATTTTATTGATTTAATTTGTCTCAAGATGATTATTTTGTACTTTTGTCTGTTTGAATGGTTGTGTTAAAAAATAAATCAGACGTTACTCAACAGTTACTCAGTACTTGAGTAGTTTTTTCACCAAGTACTTTTTTACTTTTACTCAAGTAATTTGGATGACTACTTTTTACTTCTGCTTGAGTCATATTATTCTGAAGTAACAGTACTTTTACTTGAGTAGCCTACAATCTTTGACTACTCTACCCACCTCTGTCTGCACATGTGCTGATGTTGAGCTGAAACCGACCCTCTTAAATCCTGCAGAAGCAGGAACAGGATACTTAGTACTGCCCACAACCTTTTCTTCTTTCTCTCCTTCTTCCGTGTTTAGCTTTATTTTTTGCATAAAATTCATATCAAACTGAATTTAGAACTTGAAAACTACAATTTCCAAATATTTAGCATCTTCCACTGAAAGTAAATGTTTTATTCTCATTTTAAAGAGCCACCGAATAAACACGTGTTTCACTTTCAGACTATCATTATTTCTACATTCAATCAAGTATCTTTGCCGGACAGATTTACCTAACAGTAAAACAGTAAAACAGCTTACTTGAGTGTCTTTATTTGCTCCAACTTGCTGGTTTTTGGGGAACTTTTGTCCAGTAAGAGTTTCTCTGTTATTTTCTCCATCGTTTATCTGCAGAAAGAATTTTGAAAAAAAAAAGAGCTAAAGACAATCAAAAGAGAAAGTGGTGAAGCATAAATGTACATGAAAGAGCAAACGTTTCAGTGTGTTTTTTGTTAGAATTATATTTTATAAGAAATAAACTTGGTTAGTTATAAAGAGTGAAACCGTCGTTAGCTGGAAGCAGCTTTTTGCAAAGTTAGTTTCACATATGTAAATAAATCACTTTTGCTTGAGTTTTAATTTACATTCTGGTCGTTAACTGCCCACAAACAGACATTTGTTTTGGTAATGTGTCGATATTTACTGATACATTTACTGATAAATTTACTCACCCCACGAGTTTGACCAACACAACACTGAGATTCCCGGGGAAACTCTGCGTGCGTCCGGTGGGCGTGGTTACGTGATGACGTAGTACCTGGGATTGCAGCCCCGAGTTTTGTTTCTCAGGTATGTGTGCCAATGGAATAATAACCAAAATAATAATAATATAAATATAAATAAAAATCAGTATTCGAGTTGAGGGGGGATGAGGGGGGATGAGGGGGAATGGCATCCCCTCCCTGAAATAAAAACAGTCAAAATCATCCCCCCTTTCCATCCATTATGTCATTTCATCAATGAATGTGGTTTTACTGCTATTTCAACATTTAGAGTCATCACCAGAAAAATAACACCGGAAAAATGTGACAATTTTCACCTGTTTCAGGTAAATTTTCACTTGAAATAAGTAGGAAAATCTGCCAGTGGGACAAGATTTATCTTCTTATTACAAGCAAAAAAATCTTGTTCCACTGGCAGATTTTTCTACTTATTTCAAGTGAAAATCTACTTGAAAGAGGTGAAAATTGTTGTTTTTTTTCCAGTGATGAGTCTTGTTTTAAGTGTAATGAGATTTTTTTTGCAGTGATCCATTTTACTTATCCTGTGAAGGACAGAGTTATATTGATAAGTTCAGAAAACTGTTTTTATTTTTGTGTTTTGATGTATTAGATGTAAGCCCAGTGGATATTTAAAGCTTACAGAAGGCTGCATTTAACTGCTGCTATGTCATTCCTGCAGTATTTCTGCAGGTGTTTTGGTCACTGCTATTATTTGTAATATATTATATTATTTGTAATCAGCACAAATTATCTGTCCCCATATGATAAAATCCACCATCCCCCCTGATCTTTTTTTACAACTCGAGCACTGATAAAGATAATAACAAAAACACCTTCAGAAGTTTAGATACAAGTTAAGATACATACATACATACATACATACATACATACATACATACATACATACATACATACATACATACATACATACATACATACATACATACATACATACTAATAATATCAAATATCTAAATTGGTCTTTCTTAGTAAATATACAATCACATTATTGATATTTCACTGTCTTTTATTTGTTTATGTATTTGTTTCTTTTAGCTATAATTGATTTTTTTGGGGAGGGTTGGTGATTTTTGTGTGGCCCAATTGTCATAAAGAAAGTCTGACATTGGATTTATCAAATGTTTTTTGTCCAAAGAAAATGAAGAATTAGGTCATGTCTGGTGGCTGAGTTTAGGCAGCCACAATCACCTGGAGTCTGGGCTGCCAGAGACAGACTTGGCCCACAGGGCAGATATGGGCCAATTCTGGGCCACACATTTGTTATCAGGGAAGGGCTTTACTGAGAAGGACTTAAATCATGCCTCAGATATATTCCACCTGTGTTTTGATCTCCAAGATGGCGCTGTGAAGAATGGTCACCAACGGTGTTAACCGGAGTCAAATTCCCTGTCTGACATGTTCTAACTTGGCCAATAAAGCTGATTCTGATTCTGATTCTGATCCTAAAAGGATTTTATTATAACATTTGAGTGTATAAAATCAGAATTGAAGTCTTTTCCCAAAACTTAAGAAATTACAAAAGCAGTAAAAGGAATTAAATGAATTAACTAAAAACAGCTAAATACACAATCCTAACGCACAATCGTGCTATCCAAGTTAACTACAAAGGTTTATGTTTCAAACACACCTTTAATTTGAACCTTAAATTCATTACATGTAATACTTTTTTATTTTTCTATCAATGTCGATGGATTGTTCATCGTTAAGTTTAATGCATCGATGTAGATCAATATATATAGTCACACTGCAAATGAATGCTTCACCAAAAAAAACTATTCATACAAAAGTAGAGCCGAATGTCTATTTAAACAACTTTTTAAATGTCTACTACATAATGTTTTAATATACAGCTCTGCTTGCTTTTAAATTAAGATAAATAGTATTAGTTGGTAATGGTATTAGTTAACTTGTTTTCCTGTAAAATGTGGACAGTAATTTGCCACTTCGCCCCCTGACCTCGCCAGTCCTCTCCACCAGGGGGCGACAGCGACGTTTCTGATTGGATGGGGAGTTTCACAACAACCCAGGAAGAAGATGCGGCAGCAGGCTGATGATGGCTCCCGGTGCGACGGCGGCGTTTCTTCTTGTGCTTGTAAAGGCATCCGGACTTGTCTGCTGTGTGAAAGGTTGAAAGGAAAAGCAACTTTTGAGACAAACGAATCAAAGGTACTCATAATTAACTAAATAATGTACTTGGAATCAGTAGAATCGACAACTTTTGCACTAGTGAAGGCTTCGTACGGAAGCCTTCGTAGGACAAATACCAAGACAAACTACACATGTACTCTCTTAATTATAGATTTTTATGAACATATTCCAAGTAAAATTAACTATCTTCATTACGACAGTTCTACCAGAATGATACTTTTTTTGCTCATCTAGACATGGCGTATAAAGTGCAAAGGAAAAATGTATATTTAACCAAGGAATTACTAGTTGTGTACAGAGGTTAGTGTCGTGTCTTCTAACTTCACAAAGTATTTGATTATGTGTGTTTATATAGATATATACACACGGGGGCAAAAACGTATTTATTCAGACACCAGTTGTGCAAGTTCTCCCACTTTTCTCTCTTCTCATTATAGTCAAGGCAAGGCAAATTTATTTATATAGCACAATTGAACACAAGGTAATTCAAAGTGCTTTACATTCACATTAAAAGCAGCAAGACATAATTAGACAGTAAATAACAAATAAGATTGAAAAAATTAAGAATAAGATGATAAGAAAAGAAGTAAAATAATAAAAAGCACAAGCTGTTATATATATATATATATATATATATATATATATATATATATATATATATATATATATATATATTATATATATTTGCTCTTGCGTTATTCTTTCCTTTGCACTATTTTTTCATCTTATATTTTTTATCTTTTTATCTCCACTGCAATGTATATACTGTCCATATTTTGTAATTATATATATCTTTTACTTTTTTACCTTTTTACCCCCTTCCCCGTGTGTGTGTGTGTGTGTGTGTGTGTGTGTGTGTGTGTGTGTGTGTGTGTGTGTGTGTGTGTGTGTGTGTGTGTGTGTGTGTGTGTGTGTGTGTGTGTGTGTGTGTGTGTGTGTGTGTGAAGTATACTGCTGCTAACACATGAGTTTCCCCATTGAGGGAATAATAAAGGATTATCTTATTGTATTGCACCAATCACCACAACAAATTCCTTGTGTGTGTTTAACAAATTTGGCAATAAACCTTTTTCTGATTCTGATTAAAAAGATAAGAAGCCTGTCATTTTCATCACAGGTACACCTCAACAATGAGAGACAGAATGGGGGAAATGAATCCAGGAAATCACATCGTCTGATTTTTAAAGAATTTATCTGCAAATTATAGTGGAAAATAAGTATTTGGTCAATAACAAAAGTTAATCTCAATACTTTGTTATATACCCTTTGTTGGTAATGACAGAGGTCAAATGTTTTCTGTAAGTCTTCACAAGGTTTTCACACACGGTTGCTGGTATTTTGGCCCGTTCCTCCATGCAGATCTGCTCTAGAGCAGTGATGTTTTGGGGCTGTCGCTGGGCAACACAGACTTTCAACTCCCTCCAAAGATTTTCTATGGGGTTCAGATCTGGAGACTGGCTAGGCCACTCCAGTTTGGGATCATTGTCATGCTGAAAGACCCAGCCACGTTTCATCTTCATTGCCCTTGCTGATGGAAGGAGGTTTTCACTTAAAATCTCACGAAACATGGCACCATTCATTCTTTCCCTTACACCAGTGGTCTTCAACCCTAGTCCTTGAGATCTACTCCCCTGCATGTTTTAGATGTTACCCTGCTTCAGCACACCGTGATACCAGAAAATGTGTCAACAACAGAACTGTCCAGACCTTGATGACAAGCTAATGAGGACGGTTAATTAGAATCAGGTGTGCTGATCCAACCTACTCCAGACTGAAGACCAAAGCTGTGTCCGTAATTCCATACTTCCACCCTAATGGGTTTGCAAAAACAGTATGTGAGATTTTTTTAGTGCGTCCGAAACATGTGTGTACGTACTCGATAGTATGTGCTATCCATACTCATTCCGGAGAAATGTATTAGTGTGGATTGAAGGACACTAGAGTGTTTGGTGCTGCGCAGATACGTATATGTCCTAAATATAATATTGAGTATAATAATATCACTATATAATATGAATATTATAATATTCGTGTATAATATTATATAATGTCATTGTGTTTCGGCCAGGATAAACCTGAAAGAGTGGAGCGCTGCTGCTACTGCTGCTGGGACAGGAGTTGTTACCATGGTAACAACTCCCCCTCCCAACGGCAGGAAGTGCCGTGTGGCTCTGAGTAGTACGTCCGAATTAATGCATACTACTGATATTTACTAAAAAGTGTGCCGAACTTAAGTATACTTTTTGAGTATATACTGTTCAGTATGGCATTTCGGACGCACCGCATGATTGCTGCTTTTCCTCTTGGCATTGTGTAAAGAGTTGATTCCAAATTAAAACCCAGTTGTGATATGGTGCATCGTTCTGTTTTTGTTTTCAAGGCCGTGCATCATTTCGTCTACGATCCTGAGACGGGACTCGCTGTCGGCAGAAATGCAGAGACTGCATCCTTCCCGTTCCCTGGTGTCTTCCTGCGGGAGAGCTTCATCTCCGAGGAGGAGGAAGAGGAGCTGATCATCTCGATGGACCGGGACGCGTGGAACCAGTCTCAGTCGGGTCGAAGGAAGCAGGTTCTGTTGAACACGTCAACATTAATGTTTTTGACCAAGTTTGTGACTGTTGACTCTTAATTAAACAAAGAAAAAACTCTCCTTTTGTGTGGTTGTAGGACTTTGGGCCCAAAGTGAATTTCAAGAAGAAGAAGGTGCGTGTGGGCGACTTCAGCGGTCTCCCTCCTTTGAGCCAAAAGCTCGTTCTCCGAATGCAGCAGGAGCCGAGTCTGTCGGGCTTCCAGCCCGTGGAGCAGTGCAACCTGGACTACCATCCTCTGCGAGGCTCAGCCATCGATCCGCACCTCGATGACTCCTGGCTGTGGGGCGAACGGCTCGTCACCGTCAACCTGTTATCAGACACCACGCTCACCATGTCTCTGGAGGAGGGGCTCCCAGAGGCCGGGCAGTCGAGGGAGGTCCGTGTGGCCGTACGGCTTCCTCGTAGATCCCTGGTCGTGTTGGACGGCGAAGCGAGGCATAGATGGAAACACGCCATCCACAGGGAGGACATTCATGAACGCAGAGTCTGCAGCACGTTCAGGGAGCTGTCTGCAGAGTTCCTGCGTGGAGGGAACCAGGAGGAGCTGGGAACTCAGCTGCTGAGGACTGCATCGAGCTTCCGAGGAACCCCAACGTAATCTGATGGAACATAGAAAACTCCAACCAGGAACTTTTATGATGCATCCCTTTGTTGGACTGTTAATCCAGCAATCAGCAGCAGAGCCTTCCTTAACTATCAAACCAAGATTAATTTGATCTAAAATAATGTCTAACGCTTGACTACAGTTATAATAAGTTAAAATCTGATGATTAGAATTGTTTTAGCCTCTGAACAGATTGCTTTGTATTTATTTGTCCAGCAGATGGCGATAAATAAATGTGTTTTTAGGATTAAGTATCAAGAACACATTATTTGGTTACAGCCAGTGTGACTAATGGCAAACAAATAAAAACAAGGAATATAATGCAGAGATCAGTACCCACTCTTTTAACCCTGCGTTTTTGTGTGTGATGAAAATTATCATATAGTGTCAGACCAACACGAACATTAAATAAAAATAAGAAATGAAGAAAATCACCCCCATGATCCAGTCGGTCTTATGTTCACTTTTAGCAGCGCTGACTTGACGTAGTCGTTTCCTGTTTGGTTCTTATGGACTTTCACATCGATGCAGAGGAACTTTGGTCGTTGGTAGATGTTTTCCTGCTTCAATAGACCCGACTCAGGCGACTGGATCGCCACATCAGCTTGTCATCGAGGTCTGCACAAGTCTGTTAATGACCCACAAACTTGAGGCAGGTGTGTTGGAGCAGGGCACTGTCAAAACTTGCAGGGTTGAGGGTCACGAGGGATTACGAAGCACCGGCTGATGTCTTCACATTCTGCTTTTATAGACGTCTGCAGACCTGCTGATGACCAGCAGCAGCCGGTGTTCTGCCAATCCTTGCTCCCTGCCGAGAAATGCTACTTTGTGGTTCTGGGCATGCGCACAGTCGATTTTCAAAGTTTGATTGCCACACCCATCATTTCTTGCACAGTGTAAAATTGATAATATGGGATGTTGAGTATTTGATCCTTCAAAATACACTACCCATGACATGAACTGCATTACACTTTGTGAACATTATACGATAAAGAGAAAAAAAAACAATTCTATCACTTTATTTGATATTCATTCAGTCATTCACCTTTATTTAACCAGGCAGGTCATTAAGAACACATTCTTATTTACAATGACGGCCTGGCAAGAGACAAGGACCACTTGGGGGGGAAAGGAAGTGGGTTAGGGAGTAAAACACAGTAAAATTGTAGCTCTACAAAGGTAGAAAACTATTAGGGAGCAGTTTTTGGCAAAGCAGCAAAAAATGGCAGAACACCGGCCGCAACTTACTCTCTTAAGTCCTCTGGAAGCAATTAGAGGGTACTTAGTATTGCCCATGTTAGTTTATTTTTATTTTTCAGCATGTCGGTGACGACAGGTTAGGAGACGGGTGGAGAGACTACACCAGCAGAAGGCTGCAGGTCCTGATGAGATCTGCACCAGGGGTCCTGGAGACCTGTAGCACCCAGCTGTCTCCTACCCTGCAGTAGGAAGAAACCCCCGTGACTGGCCGTGGGCCGGGCTGGAGGGGTCAACTCTGAGGATGAAGCTTGTGGCTGTTGTTTTGAAAGTCCTACCGGTCTGTTACTCTACGGAAGAGTATTAGAGAGTATCAGGAGAAAAATAAAAATAATATTTTTGAGGAGGAAGATTTTTTTTTCATTATGCACTTCGAGAAAAAAGTCGAAATGTCGAGGAAAAAATTCAAAATGTCTAAAATTCATTATTTTTGAAATTCCGACTTTATTTACCAAATTTCGACTTTTTTCTTGAAATTGTATTTCAACATTAATATCGACATTTTGACTTTTTTCTCGAAATTGTATTTCAACATTAATCTCGACATTTTGACTTTTTTAATTTAGTTTAGTTTAGTTTATTTCGGTCATGACATCACAAAAAAAGAATAAAAATGACAACAAGGAAACGAATACACTGTTCAAAGAAAACATTACAAAAATGTTTCCAATATACAAATAACATCTAGACCAAAAAAGGTGTAGGCTGAAGCAAAGCTTATTCATTGCCTACCCTCAAAAAGATTATTTAAAGTAATAACATGTTATAAGTAATAAAAGCAAGAAGTAAGAGATAAGACTGCCAGTAAAACAAATTGCCTCCATGGCGATAACAAAGATTCCTCAAGAAATAAAAAAATAAAAGGTGCATTCTACATGTTTCCTTCATCAAATCAAATCACCAATTAAATGAATACCCAAATCAACATAGCAAGCATCACCACTCAATAATTTGATATAGAGAAATCATCTTTCTTTTCAATGTTTTTTTTAAATAAGGTTAAGGTTCTACATCATTTCAAATCCCTCTCCAACTTATTGCATACATCCACGCGCCCCCGGTAGTGCATCTCAGTTTTGTGTTGGTTCTGATTTTTGATTTCCTGTATATGCTCTCCTCTCTGAGGTTGTAATGGCTTTGTCTTAAATTAAACATGTTTTGGATACAGTCTGGCAGCATGTTATTGTTGATTTTGAACATAATCTGTGCAGTTTTGAAGTCCACCAGTTCAATAAATTTGAGCTCATTTGTGTCTATAAATAATTGGTTGGTTGGGTGCTTGTATCCAACTTTGGTTTTTTTTCTTTGCACTTTTTCTCGAAGTAGCACAATAAAAAAAACCTTCCCCTCTCAAATATTTAATCTCCTGCATGGCCCTAATACTCTTCTACGGAAGAGTATTAGGGCCAGGCAGGAGAAAAATAAAAATAATATTTTAGAGGAAGTTTTTTTTTTCATTGTGCACTTCAAGAAAAAAAGTCGAAATGACGAGAAAAAAGTCGAAATCTCGAGATTAATGTTGAAGTACAATTTCGAAAAAAAGTCGAAATGTCCAGAATAAAGTTGAATTACAATTTCGAGAAAAAAGTCGAAATGTCCAGATTAATGTTGAAGTACAATTTCGAGAAAAAAGTCAAAATGTTGAGAAAAAAGTCAAAATGTCGTGAATAAAGTTGAAATGTTGAGGAAAAAAGGCTAAATTTCGACTTATTCACGAAATTTTGACTTTATTCTTGAAATTGTATTTCAACATCTCGACATTTCGACTTTTTTCTCGAAGTGCACAATAAAAAAACCTTCCCCTCTCAAATATGTTTTCTTATGCCGCGTTCCATTTGTCCTCGGAAGTGGGGATTTCCTAGTTCCCAGTTGGAATTTTCAACTGGAACGCCCCTCGAAGTGGGATTTCCCACTGGGAAAGTGGGAGAGTCTTCACCACCCCCGAGTTCACATTCCAAGATGGCTGCCCCGGTTGTAAACAGTAAAAGAAAGCTCTGTAAAAATTCGTAGCACTTCATTCTAGTTTTGGTCACACTAAATCAGTCGTATACAAGTATTGTTCGGCATATATATGCTGCTATAGTGTAATTTACATTTTTCATGTGGTATATGCGAACTACAAACTTGTTTACCTACTTTGTAACTGGAACGCTGATAACTCGGCTGTGACGTCATTCCCAGTTGCCAGTTCCGACTTCCGAGGTAAATGGAACGCAGCATTACCCTGCAAGTCCAGCAGGGCTGTCATTATAATATAACAGGGCTCTTATTGTGAAAGTCTGCACAGACTCTTATTGTGAAGGTCCGGCCGGACATCCGTGTTTACTTTAGCCGCTGGCTCGCTGTTGGCTGATCTGTTGCTCGACCTGTTTGTTAATCTCTCCGTGTGCTTTATTAAAACACCAGGGCTGGTTTTCTCAGCGAGGCTCAGCCCGCCGGCACCGGGACAGCAGACGGCTCGGGCAGACCCGGCGATGCCTGCCCCGGAACCGCAGCGGGAGCCAGTAATGTAGCTCGGCGGCCATCGGGGTTCCTTCTTTTTTTTTTTTTGTTTTTTTTTTCTTTTTTTGTTCCCCTCGGACAGAACCAGCCCTCCCCTCAGAACCAGCAGCGGGGCCATGGCCGGGAACGCGCGGCGCGGCGCCGGGCTGATCGGCCTGATGAAGGACGCCTTCCAGCCGCACCAGCAGCCGCCGCACCAGCACCAGCCCAGCCCGGTGGACAAGAAGATGGTGGAGAAGTGCTGGAAACTCATGGACAAGGTGGGGGACGGTTAAAGCCGGAGTTATGCTTCCGCGTCAAAGCGACGCAGAGCCTACGGCGTAGGGTACGCCGTAACCCTACGGCGTAGGCTCTGCGTCGATTTAACTGCGTTGGTGTAAAGGCTGATTTATGGTTCCGCGTTACACAACGCAGAGGTACGCCGTAGGGGACGGCGTAGGCTCTGCGTTGGTGTAACGCGGAACCATAAATCAGCCTTGAGAGATCCGGTCAAATATTAAGCTGGAACCAGGAAACTCTGGAGGACGGAAGTTCATCACCACAGATCCGTTAACTGGCATTAAAATCCCCTTGCATTGATTGATTGGTTGAAGAATTTATTAGAAGAATTGCATAGGATCAGGTACAGTTTCATGACAGTACAGATTCGCTGATACAAAGTCAACTAAAGATAAGATAAGATATCCTTTATTTTCTCCCTCAGTGGGGAAACTTATTTTGTTGGCAGCAGTACACTTAGCACACACATGTAGAGGAGGGGTAAAAAGACTAAAAAGTCAGAAATAAAAAATATATAGAAAAATACAAAAAGATACATATATAATATGTATAACCACAGAATATGAACAGTATATACAGTTGGTTGAAAGAAGAAACTGTGCAGAAAAAGCAGGTGGAGTGTTGTGAGGTAGACTGGCAGATTGGCAGATATTGCACATCTTATATTATTGCACATCTTATTGTCATATTATTGTCCACTGGCTACTGAGAGCAGGCCTGGTTATACAGTCTGATGGCAGCGGGGAGGAAGGACCTGCGATGCCTCTCGGTGGTGCATCGTGGGTGACGAAGCCGGTCACTGATGGAGCTCTCCAGGGCTCTGACAGTCTCATGAAGGGGGTGGGAGACATTGTCCATGATGGAGGACAGCTTAGCCACCATCCTACTGTCCCCCACCACCTCCACCCGGTCCAGACTGCAGCCCAGGACAGAGCCGGCTTTCCTCACCACCTTGTCCAGTCTCTTCCTCTCTGCTGCTGTGATGCTGCTGCTCCAGCAGACCACACCATAAAAGATAAAAAAGGCATTATTCCAAGAAAGCATTACACTTGTTTACATTGGAGACCTTTTTTAAATTCATATAACATTGAATGACATACAGGTAAGAAGCAGTACTTTGTAGGGAAGATTGTAAAAAAAGAAAAGGGGGGAATTACTGTTATTTTGCACCGAGAGAGACTAAAAAGGTGATGAGACAAATAGAATAAGCTAGGTAATACAAAACAAAAACAAGAAACAATAATCAGAAGGAACAGCGGGATGTGCAGTAGAGGCTTTGATTATTCCCAGTTACGAGTAAAACACATAATTTTATGTGTGTGTGAATATCCAAACCCTTATAATATTGTAGTTTGGTCTCCCTACAACTGAATGTAGTCGCTGTTACAAGCCCATACATCCCGTTTTGATTCATCATCATTTTTTTTTTGTTTGTCTTTAGTTAGTTCTGTTTGTTCGTTTTTCCTTAAAAAATATAAATACGCAGGTTTTGTTTCTTTCAACATTACACAACAGCTATGTTTTGACATGCTGATGTTTTTCTTTCTCCCTGACAACAATTGTAAACCAATTGTACACCAGCTGTGTAATGTAAGATGTGAGGATGATAATAATAAAGAAAAAAAATAATAATCCTGTTTCACCTAAAATTACATTATAATTAAGTAGTGGTGTACCGATACATTAATCTCACAATACGGTACGATACTGAGGTCACGATAACGATACGATATTATAGCAGTATTTTTTTTTAACAACCTTGAATGAGGAACATACAGGACTGTCTCAGAAAATTAGAATATTGTGATTTTCTGTAATGCCATTACAAAAACAAAAATGTCATACATTCTGGATTAATTACAAATCAACTGAAATATTGCAAGCCTTTTATTATTTTAATATTGCTGATCATGGCTTACAGCTTAAGAAAACTCAAATATCCTATCTAAAAAAATTTGAATATTCTGGGAATCTTAATCTTAAACTGTAAGCCATAATCAGCAATAATAAAATAATAAAAGGCTTGCAATATTTCAGTTGATTTGTAATTAATCCAGAATGTATGACATTTTTGTTTTTTTAATTGCATTACAGAAAATAAAGAACTTTATCAGAATATTCTAATTTTCTGAGACAGTCCTGTATAATTAAGCATGCAACTATGTAAATAAGCTGGTTCGCCTTCATTTAATCCATCTCCTGTCTGTAGTCACTAATGCATTTATTTATTGAACATAAATTAAGCTAAACAAAGAAATCATTGTGGCAACACTAAGTACCCCAATGATCAATAACTTGTACATCCACCTCTGGCAGCACCAGCTATAGTGGTTTCCTGTCTGACTTATTCGGTGACACACAGCTTTCTGGAGGTTTTTTTGGTCACAGTTTTCTTTAATTCTCCAGCTATTCTGGTCGCTGTGTTTGGGATCATTTCCTGTCAGATGACTCAGTTTCAGCCAGATGTCCTCACATGTGTCTCTACAAGACTCTGGTCTGCAGGGGAGTTCACGGTCCACCCGGTCACGCCAACACGTCTCCAAATCCTGACCCCTCCACCAGTGTGGCAGTGGGAATGAGGTCTTTCTGGATGCTAAGACCAAACCACTCCACTTTGGTCTCATCTGTCCATAGATTGTTCCAGAAGTCTTGATGCTGGTGCAAATGCAGTTTTGTGAACCTCAGTCGTGTTTCCATGTTCCTTTTAGACAGAAGAGGGTTGTTGTTTTTTTTTTTTTTACCTGAAACGCTTCCAAACAAAATAAGCCCGTCCAGTCGTCCGTTACTTTGGCATCATGGACTTTAACCTCTGGCAGACCTCCGAGCTCTGAGATGTAGTTCTTGGTCTTTTATGTATTTTTCTGAGCTTTGCACAAACATCACCGTGTGGCGACTTTGCTGGAACATTCACTTCTGGGAAGTTTGACAAGTTTTCTTAAATTATTTCAGGTTAGCTTATTTTTCAGGGTGGAAAATTGGGCTCCAGATTGTTTGGTACTAGTTTTATAAGCTTTCCCAGAATGCTATGCACAAACAGCCATTTCTCTATGGCCGTTTCTGATGTCTTTTCCTCTTGTTTAGGCACACATCTGAACGCTCCAGTCCAGCAAACTGACAAAACATCTTCTTTTTTGGAGGTCTCTATTGCCCAATGATCCTTCCTTTTTTTAACAGCACAGTGACATTTACTGCAGTTTATGCTTGTGGTTGTGCAAGTTTTCGTTGTTTTTTTTAAAAAAAATAAGAAAAATTAAAGTACCATTGCATAAAATTGTTAGACAAGTTTAAAGGAAGATGTTCAGACTGTAATATAAAAACAAGCATAATCAGGGTTTCCGCGGGGTTTTAAAAAGTATTAAAAAGTGATAAATGAAAATTGCCAAATTTAAGGCCATTAAAAGTGTTAAATTCACTGTCAGAGGTGTTATTTTTTTTAAATTGGTATTATTTTTTACCTTTTAGATTTTAATCAGTCTATTTTATTGTCATTCACAAAGTGATATAAATGTGAAACATCTGGTCGACATCAATGAGTCTATAAATCTGTTCTGTATAGTGTTCTATAGTTCAAAATCTGTATTAATATTAAAAGGTCCGTGATTAACACTTAATGTTGTGACAGTTTTTAAAAAAAAATCTGAAGGTAGTGAAAAAGGTATTAAATTGGTATTAAATTTAACATAAGGATTGCTGTATAAACCCTGATAATATTGTCCCTGATGCATTATGGACACGTTAAACTGTAGATGAAACCCGTCTTCAGTCGTGCTGTGGAGGAGCTGTTTACGTCGGTCTGGACAGAGTTTGCTTCCGTTCATTACTGCCGCTGCTCCAGTTTATCTCTGGCAGTCAGCTGTATCTGAGATGGAGATAAAAGTAGAAAGAAGAGAGAGATGATGAGACAAGACTTCACAAGGTATTAACTCAGGAGGGCTGGAGTAGGAGCCGAGAGGCTGCGTCAGATAAGACCAGACTTTGGTATGCGTGCGCTGTGCAACCTCACTCTCACATCCAGGATGTGTCTTTATGGCTGTGTCTAATCCTTTTTTGCCGTTTGAGGCTTTAAGACGTATCCTACCTGGGTCATGTGCTCGTCAGCTGGGGGATGGCGCATAATTAAAGTTTACAGCGTTTTAGGGCGAGAACCTACATGGTAATTACCACAGGAAGCATTTGTGAGGGCTTCTGTCTAAACCTGGTGAAGAGAGTTTGTTGTCTGTCGGTTTGAGGTTTCCGTGTCATTTCTGCACACGTTTTCTAAAATTGGTCGATCGTGTGTGTTTGCAAACACGTCACGGTAAAGTAACCTTTTATTGTTTTGGCAAAAGAACAGCAAGTTTGGACTCGTTTCCTCATCAGGAAAATGTAAATACTCCAAATTATAGAGTAAATGCTTCTCAACCGAGACTTCCTTTACTTCCTCTCTTATTGACAAATGAAGAATATTATAAAATAATAAACATTTCTGTGCATGAGAGCATCCAGGACAGCACATTCAAGAGAACCCTGTTTCTATTTATTTATTCACTGGTTTTGGTGACGTCACACGCCCAAATCTGAGTAGAAATATCTGATGACCTCAGCTTTTTTTGCAAATTTCCCCTCTGTGGGACAATTAAAGGATTATCTTATCTTATCTTATCTTTATATCCACTCAGAAAACAAAAGTAAAGTCTAAATGAACCTCAGTTAGCTGAGTTGTGTCAGAATGCTTGGGCCTGTTGTCAGATTTTAAAAAACAAACATTAAACCTCTTATTAGGGTCTTTTGTGGGTTATATATTTAATTGGAAATATATTTTTATGATTAAATCATATATTATAACTAAGAGTTTAAAACCAAATCAGGAAGAAAAGTGAACGCGAGGTGGGAGATGATTCACCTGGAAAACTGACGGAATATGTGTTTAAGTGTGTCCTCAGATAAGTTTGGTTTATTTCATTAAATTTGGTATCAAAATAAAGGTAATGCATGCAAGATTTCCGAAATATAAATTTAAGCTATTAAGAGCCGATTATGGCGGAGTGCGGGGAAAAATAAAACAAAATATTTCTCTTGAGAGCGCACGTCATCATTTATTGCATCAAAAGTGATTTTTCTGAGGTTTTTTTTTTTCTTTTTTAAGGTTTTATGTTTACACGGACTTCCTGAATTAGTCATTTTGGTGCTACTGGGGTTTTTCGGGACACTTGTTTTATTTTCTCATAGATTTCAGTAAATGTGTTATTTCCTCTCAATATACCTGTTTTGGGCGTTTGCATCAGTTGACCTCTTTTTGTCTCCAGTTGCAGATCGGTTGCTAAACTGTTTACAAGGCCATATCTCAGGAATGGTTTGGTTGATTAAGGCGATAGACAGACTCTTCGCAGTCAGTAAAAACGTGTAGTTTAATCAGTGTACTTTACTTTAGACATTATCAAATCAGAATTCCTCAAGGTGATCCTGGTTTCTGACGCCCGTTTTTGGTGGAAAACCTTGTTCTCATCTTTTTACGATCAACTTGATGCTGCAGTTGTTGTTTAGGTGGAAACGATCTTCAGTTATGTATCAATTTAAAAAAGATTGAGCGGCTCGAGTTGAAGGCCAGCGAGTAGCGGGGAAGCTTGAGGTCCAGGGTCTCGTTAGGATGAGGTTCTTGACCCTGCAGCCGTTTGTTCCTCGTGTTATTCATCGCCAGTAGAGAGGATGCTTTACCGGGGTGCTGTTGTTGTTTCCTGCGTGTTAAGAGTCCACCGGCTGTTGTTTTTCGATTCCAGGTGGTGCGTTTGTGCCAGAACCCCAAGGTGGCGCTGAAGAACAGCCCTCCCTACATCCTGGACCTGCTGCCGGATACCTACCAGCACCTGCGCACCATCCTGTCTCGGTACGAGGGCAAGATGGAGATCCTGGGGGAGAACGAGTACTTCCGCGTGGTCATCGACAACTTGACCAACAAGACCAAGCAGACCATGAGCCTCTTCAAGGAGACCAAGGAGAGGATGTTTGAGGAGAACTCCCAGCCCAGGTGAGAGGAACCTTCTGGACACAGAAGGTTGAACCCAGACGAGCAGCAGATGGCACTAGGGATGGGCGGTATGGACTAAAAAATGTATCACGATAATTTCTGGCATTTATCCCGATAACGATAAAAATGACGATAAAAAAATACCAATTTAACTCCATCTTTTTAACTATAAATCTATCTCGCTCTCAGATCCGCCATGTTTGTTACACAAAAACGTCATCAATTTATCCTTTCTTTCTTTCTTTCTTTCTTTCTTTCTTTCTTTCTTTCTTTCTTTCTTTCTTTCTTTCTTTCTTTCTTTCTTTCTTTCTTTCTTTCTTTCTTTCTTTCTTTCTTTCTTTCTTTCTTTCTTTCTTTCTTTCTTTCTTTCTTTCTTTCTTTCTTTCTTTCTTTCTTTCTTTCTTTCTTTCAGGCTCATTTCCTTCCTTCCTTCCTCCTGCTCTCTCCTTCCTTCCTTCCTTCCTTCCTTCCTTCCTTCCTTCCTTCATCGTTTTTACTGCAAGATGACAAATTCTTATCGTGAGGAATTTTTTTGACGGTTTATCGTGAACGGTAAAATATCGCCCATTCCTAGATGGTACAGAAATAATCAGCATTTGTCTTGACTTCCAATCGATAAATAATCCCTTATGGTCGTGATTGAACGACGAGCTCTAATCTGCTGCTGCAGCTGTCTCTGCGCTCTGTCACCTGAACATCACCTCCTACGTTAGGTTTTTACCGTTCAGACGCGCAAGTGGAAACTTTTACATCCAGTCTGGTTTATTTAAAAAGAGAAGCGTTCCTCTTTCTAAAAACAAAACCACAATTAAAGCGGGTCACACGATTACATGTCCGATCAGCGTTTCTGTTTTTCTTACGTTTTCCATCGTCATCATCAAATTAAATCTATGACATTTAAAACCACAACAAAAAACAAAAACCTAGAGCCATCATGTGAGCTGAAGTAAAATTCGAGAAACGTCTGACGGAGGTTTAATTAGTGTCACAATCAGATTCCACTTCCCGTTTCTCAGAAAGTCGTTACTAAGCTAAAGTTCATCCTTCCTCTGACTCTAATTTTTATCGAGCACTTCCTTGTAAATGTTGGGTTGCGAGTGCAATCTGCCACCAGAGATCAGTTCTGTTAAATGAATCATCAAAGCTGGATTTAAAGAGAAGAAGAAGATAAAATCTGATCAGGCTGATTTTACTCAGATGATTGAATCTGAGAATGCAGTCACTTCATTCTCATTTAATGTTTACTAGAATGGTAGCATCTTAAAAGGTAGATTATTATGATTAATGTATAGCAAAGTATGAGGCTGATTAACTTAAACACGTATGTTTAAGAGTCTGAACGATGTTCTTCGTTAAAGCCCTTTCTGCAGTTGAAGGTGAAGACTGATGGATTTATTTAATCTTGGCGATTGTGGTTTGATTTTGATCAGTAACTAAATTCTCGCTGTTTTCTCCATTTCGTTTCCTGTCCCTCTGTCCTCTGACGCAGGCGTAACCTCACGAAGCTGTCGCTCATCTTCAGTCACATGCTCGCGGAGCTGAAGGCCGTCTTCCCCAACGGCCTTTTTCAGGGCGACAACTTCAGGATCACCAAAGCTGACGCGGCTGAATTTTGGAGAAGGTCCTTTGGGGACAAGTGAGTCTCAATCGATCAAACTTTAGTTAGCAGTGAAGCACGTTTTCATGCAGCCCGTGCAGCGCAAAGTGCTTTGCAGGATTATAACGGAAGCAATAGAAATGGTCGGATAAGTAAATAAATAAAAACTGCTTCAACAACCAAAACACATCCAGCTAACGCACATTTACCCACATAGATGCACGTGTCTTCTGGTCTATGTCCCACAAACATGGACCTCAGGTTTATGCATGGAAATATACTTCAAGGTGTTTTTAAACTCACTCTGGAAACAATTAAAACTGCCACCAGATGACCTGAGGATCCCAGGAACCGTTCTGGTTAAAAATGTATTTTTCTAGTTTTCTAAAAGAGAGGGAGGATTTTAAAATCAGTCCTGAAGGAAATGCGTGGCCACGACAAAGATTCCTGTTATTTGCGCTCCAGTTCTGTTTTTTTGTTTCTGTTTTGAAGCAACTGTGAGTTTATTGTCTTAATGAGACCAGAGAGAAGATCATCTACATGTGATGCGTGGACCAGTGTCCCCGTGTCGTCCCCAGAGAACGCTCCTCCTCTGGAAATGTTTTTCAGCTGATTAAAAGCTATTTTTAGTGACGGTTTGATATGAAGCTTAAATTAAAAAACTGAGTCCAGGATTACTTTTATTTTTTTTAACTTAATTTCTTGGTTGGACTCGGTGTCAGAGGTCACTGATTTAATTTGGTTTCTCTCTCTCTCTCTCGATCTTCAGGACCAGCTTTTAAAGTTGAACTTCTGTCCTGATCGAGCTGCAGAAGAGTTCTCATCTGTAGTTTAATATCTAAAGAGTTCATAAAGGTTCTGACTGTACATCACAAGGCAGCAATAAAACATTGAAATATTAAAAGGTGTTGGACCGAAAACCTTTGGGAGCCTTGAGGAACTCCATGGTTTACGGTTTTAGATGAATATTGATCAACAGATAAACACTGCAGTTGAATAATAAAACCTGATATGGTGTTGGACTTTAAACCTACTTCTGTAGATTGTTTATTTGAACTAGTTTTACCTTCAGTTCAGTCTGAGTAAACCAGTTGAACTAGAGAGAGTGGTTCCTACCAAACGGTCTCCTCCCATCCCTCCCGTCTCCACGCAGGACCATCGTACCTTGGAGGACATTTCGTCAGGCTCTGCACGAGTTTCACCCCATCAGTTCGGGTCTGGAGGCCATGGCGCTCAAATCCACCATCGACCTCACCTGCAACGACTACATCTCCGTGTTTGAGTTTGACATCTTCACCAGACTCTTCCAGGTAACACGTCTGTCGAGGGTACCGGGCCTGCCACGACCCAGAGGTCACTGCCAGCTTTCTGTGGTATTAGAAGACAAAATAAACTGCTAATCTCTCATCCAACATGCACGCAGAGCGTTTTCAAGACACGTCGAGCGTCTCCAGAGCGCAGGTTCCAGATGTTTCCACAGATGTCCAGCAGGTTGTAGATCAGGACTCGTAGGACACACAGAATGGTCCAGTGTTTGGTTCTGAGTGGTTCTTGGCTGGTTTTAGTCGTGTGTTTTGGGTTGTTATGGTGTTAGAGCAGTGGTCCTCAACCTTTTTTCAGTGATGTACCCCCTGTGAAATATTTTTTCAGCCAAGTACCCCCTAACCAGCGCAAAGCACTTTTGGTTGTAAAAAAAAAGACCTAAAACAGAGCACTGTGCCATCAGTAACTGATTTATAAACATAAAAATATTGCTGCTACGCTTCAACCACGACTCCATCGTTGGTCCAAGTGATTGACAGGGGAAGCCAGGTGATTGACAGGTTAGGTGGAACCATCCTGGTGTGGGGGATACTCTGGGGTTTTAGGATAATACGTTGAATAGCCTACTCCTGAAGATAAAATTCATTTTATGAATTTAGACTTATATTTTTACGGAAGAGTATTAGTGCCACTTAAAAAAATAAAAAGAATTCTGAGAAAAAAGTCAGAATTCTGACTTTAATATCAGAATTCTGAGAAAAAAGTCAGAATTCTAGGCCACTAAAAAAAAAAAAAAAAAAAAAAAAAAAATCTGAGAAAAAAGTCAGAATTCTGGGATTAAAGTCAGAATTCTGACTTTTTTCTCAGAATTCTGACTTTTTTCTCAGAATTCTGACTTTTTTCTCAGAATTCTTTTTTTTTTTTTTTTTTTTAGTGGCCCAGAATTCCTTTTAGTTTTTTTTAGTGGCCCAGAATTCTTTTTATTTTTTTTTTTAGTGGCCCAGAATTCTGACTTTTTTCTCAGAATTCTGAGATTAAAGTCAGAATTCTGACTTTTTTCTCAGAATTCTTTTTATTTTTTTTACGTGGCCCTAATACTCTTCCGTATATTTTCCTCAATTATTTATGAAATATTTATTTTTAAATTTTTCGCATGGATACTACTTTTTAAATATATGTATATTTTAAAATCTCACGTACCCCCTGGAGTGCCTTCGCGTACCCCCATTTGAGAACCACTGTGTTAGAGGACCTATGAGACTACTAGGCAGCCCATTTGTCTCCAAAACCTCTTGAGGGTCTTGAGGTTTCATTGGACCTGCACAGATTCAAGATACCTGGTACCAGACGCAGCAAAGCAGCTCCAGAACAGAACCGAGCCTCCTCCATGTTCCACAGTAGATCCAGTCTTCTTTTCATTTCAGCATCTGTGATCATAGAGCTGATGGGACTTGTCCTAAAGCTCCAATTCTGCCTCATCTGTCCAGAGGACATTCTCCCAGGAGCTTTGCAGCTTGTGAATAAGCATTTTTCTTCCAACAGCTGAGTCGTCCTCAGTGGTCCACTTTGGTTCCACCTTCAAGGTCACCTTCAATCACTTTGTTCTGGACTCTTTGATTTCCGTTCATAACGTCTGTCTCTTCACTTTGTCCTCTTGTGTTCTGGGAGGTTGTCTTCAGTCCTGTGGAGCCTAAACCTCTAAATTAAATGTCCAACTGTTGTCACGGAAACATCCAGCTGCTTGGAGACGGTCTTCTAGTCTAGAAGGTTCTTGATTTCCTCAGACAACTGTCCCTGGTCCATGTCCAGATACCAGACAGCAGAGGGACACTTTTAACCTTTTAAACAGTCTGATATTAATTACAGGACAAACTTCAGACCTGCATGAAACATTATTTTACATATTTTGAGAGGAACTAACTAATTTATTTGTCATTTGTCCATGTTTGTGTGCAGAATGTTTTGGGGCCACACGTGTGCTATGAATATAGATTATCACTCTTAATTAAAGGTGCAGAAAAGAGCCGTGAGGTCATTGATTGTACTTTTCACAGAGATCATGGAAGTTCATCACTTTTAAAAGCAAGTGATTTAAAATTTGTAGAGTGAAGCTGTGGAGCAAATTAAAGACTTAAATCATGAGCCTGGTTAGTTAGCGACACAAAACTCCACGTATGTGTGAATATATGAATATCTATGACATCATCTTTCTAAAAACCTAAATGAAGGTGGTGACAGCTCTGGATGTATTTGTGGATGTGCGTTTATTTTGTTACGGGGTTGAAGGGTCAGTGAGGTCAGGTTCATCGAGTCCACCTGGATCTTCTGTGGAGATTCAACGAGAGCGTAGATCCACTCATGAACCGACTCAGCTCTCGTGTTATTAGCCGTTCAGAACCTCTCAAAGCAACTTTTACACTTGGGGTGTTGAGCAATTAACTTGTGACGAGCACAAATATTTAATCTGTAATTGAAGAAAAATGGCGGCTGTGTCCTGTGGTGTGAAGGATTGGTCTGTGTGCTCGTGTGTTTCGTAGCCGTGGTCGTCTCTGCTCAGGAACTGGAACAGTCTGGCCGTCACGCATCCAGGCTACATGGCCTTCTTGACCTACGACGAGGTCAAGGCTCGGCTGCACCGGTTCATCCACAAACCCGGCAGGTAGGTTCCCGCTCACGGCTCGTGTCCCCGGAGCTTGGAAGTTTCAGATGAGTCTGAGAGGGATGGGTTGGTTGACGGTGTCGTCTCTTTCAGCTACATCTTCAGGCTGAGCTGCACTCGTCTGGGCCAGTGGGCCATCGGCTACGTGACGGCCGACGGGAACATCCTGCAGACCATCCCCCACAACAAACCCCTCTTCCAAGCCCTCATCGATGGATATAGAGAGGGATTGTAAGTCGAGTTTCATCGTGTTTCAAAGTGTCAGGCTCTACACTCTTGGGTGAATTATGTCTAATAACAGGGGTCGCCGTGGAAACTGCCCGTACCACAAACCAAAGCATTCATTAAGGGGCGTACCGCCGTCATTGGCTGGATCAGCTACGGTACATGCAGGGTAGTTATTAAAGCTGATGAGACGGCCCAAGCAGACGCACAGCTGAAATAGGTTTTATTTATATGTTTGGTATTGTGGGTACCGTGGTGTTATGTATGTGTTATGTAATGTTCTGCCACAGATTTCAGAAAGATTCACGAGTTTTCCGTTACAGGTTACAGGTTTAAAAAGTATTTCAAATGTAACGCGTAAGAAAGTCACATGACCCCGTACAGAACACCACGTCTGACCTCATGTTTACGTCTAGATCTGCTGTGTTGATAAAACTGCAGCAGTGAGTGGGGACGGTCCGGCTGTGTCGTCATACCAGTTCATCCCACTAGAGGAGCATTTATTGGCTCTTACATTGGCGCCCCCGTGTGGTCAGAAGTGGCGTTGCTTCGGAGCGGTTGTGGTTCGACCTGCAGCTGACTGGCTGGATTTTATTGTTGTCCTGAAAAACCTCCCGTCACCATGTTTGACATCGGCATTTGACTCGTCACCTCCCCCTGGTGGATGTGTTGCTAAGCATTAGGGTTGTCACGATCACTTGAGTTTGAGTATCTGACGATCCCGATTTTTCCCGATCCGATCACTTTTATTGGCTCCCGATACATTTCCAATACTTTTTCCCGATCAGATGCATTTTGGCAATGAATTGGAAAAAAAAAAAAGAAAAGAGGACTAAAACTCAAATGATCCCAAGTTTCTTTTCTTGTCCATCGGAGAACAACATGGACTTATATTTCAACAAAGCTTATCAGCTCTGGTGCCATAAAATATAAAAACATGAAATTGTAAACTAAAACAAAAAGCGCAGAATAGTGCAATAACAAAAATAAATACATTTAACTTCAAAAGAAGTAGTTGAATGACATTTAGTCAAACTCACAAACACAAGAAAATTTAAATACTTTTTGGCTTAACCTTAGTGCAACATTCTGAATGGCATGAAATGAATAGCAGCAGCTTAATGCAACATGAACAGATATAAAATTTCACAATTCAAACATGTAAACCATGTTAGTTTCGCTTACTTCGTCACTTCCGGCCGGATGCTGGACGCCGGCCGGAAGTGACGTTAAATGCAACGATATATAAAACGATTTAATATATATTGAAAACATTAATAACCAGGTATGTCCCGATACTTTTTTGGCCGATACCGATGTTTTGAAAATGCCGTGATCGGGCCCGATCGATCGAAACAACACTACTAAGCAACCACACAAATGCAAACGACACACTGAGATGTGTAGGGTCGTGATGGAAACGTTTGAACAGACAAATGTATAGAAATGGAGCATCTACTCGACTTTAGAGGGTTTTTTAAATAAGTCCAATTTCTTTGACAGTTCTGGCTTAGGGGTGGGTTAAAAATATCGATATATCGATATTTTATCGATATGCATGTGTAGGAACGATTATCGATACATAAATCCAAGTATCGATTTAAATTTTTTTTTTTTAATCCCGATTTTTTCCCCCCCCATTTTATCACCCAGTGCTCCTACCTAAGTCAGTCCTGGGCATTGCTCCATCTACCAACCCCGGGAAGCCCTGCACTGAGCTCAAGTCTCCTCCTTACTTGAGGAGTGAGCAGGCTGCTTCTTTTCACCAGGCAGGGTGGGGTTTCTCTGGCCGGACGTGGCGCGTGGAAGGATCATGTTATTCCCTTATTGCAACCAGAATATCGATATCGTATCGGAAATCGTATCGTCTTGGGACCTAGTGTATCGGTATCGTATCGGGAGGTCAGTAATGATACCCAGCTCTATTCTGGCTTCACAAAGTAGTTCCATAAATATTAACCTTAATTTAGCCCTCACGCAGGTACAACAGAAACGGGCCAAATTATCCGGGTTTTAGTATCAGCGTGATTGTCAATGTAAAGTCGAGTAACATTAATTTAAAACTATAGTTTTATAACATGTTGTGTTAATACGGACTACTTAGACTGTTTGTAAAGGCACCGTATCTCTTCATCTCTGCACTTTAATACCGCTCTATAAATAAAATAAAAGCTCACTTTTCAGAAACCACGTCCTAACAAGGCCGCCGCCGCCGCCGTCCCACGAGCTTCACTCGAGGACTATATTTAAAAAATCAGGTCTGTTGGTGGACTGGCAGCCGTTTACAGCCGGAGATTCAGCTGCTGTTAGTTTCTGTTCCTGAGACCTGTTTTAGTTTCAGGATCTGCTAGGAATGGGCGATATTTTACCGTTCACGATTTACCGTCAAAAAAATTCCCCACGGCAAGAATTTGTCATCTCGTGGTAAAAACGATAAATTCCTGTTGATGATGTTTTTGTGTAAAGCTGATTTATGGTTAAGGAAGGAAGGAAGGAAGGAAAGAAAGAAATGAGCCTGAAAGAAAGAAAGAAAGAAAGAAAGAAAGAAAGAAAGAAAGAAAGAAAGAAAGAAAGAAAGAAAGAAAGAAAGAAAGAAAGAAAGAAAGAAAGAAAGAAAGAAAGAAAGAAAGAAAGAAAGAAAGAAAGAAAGAAAGAAAGAAAGAAAGAAAGAAAGAAAGAAAGAAAGAAAGAAAGAAAGAAGTTTTGCAGTACAGGTGTACTAATTTAATTGGTTTTTAGCCCAGGATTTTTATATTTAATTGGTGTAGTTTAGTTAGTTTAGGTTTTTTTTATCGTCATTTTTATCGTTATCGGAATAAATGCCAGAAATGATCGTGATACATTTTTTTAGTCCATACCGCCCATCCCTAGGATCTGCACATTTCTAACAAAGCTTGGTGGTGACACTAATGAATTAGACTTTTGTCATAAGAGCAGAAAACACAGTAAGATGTTCAATGAAGAGTCCTTTTAGAGGAAAAAAAAAAGAAGCATGAAAGTTCTTCTAAGTAAAAGTACTGACGTGTTTGTGTTTGCCGGTTCTCCAGCTACCTTTTCCCGGACGGCCGAGCGCAGAACCCGGACCTCACAGGGCTGTGTGAACCTTCTCCCCAGGACCACATCAAAGTCACTCAGGTTTGTTTGTTTGCCTTCTGCCCTCCAGCCTCGCCCACTCCTGGAGAAATCCAGCTGTGGCACTTTAACGTGGCTTTGCTGCAATATTGACACCATGTGATGCCTGACACGAAGAGACGGTTGGTGGTGGTTTAGGAGGAATAAAGTTCTCGTGTGAGTGTTTGAAAGCGTCCCCGTCTTCTTCTCCTGTCCCTGCAGGAGCAGTACGAGCTCTACTGTGAGATGGGCTCCACGTTCCAGCTCTGCAAGATCTGCGCAGAGAACGACAAGGACGTGAAGATCGAGCCCTGCAGACACCTGATGTGCACCTCCTGCCTGACGGCCTGGCAGGTGAAGCTGCGCTGCTCAGATTACAGTAGATCCGTCTCCTCTACCCGCCCTAAACTTTTAATTAAGTCCAGTTTTAAAGCTTTATTTCCAACAGCATCAGATGATTTTAATCAACTGTCTTGTTTTTGTCTTCCAACACAGAGGGTGATTTTATTGCAGCTACGTCCTTGTTATTCTTTTATCATCATTTACAACGTGAAAACTTTCAAACTTCCTGCTCGCATTTATAGATAATATAAACGTTTTTTTCTTTTCCAGTGAACGGGTCAAAGGCCACTTATCTTTGTCGGTTGTTAAAACATTTGAATTTTGCTGACGGTTGCTTTGAATTTGTTTTATCAGAAAGAAGCGTTGAGACGGATCATGTCTGTTTACTGTGGTTTTGATTAACTCCCTAATGATTAATGACGTTATTAAGGGAGTTTAAATGTTATTTAAAATTCCATTTTTTTTTACCCCCTTTTTTTTTGTTAAAACATCATTGTGGCTTTTATTGTTAAGAAAACAAAACCTCAGATAAAATATTTTTTCCACCCGGCTATTGTTTATATTATGAAACTGAAGTGGAAGAAGACTACCGGTACTTACTTCTGCTCTCTGAAGATCCAGAACTTAAATCTGGTTGAGGTCTGGACTTTGACCCGGTCATTTCAGAACCGTCACTCTTCAATTTTTCATCATCCCAGAGTAGATTTGCTGCTGTGTTTTTTGATAATTTCTTGTCACGTGACCCAGTTTCATTCGAGCTTTAGCTACCGGTCAGATGTCTCTGGAAGAGTCTCGTCTGCAGGCGACACCTTGGTCAACGTACTCTCCGCAGATACCCGGGTTATATCTAGATTGCTGTACGGCGTTAAACTTCTGCCTCGTGTTTGCTGGCCTTGCTCTGAACGTTGCAGTGCTTGTGTTTCCGTGTCAGGAGTCGGAGGGTCAGGGCTGCCCGTTTTGCCGCTGTGAGATTAAAGGCACGGAGCCCATCGTGGTGGATCCCTTCCACCCGAAAGCTGGCGGAGCTTCGTTCGCCGGCTTTCAGGCCTCCAGCCGAGCAGAAGCTGCCGCCAACGAGGACGAAGAGGACGACCGGCTGGAAGACCAGCACCTCGTCATGAGCAGACTCGCTTGTCGCAAGGTGAGACGGCCGCTTACAGACGTTGGTGGGAGGATCCCGTCACTCACGGCTGTGAACTTTGTTTTTATTATTTTTGCATAAATGTCATGAAAGACGAACGTTGAGTTGGACGTCTCCGGGTGTTTGTGGGTGTTTGTGGGTGTGCAGGTGGAGCGGCCAGCGTCTCCGGTGTCTCAGCTGCCTCCGGTTCCTCCACGGCTGGACCTCCTGCAGCAGAGATCCTCCAGCTCCCACGCTGCCCTGGGGCCGGGGGCCACGGCCAAGGTGAGGACCCCCTGGTTGTGGGACGAGATCTAAAGGATAAGCCTTCATTTTTCTGGTCTGTCTTAAAGGCCTGCAGGTACATATCTGCGGCGGCTGGAAGATCCCGTCTAATAAGAGTTCAGCAGACGATAAAAAGACTAAATCCACTGTAGTCGGTCCGTGAAAACGTTATGGAACAAAGAGATACTGTCTCTGTCACGGCTCAACGAGGAAAAACAGCTCGGGGGAGAAAGACGGGGATTTTTGTTTTATTTATATCAACATAATTTGACTTTGAGAGGCTGAATTCATCTAAACACCAACTGAACTCCAAGTGTTTTCTGTGAAAGGATAACTATTAAATCATCTTACCCAGAACTGTTACACTTTAGGTTTTTAAGCACAAAAAAAAAAACGGGTTTAAAAGAGGTGGCACAAACTTCTGCATAAGACAGTTGGACCGAATCATTTATCATCAGGTCCGTTCACTCTGGAAGTCTTGTTATGCCTCATTATTATTCACATCAGGCAAATGGGTTTCTTTAAGAGATGTTTGGTCGCCTGACGTGTCTGTGAGGTTTCTGCTGCTTTTCTGTAAAAACACCTCGTAGGAGTTTCTGAGGTTGTGGGGAACATTAACGTCACTGAGCGACTGCTGAAGATGCTAAACTGAAGTGTGACGCATGTGGTCAACTCACAGCTGCAGCAAGTCATTTCCACGACAACGGTGTAGTTTCCCTCTGGGATCAATAAATGTAAGCGATCAGTTCAGTTTGATGGGTGAAGGGAGAATGGAGCAGGAGAAGAACCAGCAGTCGCTTGACTCCAGTCAAAAAGGTTCCTCATCTGTGGCCACAGACTCAAAGTAATGAGTGAAAGAAGTTCCTGCAGAGCAGAAGGTCCAGGTGTTTAGGAGCCGTTGTCCTGCAGGCTTTAGTAGACCTGATTCCAGAGGTGTCAAGTAACGAAGTAGAAATACTTTGTTACCTTACTTAAGTAGAAATTTTGGTTATCTATACTTCACTGGAGTCATTATTTTTCAGACGACTTTTTACTTTTACTCCTTACATTTTCACGCAATTATCTGTACTTTTTACTCCTTACATTTTAAAAACAGCCTCGTTACTCTATTTCATTTCGGCCTTGAAAAAAAAAAATATCCAGTTAAATTGCTCCATCCGGATAGAGTGAATTTGGTTGTAGTTGGATGAGAAGTATAAACATAATACCATTCCGACACCCTATTGGTTTGTACGCGTCTGCTCTCTGAAACACATGTTAATGCTCAATAGTACACATATATGGTTCTTTAATATATTTGCATTATACTAAGATGCATTCATTTTCAATGGCTTTTGTCCTTAATGGCTTTTTCCCCCTTACATTACTTTTACTTTTATACTTTAAGTAGTTTTGAAACCAGTACTTTTATACTAGTAAAAAACTTGAGTTGATACTTCAACTTCTACAGGAGTATTTTTAAACTGTAGTATCTATACTTCTACCTGAGTAATGAATGTGAATACTTTTGACAACTCTGCCTGATTCCTGGGATCCGTCCCCTTGTTCTCAGTCTGCACAAGTCTGCTGACGAGCCCACTGTTTACATCAGAATGTTGCTGTATATGTATGTGTAGTCAGCGACTGTTTATTTACACCCATGTTCTGATTGGACGTTTTAGATGTGGTTTATGACTCGTGACCCGCCCTGCAGTTTTCCCGCCCATCCAGATCTTTCACTGCTTTCCTGACGTCTTCAACGTGGTTCTGCTGGTTCGTGACTCCATCCTCTCCTCCCTGCTCTGTCCCAGATCCCGGCCACTCACAGAGACAAGCCTCTACCTCCTCCTCCAGCCCTCAGAGAGCTGCCGCCCCCCCCGCCCCCGGAGCGCCCTCCCCTGGTGGGCCAGGAGTCCTCCAGGCTCCAGAGGAGGCCGCTGCCCTCCACCCCCGACCAGCCCGCCTGGGCGTCCAACTACATGGTCCCCAGACCTGCAACGAAAGCCCCGGTGGCGGCGGTGGTGGCGGCGGCGTCCTCCAGCGCTCTGAGCAACGGCACCAACGGAGAAGGAAGCAAAACCCACCACGCAGCCACCAACGCCGTCTACTGTCTGGCTGCCAGGTAAGGAGCTCAGGCGGGGTTAGGGTTAGCATCGACTAAAATGGGTGATATTTTACCGTTCATGATAAACCGTCACCCACCCACTGTAAGAATTTGTCATCTTGCGGTAAAAACGATAAATTCCCGTTGATGACGTTTTTGTGTAAAGCTGATTTATGGTTAAGGAAGGAAGGAAGGAAGGAAGGAAGGAAGGAAGGAAGGAAGGAAGGAAGGAAGGAAGGAAGGAAGGAAGGAAGGAAGGAAGGAAGGAAGGAAGGAAGGAAGGAAGGAAGGAAGGAAGGAAGGAAGGAAGGAAGGAAGGAAGGAAGGAAGGAAGGAAGGAAGGTCTTTCGCTCGCTCATCTTTCTTTCTTTCTTTCTTTCTTTCTTTCTTTCGCTCGCTCATCTTTCTTTCTTTCTTTCTTTCTTTCTTTCTTTCTTTCTTTCGCTCATCTTTCTTTCTTTCTTTCTTTCTTTCTTTCGCTCTTCTTTCTTTCTTTCTTTCGCTCATCTTTCTTTCTTTCGCTCGCTCATCTTTCTTTCTTTCTTTCTTTCGCTCGCTCTTCTTTCTTTCTTTCTTTCAGGCTCATCTTTCTTTCTTTCTTTCTTTCGCTCATCTTTCTTTCTTTCGCTCTTTCTTTCTTCTTTCTTTCTTTCTTTCGCTCATCTTTCTTTCTTTCTTTCTTTCGCTCGCTCATCTTTCTTTCTTTCTTTCTTTCTTTCGCTCGCTCATCTTTCTTTCTTTCTTTCTTTCTTTCGCTCGCTCATCTTTCTTTCTTTCTTTCTTTCTTTCTTTCTTTCTTTCTTTCTTTCGCTCATCTTTCTTTCTTTCTTTCTTTCTTTCTTTCTTTCTTTCGCTCATCTTTCTTTCTTTCTTTCTTTCGCTCATCTTTCTTTCTTTCTTTCTTTCTTTCTTTCGCTCATCTTTCTTTCTTTCTTTCTTTCGCTCATCTTTCTTTCTTTCTTTCTTTCGCTCATCTTTCTTTCTTTCTTTCTTTCGCTCATCTTTCTTTCTTTCTTTCTTTCGCTCATCTTTCTTTCTTTCTTTCTTTCGCTCATCTTTCTTTCTTTCTTTCTTTCGCTCATCTTTCTTTCTTTCTTTCTTTCTTTCTTTCTTTCTTTCTTTCGCTCTTCTTTCTTTCTTTCGCTCTTCTTTCTTTCTTTCTTTCTTTCTTTCTTTCTTTCTTTCTTTCTTTCGCTCTTCTTTCTTTCTTTCTTTCTTTCTTTCTTTCTTTCTTTCTTTCGCTCATCTTTCTTTCTTTCTTTCTTTCTTTCGCTCATCTTTCTTTCTTTCTTTCTTTCTTTCTTTCTTTCGCTCTTCTTTCTTTCTTTCTTTCTTTCTTTCTTTCAGGCTCATCTTTCTTTCTTTCTTTCTTTCGCTCTTTCTTCTTTCTTTCGCTCTTTCTTTCTTTCTTTCGCTCATCTTTCTTTCTTTCTTTCTTTCTTTCGCTCTTCCTTCTTTCTTTCTTTCTTTCTTTCTTTCTTTCAGGCTCATCTTTCTTTCTTTCTTTCTTTCAGGCTCATCTTTCTTTCTTTCGCTCTTTCTTCTTTCTTTCGCTCTTTCTTCTTTCTTTCGCTCTTTCTTCTTTCTTTCGCTCTTTCTTTCTTTCTTTCGCTCATCTTTCTTTCTTTCTTTCGCTCATCTTTCTTTCTTTCTTTCGCTCGCTCATCTTTCTTTCTTTCTTTCTTTCTTTCTTTCGCTCGCTCATCTTTCTTTCTTTCTTTCTTTCTTTCGCTCGCTCATCTTTCTTTCTTTCTTTCTTTCTTTCGCTCGCTCATCTTTCTTTCTTTCTTTCAGGCTCATCTTTCTTTCTTTCTTTCTTTCTTTCGCTCATCTTTCTTTCGCTCATCTTTCTTTCGCTCATCTTTCTTTCGCTCATCTTTCTTTCTTTCTTTCTTTCTTTCTTTCTTTCTTTCGCTCATCTTTCTTTCTTTCTTTCTTTCTTTCTTTCTTTCTTTCTTTCTTTCTTTCTTTCATTCGCCAGAAATTATTGTGATACATTTTTTAGTCCATACCGCCCATCCCTAGCATCGACACGTAACACAAGGAGTAAAGAGCCTGGGAACCGGGCTCAGAGCTGCACGCTCATTGGAAATGTCTTCTCAGGTCTCTGTCGGTGGTTTCCGGAGGAGAAAAACCATCATCTGACTCTGAGGAAAACGAGTACATGAGTCCCACCTCCCTCCCCGTTTCCGGCGTCCAGTGGGTCATAACGGGCTCTTTGGTTCCTCCCGCGCCACAGACCAACAACCAGAGCGACGTCAGGTAAGCAGGACCACGTTGGGCCTCCATTTACTTGGTTTCTTCTTGTGTGACAAAACCAAACTTCTGGGAGTTCCTGATCATTAAAAGATGATCTCACATCCTCATCACTACAAAGACGGATATAAAACAACGCCACCAGCTGAACGGATCATCAGCGCCCAGACAGATTCAGATCCTCGGGGACGCGGGTGCCAGATGTGAGGAGGCTCTGAGGAAACAGGATCCTTAAAAACTGTGTCTTAGAAGCATTGTTTGATTGACTGTTGACACTGTCTGCAGTCTCGTAAAAACGTCCCCCGATCTTATGGCGCTTTTATTCTAGTACCTACTCAGCGCGACTCGTCTCGCCTGTTTCTTTTAAATACCCAGTAGGCGGGTTGCTGTGACGTATTTGATTGTGTGATCTAAACAGAGAAGACAACAACACTAAAGATGGAGATGATAGATGTGCTGCTGGGTCTGGGGCTGGTGTTCGATATCAAGTTAAAAAATGAGAGTGAAAGAAGTTTAAAGCGGCAATGCTTTTCTTTTTTTTTTGTTTTGTCTCGGCGCCCTGAAAAGTCAGCTGGAGCCGCGAGCAGCTATGAAGAGACAGAGCTCCTGGTAGATCTGGTCGTTCCTTATCGCCCGTCTAGATCCCTTTTTAATTCTCTCGTCGGCCACCAGGTTTATGAACATCTGCACCTCAGAGTTGGATCACCAAACAGACCTCTGCTGCCGTTGCTGCTGGAATAAAATGAACAAGAAGCCGTCAGTCGCTCTTTCACTGATTTCCTCCTCCTGACTCAGACGTCTGACTCCAACCCCCCGACCAATCGGTGGCCTGTAGTGTGATGACATCAGATCCAGGGTCGACTCAGAACCTCGGCAGAATAGAAACAGAAAAAGTATCACGCCTCGACCCCCAGTGAGAAGCGCCAAGTCGAGTTGAGTAGGTACTAGTGCAGGGGTCGGCAACCCAAAATGTTGAAAGAGCCATATTGGACCAAAAACACAAAAAAACAAATATGTCTGGAGCCGCAAAAAATGAAAAGTCTAATGCTGAAGTACAATCTCGAGAAAAGTCTAAATGTTGAGAAAAAAAGTCAAAATGTCGAGGAAAAAAAGTCAAAATGTCGAGAAAAAAAGTCAAAATGTCGAGAGAAAAAAGTCAAAATGTCGAGAGAAAAAAAGTCAAAATTTCGAGAAAAAAAGTCAAAATTACGAGAAAAAAGTCAAAAGATCGAGATTAAAAAGGAAAGGAAAAAGGGAAAAAATGAAGAAAAGGAAAAAAAAGAAGAAAAAAAAGGAAAAAAAAAGGTCAAACATTTCTGAAAAAGCTCCAGGAGCCACTAGGGCGGCGCTAAAGAGCCGCATGCGGCTCTAGAGCCGCGGGTTGCTGACCCCTGTACTAGTGGAAAAGCGCCATTAGTTTTGAAGTCATCTTTCAGACGGCTCAACTGCTGGGTCAACCCTTACATGACCGTTACACCAGCAACTCCACCTCCGTTCCAGTTCATCCCGGGGGTTCTGGATGGTGTTGAGGTCGGGACCAGTCCACTTCTTGAAACCAGGTCTTCCTGGTCATTGAGGGAACAAAAGACGAGCTTCTCTGAACGCCTGACATCGTCCAGGATGAAGATTGTGCTTCACCGGAGACGAGGAGCCAAAAATCCAGAAGGACGGATCCGTCCCAGGATCCCTCCTCCACCAAACCTCACTGATGGTGACGTTCTCCCAGCATCCTCCACACCCGGACGGAGATTCATCTGCTCTACAGAACACTGTTGGCATTGTTTACGTCGCTCCCTCCGTCTTCTGCTTGAACTCAGTCTTTAGCAGCTGTGGTCAGATACTTTTGTTCTCGTCCAGAAGAGCGATCCAGGAAATAACTTCCCCACACGAAGCTGAGGGCTCGTTTAAACCGTCTGGGATGAACTTCTGAGCCCAGACCCGTTCACCCGCAGGTCTGAGTCCAGCAGGTGGCGCCACAGCCTCACGCGGGCTCAGACACGGCCCCGTTAGTTCTCAACCGCTGACGGACGCGCTCTTAAATAATTCAGCAAAGAAGAAGAAGAACATGCAGCGTTCAAGGAGATGAAAGCAGCTTCTAACGGTTTGGCTCTTTGATGAAATGATGATGGAGGGTAAAAACCAGGACCTGGGTTTCATTCATCAGTGGAGGGGGGGGTGACCGGGAAACTCAGCTGAAATATTAAAGACGCAGAGCTGAGTGGGGGTTTAGGGACGTGAGCGAGAAGCTGAAGGAGGCTTTAGTTACAGTCCTCTGAATAGGGGGACGCAGAGCTGTGAAATGATTTTCACCTCTTTCTTCCCTCTCTCCACTCTGGAAGACCAACACCGCTCCTGTTGCCAGAAAAAAGCCCAAAATATAATAAAAGACACTTCACACCCCGGAAACTCGCTGTTTGAACTGCTGCCATCTGGGAAACGATAGACTCATGAAAACGAGGACAAACAGACTCAAACAGCTTTTATCCAACAGCAATAACCACTCTTAACAAAAACAGGAGCTAATGTGCAATAACAATAACAAAGATGATCGTAAGCTGATGAAGGTTCTTGTGGGGTCCGTGTGTTGATGTGGAAGGGTGAATGTGTCTAGAGATATATATGTTTATTTTATTTGTTTATATTTTAAAGCAGCACTATGTAACTTTTCCACCTTAATATAATATTTCCAGAGTTACTGTGATGGTACATCAACTTCCAACAGGTTTAATGACACCTGTCATGGTCTGAGGGGTCTGTACTAGGGCTGGGGATCGATTCGATTCCGATTCTTAAGATTCAGAATCGATTATCACGATCCGATTCGATCCGATATTGATTTGGGTTACTGTTAATAAAACTGTTTTTTCAGCTGTTGCATGAATTATATGACTGTAGTTCTGCAATATATTAATACTAGTATTATATTGAGATTAAACAGCAAATATTGGCAGCTAATGATGCTGTAAGGACCAATCAGCTCCCAGAATGCTGATAGAACTGCTTTCAGAAACATCATGTGGGGCAGAATTATCTAACAGATTCAGGGAGGAAACAGAGGACGAAAGAAATCGCTTTTATTTTTTCCCCATTTATGAGAATTTGGTTTTTAACATTTATGCAAATGTAACCCCAAGACAGTATATAAAGCAAAGAAATATAGGCAATTTATGCAATTATAACTGAAAACTTTAATGTTTTCATACCTTTAAACATATTTAAAGGCAAAAACATGGCACCAGTTATTCTCGTGTCCAACAAAATATTCCTTTCTTGGGCATAAACAAAAAAGTACCAAAAGTTGTAATGTAATGATGAAAATTTTTTTTTTTTTTTTTTTAAATCGCTCTTTAGACATATGAATCGATTTTTAGGAATTAATATGAGAATCGATTTAAAATCGGAGAATCGATTTTTTTCAACACAGACCTAGTCTGTATCGCCTTCACTGGCACTATGTAACTTTGAGGTGCATGGTAGGAACCCTGCCACACTACTGCTTTTGTCCAAAGGAGCCGCCAAACTCAACAAAAGCTAAAAGTTACATTGTGCTGCTTTAAATGACATTTTATTGGATTATTTTTCATTTATTTTATTATTTTATATCTGATGCGCTGACTGGAGAGCACTTTTAATTTCGTTGTACATACGTTATAATGACAATAAAGAACTATCACTATCACTTCAGCAGCGAGCCGGGCGACGGCGACAGCGACACCGAGGACCCCCAAGTGTACGAGTCCATGTGCATCATCCAGGCTCAGGCCGGCGGCTCGGAGGCGGCGCCGGCGGCCGACACCGGTAAAGCAGGAAGCAGCTGTTCCAGCTGTTCCAGCTGTGTTCGCTGGACGTTCATTCGTTTACTCTCCTGTTGTCGGAATGTAAAAATGGTGTTCTGTTTTATGGGCTGCGAGGTCGTCATGGTGACGTTTGTGTTTCAGAGCAACATCCAGCTGTGGTCTCCCAGGACAAGAAGGAGGACACGAGTGCGGAGGACATTTACGACTGTCCCCGGCCCGTCGTCCCCCCCGCCCCCACCAGAAGAACCGTATCAGAGATCAGCGGTCCCGCCGCCGCCTTCAGCACCCTCAGCATCGACGCGCCACTGGACACCAGTACGTTCCTCTGCTTCCATACTTGTCCTCTGAAAGGACGTCCTCTTGTCTCTGGGTGAAATGACGTACTGAACACGTCACACGAGCGCGGCTGCTCGTCGTGAAGGTTTCCGGTTCTCGACGTAGGTTCCTGAATATCTGCTGATCTGAGAAGCGGAGATGGACCAGCTCATCTGACCTGTTTCAGAACATGACCCCCGATCAGTTATTACTAGGGGTGTAACGATACACTAATCTCACGATACGGTACGATACACAATATTGAGATCACGATACCGATACGATATTATAGCAGTATTTTTTTTAAAACCTTGAATGAGGAATATATGACTAGAAAAAATGTTCTTTTATTTGAAAGACACAAAATACAAAACAATGCTGTGCATTTGCTCTATTGTTACAGTTTATAATGTTTTATAACTGTTTAAGTTTTAAAGAGAAAGCCAGGCCAACCATTTTCCATAAACTGAACTAAAAGTAAATGTCAGGTTTGCATTATGCATCTTCAGTTTGTGGCAAAATATTTTTACTTGTATGAAACTGAATAGTTTCTCTCATGTATGATTTGACTTTTTCCTTTTCCAGAAATGTAACAACTAAAATTTAATAAATAAATAAATACAAGTAAATAAATACATTTTTACATCATAAAAAAGATTGATTCATGCTCACCTTATAAGTGTAAGAGGAGATTTATTTTTGTTAAGAAGGTTATTTTGGTAATTCAGGGTTCATTATTTTATAAATATATTCTTTATATTCTGATGTAAATCAGGGACTATAATGACACTAGTCAGTTTTTCTGTAGTGATTAGTCTGTTTTAGATTGGGCGGAGTGATACGCCACAGTACGGCACTAGCTGCTGTGTTGACGTTCTAAAATCCTACACTGTAGAGCGGACTTTAAAGTACACTCGAACTCGGAAGAAGTTCCCCCCGTGTTTATCCTACTAAAAAGGTTTAATTTAATAAGGTAAGGCTTAACTCTACACCGGCCTTACATAAGTAAAGGTTCAGAGCTCAAAACGGTCCTAGTTTCTTCTGAGTGGACTAAGATTTTGGTCCGCGGATCGAGGCGCGGTCGGCACGCATTACTAGTCAACACAATAGATTAATATTAATAACCCAATATCGCGATACACTTTGTCACCTCCACGACACCTTTCGTGACGTTTTTGTATCGCAAAATTTCGTGGCACGATATATTGTTACACCCCTAGTTATTACATAAATAAAAACTCCCCAGTTTACCCTCCGTGTTCTGACGTCAACCAACTTCCTCATGTTTTTCCCAGGTGCCTTTGCAGCAGGAGTGGAGCCTGAGCGCCCCCCCAAACCGCTCCCACGTCGAGCCAACTCGGACCGGCGGCCTCGACCGTTCAACCGCGAGTTCTCTGCTCCCTTGCCCGAGCTCCCCGGTCCCTCCTCGGCCTCGTGTCCCCCTGCTCCTCCTCCTCCTCCTCCTCCTCCCAGCGGCCCGGGGAGCCTGGCCCTGAACGGGGAGATCGAGTGCCTGATGTCCCAGGGCTACTCCATCCAGGACATCCAGAAGGCCCTGATGATCGCCCAGAACAACCTGGAGACGGCCAAGAACATCCTGCGCGAGTTCGTCTCCATCCCCTCCGCGGCGCACATCGCCACATAGTCGCTCCGGTCCGGCTCGTCGTCCGCGCCGCCGCTCCGTGCCGTTGCCATGGACACCTCTGCCGAGCACTTTCCTGCAGTTCTGCGTTCAGAAGACAAACATCCAAAGTCAGTTGTGGCTATGTGTCGGGTATTATTTACTTTCCAAGGTTTTAGTTGGACTACTTTGGAGCCAGTGCCAAGTAACCGCCCCGGAGGTTGGAGGTTCAGCCAGAAGGACCAGAGGGACGTTGGCGTCCGCCGGTTCATGCATGACAGAAGCTTTGACTGCTGGAGCGTCTCCCTCCAGTCCCGCTGTCCGCGGCTCCTCCGGGCTTCCTGGGTTGATTCTGGCGTACAAAGTTTAGTCGGACGTTAGCCGAGCTCTGTGGCGTCTGTGGCGTTTGGGTCCAGTATGGCGTTGCTTGGCGTCGTTGCATCGCTGTGGTTGGCTCCTCCGTGTTCAGCTGTGCTCTCATGGTGTTCATCGATGTTTGTTGTGCTAACAATAACTGAGCTAGAGTTGTTTTTCTTCTAATTTCATCATTTCCTGTGTGAGGGTGTGGTCAGGGCGGCTTTAGGCGACGCCCACACCAAACCCCACACGTCTACTTGCTCTAATGTGAAGCTAACGGTGAGTTTTCAGGTGATCGTGCATCTTTACTTTCCAAACATTGTTTACGTCACTACCCTTCATACCCCCACGTTCATTTGGTTGCTAGGCGACCTGTCCACCAGGGTGACGGGTCGACTACCGATACCAACAAACATGGCGGCTGGATTTTATTTGCGCTCGTAATAAACTGAAGGAAACAAACGCAGCTGTGCGGACGGACCGCTACAACTTAATGTTCAAATGTTCACATTAACAAATCATGAAGAAGAAGCTCCTCGACCTGAGAAACTCACCCTTCATGAGATGCCCCGCCTCCTGTCAGTGATTGATCATGTTTGTTCTGGCTGTTTTCAGTTATAACGGTGAACGAGGATCATGTTTTTATTGTTTTTTTTTTTACTAAAGTGTACTTATGAGATGGGCAGCTGGTGTATGAAGGGGAGACGGTAGAATTACTTACCCTACCTTTAACTCCACATCTGAGCTGCAGCTACATGTGCGGGAGGAGGAGCCGGCTGTTGCTTCCTGTGGCGTTTTCAGCCCGTTTTCACTGGTCTGCAAGTCCACGGAGCAAAAGTGTCAGTCGTTGGTGTTTCTGGTGTAATGAGGACGGAGATCTGGGAGGTTCCAGTGTGGATGAGGACCAGTGTCGTTTAGCAATGAACTTGAAGTAGTGCGGGCGGGGCCTGAGTCTAAAACGATTCCTAAAAGGTAAACCAGGTCAGCAAGTCACAACAGTCTCAGACCTGGGCCCGTGTTCCTCTTCTCAGCTATGAATCCTGGGAAAACTTGAGGACCCGGCCGGCTCTTCAGACCGTTCTGACTGGACGTTAATCTGTTCCACTTCTGCGTTCTAATAACTCTCCTCGCAGCAGCTAACTTCACGGCCATCTTCAGATATTTACAGACAAACCCAGAAACGTTCACGTCTGCAGAAGGAAGATGAACGTTTGAACTTTTACTTTGAATTTGAGATCTGTGTTGGAGCCAAACGGGCGTCTCAGGGAGGGAAACCGAGCTGGTCGTTGCAGATTCACCCCTCAAACATTCCACAAACGTTTGAATTAAGATGTTTTAGATGATGAAACGGAGACGTTTCCGTTACATGAACAGTATCTGGAGCCACCAGAAGATCAGTCAGTCCTCAGTTACAGCAAAATGAAAATCTCCTTGATTAAGAATTGTAATCAGACTCAAATATTCACTGGTGTGATGATGTTGGAGGTTTTACTCACAGAGTTGAGTTCCTAAAGTCACAAATCTCCAAAATTATAAAATTAATTCAGACTTTTTGTGTTTTCTACAGTTAATAAAATTACAGATTCATATGTATTTCATAAACGAAATCCGGTTATGAAATATGAAATATATTATTTGATCATGCTCAGCAAATATTGGTGTTGACTCACAAGGATTAATTAACACTGTTTGTTTGGCGACTTCAAGTTCAAATCTGACCTGTTTTGTTGAACTAATCCACATATTAGATGTTAAACTCTTCAACCCTGAACTTGATGACAAGCAATGAAATCATCGCTTTAAAAACAGAAACCTTTTCCCTGCATTCATCTACTTCCTCCAAATAATCGTATAAATCCCCGTCTGAACGGACCAGAACTAAAACTCTTATAGTATTTAACGCCGAGCGCGGTGGCGCTTTCTGCTGGACAAACATTGTAACTACCAGAGTTGTTGCAGACACGTTTGTCTCAGTAGCTCTGGTTGTAAAGAAAAGATCTCATCCTACTGGTTTGACTCGTTTATTTTATTTCTTTAAACATCAACATGTGTAAAAGGATTCTACGATCTCAGACTAAAACTCCTGCGGTTGTGATGATGCACCTGCAGTCGCTAAAACATCTGTAAAAACACTTGGCTAGAAACGTGTCTCACTTCTGGACTGAAGTCTGCGGGACAAACTTTCCTCCACGTTGACTCATCGCCGTGTTTCCTTCAGACTCGCCGGTAAACTCTTCACATCCAGTAACTAACCGTCTCTGTTGGTTAATCTTCTCAGCTAGCCTTCTCAACACAAACTAACTTAAGAGTTCATTGCTTTGTTATTGCCTGTGTAGATATGAATTTATTTATTGTCTTTTTAATATCCTCTGCATTCATTGTGCTGCCATGTTTTCATGCCTAAGCCATTAAGATTTTTAATTAAACTGTATTTTCTTTAACGTTTGATCTGTGTGGTTTGTGCGAGAATGTTAACGTCAGTGAAAACGAACAGCCTGAGACGAAACATCTGGAAAAACTGTCCACAAATAGCGAAGCACTTTCAGAGTAATTGTGAAGACTTTAAATCTCTTGTCCGGAGAGGTGATGTCATCAAAAGGTTTACAGAAACTGTAGGAATCTCTGTAGGCTGGGGACAGGAAACAGATGATCAGATGATCTTCAGGCCTTTGGGGGAAAAAAAAGAAGAAAAAGACCTGACCCTGAGATGAAAGAACGCTTCTGGAAACCGCCAAGATCACAGATGTTTGTCTTGGCGTTACACAAAAACAAATCAACTTTTACAGTTAAACATCGACGAGAAAAACAAAAAACACGTGGGCAATACCACGTACCTCCTCACTGCTGCTGCAGGATCTAAGAGGAAGTTTCAGCCCAGTGAAGCTCATCATCAGCAGGTGTTTAGGCAGTTAGTTGATCTGAAGAATTCAGGTGTGCGTTAACATAACACTAAGGACCAAATCCACAAAAGGATTGCGCGGCTTTTGCGGCCGCTAAACCGGTGCAAATGAGACAAAAAGAGAGCGTCTAATTCACAAAGCACCCGCAAAGGGCGAATTGCACCACAAACTGCGCTGCCAAGCAGATAGTGTCATGGTGCGCCTGTGCCATTTGCATGCATGTAAATTAGGTAATATTCATACATTCGGTGCAAAATTTCCCACTTTCTATGCAAATAAGCCTCATTGCAAAAACCATCTAATTCACAAAGGCCAGCGCTATTTGCCACACGCAAAAAAAGTGGAGCAAATACCGTCTTTTCGAAGCGTGTATTAACTGCGCGCAAACTCACTCCTCACTCCCCGTCTGTCTCTGCTTCTCTCTCTCTCTCTTCAATATCATTCAAGCCTGTGTGATACTGAATGATATTAAAGGTGAAATCTACAGTCAGACATGACTGTAGACAGTCAGATCAAGTGGGGTTGTGGACTTATCGGATTTAAAAATAAAAATAACAGGATGGAGCTCAGGATTCATCCATACAGTAAGGGGCTGCTTTATTACAAACAATTCCACCATATAAACATATAAATCTAGAATGTGTGTGTTTAACAGCTGACCTGTAGGTGTGTGTAGCAAAACACAGAACATGAATTACCATTAGATCCTGATCTGATCCCGATCCGGTGTTAATGAAGTTACCGGTGCTGTGCCTTGTGCGTAAATGCGCACAGCCTCTTAACATTTGACATTTCATTAGCTTATGTCATACATGCGAAATACTAGAGAAGTACAAATACGTGAAAGTTGAGGCTGTTGTGCTCTCTGCAGTTTTCATTATCGACCAATGTGTGTGCTGAAATATGGAGAACACTGGAAACAGCTCCGCTCACTTACTCAGACAAGGGAAAATTGCACTCAGCTGTAAAACTTTATGGGCGTGTTTGCGCCGGCATATCATTAGAGCAAAATCTTTTGTGAATAGGACCTTAAAGCGGGGCAAATTGCGGGCGCAAATGCGGCGCAATTTGCGGGCGCAATCTATTCTTTGTGGATTTGGCCCTAAGAAGGAAAGACATCAGTGATGTTTTAAAAGACGGAGGTTTTGCTGCAGATTAATGTGGAGGTGACGGAGCAGCTTCTATTGTGAGTTGAACTTTCTGGAGATTTTAATGTTTGGAGAAACCAAAGTCCAGCATTTCAGCAGAAACACCTCAGTGGCAGTAGTGGAGGGATGATGTTTTAGCAGCTACATGACCTTTGACCCCTGTTGTCATTCAGCAGACCACAAACTCCTCTGTAGTCCAGATACTTGACTGAAACTGGGTCATGTGACAGGACCAGAAGTAAAAATAATTCAGTTCAGACCTGGACCCGGTAGGAAGGCTCTGACAGAGTGAATGCTGTGAAGGAGCTGAAGTTGCTGCTGGAGGAGGATCCTCATCCTCATGCTGCTGAGTCATGGTGGTACTTGGTGTCAGAGGTGGACAGAGTACTCGACCCCAGTACTTGAGTAAGAGTACAAATACTACTGGTCAAAATTTACTCTGTTACAAGTAAAAGTAGCTCAGTCAAAATATTACTCGAGTAAGAGTAGAAAGGTACTTGCTTTTAAAGGTACTTAAGTATCCAAAAGTAAATGCTTTTAAATTTACTTTAAGTAAAAGTAAGAGTAAGAGTAAATTTCTTATTTTCCACATCAGTAAATTACTATATTTTTTCTAAATTAATTTAAGGATTTTTTAACTCTTGTTTCTGAGAATTAACTCTTTGAAACCAGCTGCACTGATGTGCTGCTTTTAGAACCACAATGTTATATAAAACCTGCAGAAACACCAAGAACAAATCAAATGAATGGGATCATAAGAGGACAGCAGATGATGCAGAGTTTATTAACAATCATGAACTGAAACCAAATGAACCTGCACCATCCAACTAAGTCTGGATCCCCTTCAAAGACCACTGCTTTACAAAAAACTACATCTCTGCTTTCAATAACTCAATGTTGAAGTCACTTAACTTTACAGGAAGGACATGTACCAGTACAATATAGCAATATAGAGCATAACAAACTGTCTCCCAATATCCGTCTAAAAATAGGATTTTAGGGAAGAAGAAAAAAGAGCAGACCTGAAAGTAACAAGTACTTTTCAGCCTTCCTAGAAATTTACTCGAGTAAAAGTAAAAATATTTGTCTTGGAAATGTATTCAAGTGAGAGTAATAAGTACCAAAGAAATCTAATACTCAAGTAAAGTACAAATCCTCTGGATATGTACTTAAGTACAGTACTCAAGTAAATTTACTCCGTTACTGTCCACCACTGCTTGTTTTTGGCTTAATTTTTGTTAAGTAAATAATTCTGTGAGTGTATTTGCTCTAATAGAGTCCCTGCAACCAGATCTTTATTACGTTCTTACACAAAGTAAACTGGATAAAACGAGGGCACCGACTTGTACACGCCCGTGTTTGTGGACGTCTGTAAACGCCAGCTCCAATTAGATTTTTCTGCCTTTGTTTTTCTGTCTGAGCTCTCTAATCTCTGAGATGAGGGAGCCGTTTCAACCGGGACGTTTGGAGCTTTTCCTGATTTCTTCCGCAGCCCTGAATGCGTCGCAGATGTCGGCCGCGTTTTCCGTCCAGAAACAGAAACCTGAGCTTCAGCCGGAGTCGTTTCCAGCTGATGACAGCGGTTTGGAGGCTCCTTCCCACCTCCCTCCCCCCCGCCGGACCGTTCCCGTCGCTCTCTAACCTCTGCAGAAACCACAGCAGAAGTGCTCTTTTGTTCAAACGAAACCTTTTATTTGGCATTATTTCCTTGCAAAATAAAAAAATAAGAATAAACAAACACAAGCTTCAGAGAATCACATGTACAGTACATAATTTACACAAAAACAGAAATGCAAAGTTCAGTTTCTAACTAAACAAAAAAAGGTATTTAAACCAAAATATTCACAGACTGATCACAGATATGACGTCAGGACGTCCTGCACACGATCACTGAGGGGCAAAAGTAAAAAATCAACATGAGAAACATGAGTTATCAGTCATCAGGGCGACGCGCTGCTCTCGGCAACCCGACAAACATTTCACAACAAAAACAGTGATTTTCACAACATCGGCCTTGAAAAGGGGCCCTGCGGTATTTTTGCACCATCTGCCCCCGTTTGAGCCTCAAACATTAAAATTACGTTTGACTCACGGAGCTGAAAGTTTTTACTGAAGCTTTCATCCCGACAAGCTCCAGAAGACGCCTCGTGCTGCTTTCAGACGCAAGACGTCGGCTTAAAATCAGTAAACTGATGCGACGAGGCCTGATCCCGAGTTCCCGGGTCAGAAAAGCGTCTCAGGACTTTGTTTCAGTTCGGTGAGTCCAACGTAGCGATCAAACAGACTTCAGAAACCACGTTCTCCATTTATTTAACAGAAAAACCCCTTAAACTCGCTCGATTGTCGAGTTTAGAAATCCTGCAGCTCAAGGCGCAAAAATACCAGGACGCCTCTTCAGGGAAAAGGAGGTTCAAGAGAAACTAAAATCTTTTATTGGTTTGATGTCCAACAGCTGGAACAGAGGCCGACCGCTCCGGAGCTCTGGAGCGGTCTCTACACTACTGATATTTACAAACAGTACGGCGGCTCCACAGCAGTTTGCAGAAAAAGAAGATGAAGAGAAGAAGAAGGCCACCAGTGTGTCTCAACGATGCACAAACACTCAAACAAAATGCTGATTTTCGAGGAAAGTCTGGTTCTCGTTTCTTGGTTGTTTTTTTTTTGGTCAATTTTAACAACGGTTTCCACCAAATGCTGTCAAATCTCTCAGAACCCGGTTTGAACATGATTTACCGTCTTAAATCTCACCTGGACCCACGAACTAAAAACGAGCCAGACCGTGAAACAAAACAAATATGACCGTCCAAAAATCTTAAATAACAAAATATATATAATATATACACGTTCATGAAAACAGAGTAAACACAGCTGGAAATCAAAGACTGACTGTTGAGATAAAACACTGTTCGTCCGTACATGCAGATGTGTGACGTGGGTTTCCGTGTAAATCTACTGAATACTGCAGAGAACAGAGCAGGAAACGAGGGAGGAGGGGTCTGCAGGTCGCAGGTTGGTGGGAGTGTCTCCGGTCGACTCAGATCCGACACACTCCGACCGCTGGCTTCACGCGACCCGCCGTCCGCTGAATGACATCATCGCTGGACCGTCAGGGTTTCACTGTGGAGACAGAGGAGGCCGTCAGCTTCACGTCTGACACCAACACCAAACATTCAACAAACGAGTCACCGTCAAACCTTTTTACTGCACGTGCGGCGGACCGGGGGACTTGGTTTCTAACTCGATGCCAACTAGGAACGACATCAGCAAAGTTTGGACATGGTTTTCTAGCCGCGTCCAGGTTGATGAGCAGCTTTGGTCTCTATCGGGAGACGGTTGACACTCTTCCCAGGAGTGGACATCTCAGCAAACGTGCTGCAAGATCTGACCGTGTAAAATACACGAAATACAAAAAACCCAGCAGCTCCGTCGCCATCGAGTCTCCGTACCTCACTGAGCACTGAACCAGGACGGTTTGTTAAGAGGAGGTTTTTCCAGAAGTCTGCTGGTTTGTTCAGAAAACTGGATCTGAACAAACCAGCAGACTTCTGGAAAAACCTCCTCTGGACAGATAAGACCAGAGTGGAGATGTTTGGTCTTAATGTCCAGAACCCCAGACCCACTGTGAAGCCCGGGGGTGGATGGGTGGAGGTAGGGCTGTTCGATTAATCGATTTTAAATCGTAATCGCGATTATGTAATTAGAACGATGTTAAAACGTGAAACTCGTAAAATCGATTTTTCACTTTTTTCTTTTTTTTTTTACCTTGTCTGCACACATATTAATGATTGATGGAAATACCTCTCAATACCTAGAAAATGTCTTGTTTTATTCAATTGGAAATATAACTTACTGTATGTTTGCAAGTGCTGATTTGCTGATTTTTTTTTTCCAGAGATAAAACTTTATATTTTATTATATTTTTTAAAACTTTTTTTCAACTTATTTTACAGAGTTTTGCACTTTATTCATTCATTTTTGGTTTGGAGATAAAACTTTATATTTTATTATATTTTTTAAAACTTTTTTTCAACTTATTTTACAGAGTTTTGCACTTTATTCATTCATTTTTGGTTTGGAGATAAAACTTTATATTTTATTATATTTTTTAAAACTTTTTTTCAACTTATTTTACAGAGTTTTGCACTTTGTTCATTCATTTTTGGTTTAATAAGAGCAAAGTTTGCACTTAAAGCCCAATGGGGCAAATGTTCAATAAAAAAACTGCATATTTGAAATAATTTCTTTGCCTTTTGTCAATTCACAAAATAATCGTAATCGAAAATCGGATTTTGAGAGAAAAAAATCAAGATTTTATTTTTGGGCAAAATCGAACAGCCCTAGGTGGAGGTCTGGAGTAAAGAGTCCCAGAAGAAACGACTTCTTCAAGTGAACTGCTGCTGACGGTGGGTCTACCGAAGCGACCGGGTCATGGAGGTTCTTCTTCATTCAACTCTTGATTTTCACATCATCACTTTTGCAGACGACTGGACATTCTGCATGTAAACAGTAAATTCCCCGTTTTCCAGGCTGGGATTATTTCACATGTACTTCCTATCTCAGCCTCCATCTTTCTACATTTCTGCTCATTTATTTATTAATTAAAATGTGTCGTCAGATTCTATAAGGGGTTCCTTGAATTAAACGTCAGTTTAAAGTTCACAGAGTTTAAAGTCTTCAGGACCAGGTTGAGATTCAGGCGTCTACTATTGAACTTTAAAACTCCAGTTTGAACCCGTTTTGGATGAACCAAACGAACCTGAACTTGAAAGACTGGATTTAGCTGTCGCTAATGGCGCTTTTACACTAGTACCTACTCAGCGCGACTCGACTAACCCTCATTTATGTTATGTTATGTTATGAATCTTTATTTCGGCTTGTACAGAACAAGATGAAAAGGAAAGAAAAAAAAAAAAAAAATTATTTTGCCGAAAAGGTGTAGGCTGACGCCGTAGCTTATAGTGCCTACCCTTTTTTCTTATGATCAGCAAAAATATGAGACATTAGCTTTTACTCGGTGGAAACAAACAATACATAAAGAAGAAAAAAATAAGTAAGACAAAATATAAAATTGACGTTTCACATTCTAGAATGTTTTTGATAGTATACTTTATAATTATAGTGTTTTATATTTATTTACAGTATTTTCTTTAAACAATTTCTTAAACTTGAGGATAGAGCGACACATTTTTAGGTTGTTATTACAACTATAGTTCTCTAGCCTTAACTGATTTATTTTCGATACCCAGATGAGAAGTAGGCGGGTTGGAGCGAAGCTGCTGTGACGTATTTGATTGTGTGATCTAAACGAAGAAGACAACACTAAAGATGTAGAACATGGAGGAGATGATATATGTTCTGCTGGGTCTGTGGCTTGTGTTTGATATCAAGTTGAAAAATGAGAGTGAGAGAAGCTTCAAGCTTTTTTTTTTGTTTGTTTGTCTCGGCGCTGCTGAAAAGTCAGCTGTGAGCAGCTATGAAGAGACAGAACTCCTGGTAGATCTGGTCGTTCCTTATCGCCCGTCTAGATCCCTTTTTAATTCTCTCCTCAGCCACCAGGTTTATGAACATCTGCACCTCTGAGTTGGATCACCAAACAGATTTTCACGAACAAGAAGCTGCCGTTTAGGGATGGGCGGTATGGACTAAAAAATGTATCACGATAATTTCTGGCATTTATCCCGATAACGATAAAAATGACGATAAAAAAAATACCAATTCAACTCCACCTTTGTAACTATAAATCTATCACCACATTCAGTCTTTGGAGCCAAATCACTGCTCTAAAAGATACTAAATGCTACTAAACATCATCAATGGGAATTTGTCGTTCGTTTCTTTCTTTCTTTCTTTCTTTCTTTCTTTCTTTCTTTCTTTCTTTCTTTCTTTCTTTCTTTCTTATTTCTTTCTTTCTTATTTCTTTCTTTCTCATTTCTTTATTTCTTTCTCATTTCTTTCTTGCTCATTTCTTTCTTTCTCATTTCTTTCTTTCTTTCTTGCTTATTTCTTTCTTTCTCATTTCTTTCTTTCTTTCTTGCTCCTTTCTTTCTTTTTTTCTTTCTTTCTGGCTCATGTCTTTCTTTCTTTCTTTCTTTCTTTCTTTCTTTCTTTCTTTCTTTCTTTCTTTCTTTCTTTCTTTCTGGCTCATTTCCTTCCTTCCTTCCTTCCTTCCTTCCTTCCTTCCTTCCTTCCTTCCTTCCTTCCTTCCTTCCTTCCTTCCTTCCTTCCTTCCTTCCTTCACGTACGTTGTGCGTCGATGTAACGCAGAACCATAAATCCGGTTTTACGCAAAAACGTCATCAACGGGAATTTATCGTTTTTACCGCAAGATGACAAATTCTTACCATGGGGCATTTTTTTGACGGTATATCGTGAACGGTAAAATATCGCCCATTCCTACTGCCGTTAGAGTCGTTCTTTCGCTGATTTCAGACGTTGACGGCCCCGCCCCCTAACCAATCGGTGGCCTGTAGTGTGATAACGTCAGATGCAGCCGACTCAGCCCGCTTGAACCTTGGCAGAATAGTTACAGAAAAAGTATCTACTCAGCACGCCTCCACCTGCCTCCACCACTAGTGGAGAAGCACAAAGGCGAGGCGAGGCGGGCTGAGTAGGTACTAGTGGGAAAGCGCCACAACTGGCTTCTCAGACCTGATGGTACCGCCCAGCACGAGGACCAATAGACTCCAGTTCTTCTATGACGAGCTCCAGATCTGCCTCTAGGGGGCGCTGAGATGGAACTGGTGACTCACCACGACAGTTACCTGGTCATTAGGACCTTTTTTGTCTCCGTTGACGGCCTTCAGGAGGACAGCCTCCTCGTTCTTTGTGTTGGTCTTCATCTCCACAACAATGTCATCTTTGGTGGTCTTCTCTTTGGTGCTGGTGACACAAAGATGGGGGTCACAGGTGAAATCGGACAAAAACCCAGACGACTGAAGCAAAACTGATGGCGACAAACATTCCTATTCCTGACTTCAGCTAATGGTTAACGTTGGTTCCTTGTGTAACATCCTGGTTCTCTTTCACAGAATCGGCTTTGTGTGATTTCTCATCGACTAAAAAGATCACGTTTCTGACTTCATTATCTTCTTGACATACTCAGAGGCGTTTGTGTGGGAGAACAAACAGAAACCGTGTCTCTGGTTAACAATGGCAGCTAAAAATGGCTCAGACCAGAGAGAGAAACCAGAGTTGATCTCAGACTTTAACTGTTGTCAACAAGCTCAGATGCTAAAAAGCTTCTGCTCAGATTTAAAAAAAAAAGACAAAAAAATATTAGATTTTAAATGTTCAAACCATTGAGATTCAGGAAACTTTTGACACTATCATTTGTTCATTCATTTCATCTTGACCAGCGTGTAACACTACACGTGTTTCAGTCATATTAGATCTTCAGGTTTTCTGTTTAGCTTTGTTAGTTCACTTATTCTCCCTTGTGGAGTACTCCATGTTGGAGCTCCTACCAAATTCCTCATGCATCTATTTTAAAAGGACAGGATTCTTCCTTTCAATGATTTGAGGACAATTTGATAATCACCTTCTCGTTAACCTGCAATATGCAGATGACACCACCTTGTTCTCCTCCATTGAGTAGCGCAGGGATGCGATGAATGCTAACTAAGAGCAGGCCAGAAGGTTAGTTTGAGTCGGGTGAAGAAACTCATTCATGAACGTGACGGACAAGATTCCACAATGTCGACATTGTGGAGTTCATCAGGTCTGTGGTCTCCCTGGGGTCTACCTGAGCTCCAGTTTCATTAACAACAATGACCTGAAGAAGCCAGAGAAAGACAGCAGACGTGGCCTTGCCACCAGTGTCCAGTAATCACTATAGGAGCAAATCCCACAGGCCATGTCCTCTTCTTCCCTCCTGATCAATCAACAAGAACCGGTGTATCATCTAACGCAGGGGTCGGCAACCCAAAATGTTGAAAGAGCCATATTGGACCAAAAACACAAAAAACAAATATGTCTGGAGCCGCAAAAAATGAAAAGTCTTGTATAAGCCTTAGAATGAAGACAACACATGCTGCATGTATCTATATTAGTTATAACTGGGGAAGATTTTTTTTTCATTATGCACTTCAGGAAAAAAGTTGAAATGTCGAGAAAAAAATGGAAATGTCGAGAAAAAAGTCGAAATTTCGAGGAAAAAAAGTCGAAATGTCGAGATTAATGTTGAAGTACAATTTCGAGAAAAAAGGCAAAATTTTGAGAAAAAAGTCAAAATGTCGAGGAAATAGTAGAAATTTCGTGAAAAAAGTCGAAATGTGGAGGAAATAGTCAAAATTTCCTGAAAAAAGTCAAAATGTTGAGAAAAAAGTCGAAATGTCGAGATTAAAAAGGAAAGGAAAAGGGAAGAAAAAAAGAAGAAAAAGGAAAAAAAGAAAAGAAAAAAAGAAGAAAAAGAGAAAAAAAGGAAATAAAGAGAAAAAAAGGGAAAAAAGAGAAAAAAAAGTTAAAAAAAAAGAAGAAAAAAAGGAAAAAAAAGGTCAAACATTTTTGAAAAAGCTCCAGGAGCCACTAGGGTGGCGCTAAAGAGCCGCATGCGGCTCTAGAGCCGCGGGTTGCCGACCCCTGATCTAACGCCACTGCTGTCAGGTGGCAGAACCTGATCATGCCAGTTGGACGACAACCTCCACGACCCGGGTATTGCTATGGAGGACGCCCAATGACTGGCACAAAGCGGACAAAATGAGGTCTAGTCCGTATGGATAAATAGGGGCATGGACACAGGCGATGGCTAGCTGTCAATCATTCCAGTAAAAAGCAGCTGAGCCATTCTGTGAAGGTTTTGAGGAGAATGAAGACAAGCAGCACTTACATCTCCTGTTTTCCAGAGCGTCCACACGGGATCTTTCCTTTCTTGTGCAGGAAGTAGAGGACGCTGCCGAGGAAGGCGAGCAGCAGCAGACACAGGATGATCACCACGATGATCACGCCGCTTCCCTCTGCTGCACAAAACACACAACACACGAGCAGAAACGCCAGTTATCCTGGACTTAATCCAAAATCAACGTCTTGTTTCTTCATTTCAGTCACTTTCCTTTAATCTTTTGCATCCAGCAACCTTGAAAACTTCATTAAAGGTTCTAATAACATTTTTATACAAATGTAAGAAAGCAGATGTTCAGTATCTACAAATACTACCACTAACTACAGGCTTATTAAAGTACTTTTCTTATGCATAAGAAATAATTACCCGAGTGTGAAATGATGTCTATTTGTTATCATTAAAGTGGCAGAAGAGACTTCATGAATAATGTCATTTATTTTGCTCAGCGTCTGTGACCTGAAGACTTAATAACTTCATTTAAATTACATTTATCCGCCCAGGATGTGAGGAACCCGTTATCAGTGACGCTCCAATGTGAGAAATACGACATCTTACACAAAAACACGAGATATTTTCATCAAATTACTGAACTGATGACTTTTGTTTCTTCCCTGAACGTTGCTCCGTTTGAACTTGGGGTAAGATGTTGGGTTGACACCTGTCTTTGGTGTTTTACACTTGTGGAAATTAACTTCATTAATGTAGAAAACTTGACTCCTGATAGTTTGGAAATGTTTTTCCAGATGTGTGCTAATAAATGTTTCTCTAAGATTATTGCCGATGTCGTTCCCTCTTGGCCTTGTGTTTACACCTGGACACTCCAGTAAAGGATTTCAGATTTCTTTTCTTGGACTGATGAGAAGTTGGTTCTGGTTCCACGTGAACTTCCTGTGGTCCAACAACGACGCATCATCTCTCATCTGCCCTGCTAAGATGTTGCTGATGTTCACCTGGATCTTATTTCTGCATCTCCACAAGCAACTATACCTCATTTCATTATACTTTTACCTCGTTATAAATATCATAGATTGGATTTCTTGCTGGTTCCTGTGCAAAACTTAATTTACCGTTGAAACATCTAAAAATCAACAGCTGCAGCTGCTTGTGGGCTCGATGTTGACTCGGTTTACAAGCTCCTCTAATGTGTTTCAGAAACCCCTGACAGACGAATCTAAATCTCATAAAAAGAGAAACATCAATGGGACGGTTTCTGAGCCCTGCAACGTTTTGGTGCTTCAGTCCAGTTTGGACTGGTTTTGATGGCAGACCAGGGGCCCGTTTCACAAAGCAGGTTTAGTGAAAACTCTGAGTCTGTTAACCCTGAAATGAGGGAAACTCTGAGTTTTCCGTTTCACAAAGGGAGGTAACTCAAACCAGAGAAAGAGGATTAACTCTAGCCTGTTTCACAAAGAGAGGTAACTTAAGCTCTCGGTCAGTTACCGTAGTAACAGACTCTCTGAACCTAACCTGGTCGGGACCAGGTTTATTTCAGCGAACCTGGAGTTTCTCTCTGTCTCCTCCCTCAGTGGCGTCAATTCAGCCAATGGGTCTTTACGCGATACGCATCCGTTTTCTGCACCACGGACAGCAAGCGGCAGAGTTAGAGAGCAGAAAAGACGTATCTGACAAACGCAACGTATTTTATTCACTATGTCAGTGCAACAATATCACAGGGACATCCCAGTTTAACTTCAAACAGTTAAAGTCCAAATGCAAAAAGGAGAGGGAGAGTAAAAAAAAGTCAAATATTTCCCTTAAACAGATGTATAAGAGGATTTATATCTTACTTTGAGATGAACTTGCATAATTAATCCATCAGTGGCTAACAGCCTCGTTAATATCTTCTGGACCCATCACTTGCCTTCTTTCTTTTTTTTTATTGCGTGGTTGTCTGCTTCCTTTTCATTTTTGTAAGTTAGTAACACTGCAGAGCGCACTTTTTTTTCAAACTTTATTTAAAAGTTCCAATTACAGTCAGAACATTGACCGTGGACAGTCAGGCATCAAGGAATTAAATAAACAAATACAGTATGAGACATAAAGTGGATGAAGTGCATAAGTCATTACATAAGTAACATAAATATAATAAAATAAATCGATTTAACTAAAAAGAAAGAAAATGGAAGGACATATATTATATCTGCAGAGCGCACTAAAAACGAGATTGATAGCGACCACTGTCGTCAGGGACGCTGGGACATTTCAAGATATGAGGGGGTACAAGTGTTGGGATAGATAATACCTACTGAAATCCATCATGTTGTTCTGATATGCATTTGTAGTTATTTTATATGTATGAAGTAATAGAATACATCAATACAAATAGATACAGAGTAATTCCATAAATGTATTTAAAAAAAAACATTTACATTCTCCCCTGAAGCCGAGGTGTGGCAGCTGCCGTACCAATTGACGGCCCTGATCTAAATGACAATAAAATTTCATTTTTTTTTCAAAATATGCTCTCATACTCGCCATACGCACGTATTAATGCTTCTAACTCCAGTGGCGTGAAGTATGTGGATCTTCAGATGCAAACTAACGTTTCCTCAAAGGGATTTTGTAAATTGAAAAGATAAATAAAGTTAAAAAGAAAAAAAAGAAAATGTATGTCGCTCTTTTGTGTCGCCGGTTGCCATGGTGAATCCTTGTATCAGCGATCTACTGATGCTGGCTTTTTATTTCCCTCACGCTCGCGCTTAACTCCAGGTGAAACTACTTAGAGTTGAGTAAATTACCTCAAATCCGCTGTTCTGGAACCGAAAACTCAGAGTTTCTGATCTCAGAGTAGATCAACTAAGAGTTCAGGATTAAACTCAGAGTTTGTTGAACCTGCTTTGTGAAACGGACCCCTGACTGTAAAGAATTGAAGAGACATCTTGAGTCGACCACGTTGACAGAGACATAGAGACCGTCAGTTACTGGTTTCATGTGATTAGTGAGGTACAAGCAGACAGCAACAGTTAGCAGTGACATAAAATCAATACTATAGATCAGTTTTTGTGGAAAATTGTGTCGTTGAGTTGATCCTTCAAATCTTAGATGATCGCGTCGTCGTTAATCCACGTTTGTGTTTTGGTTAAAAGGATTTTTGTGTTCGTCTTGAGGGAGTTTTGTTGCAAAGCTTTCATGGTTACTTGTAGATAAATTGAATTAAATCCAAATGAAATGAACTAAAAATAAAAGTTTGAACAGCCTCAAAACAGTTTGTTTTGTAATAAAACAAAACCTTCATATGAAAAATGTAAGACTTGTTTGTTGGTTTTCTTTTATTGATCTTTGTTTCTAATATCGTTAAATGTTTTATCACGCTTCACTTTTTATCAAAAACGTTCTGCAAGGAAAGCACAAAGCTGCTTCCACCTGTTCAGGTTAAAGATAAAACACCAGTTCGGATGTTTAAATCCTCGACTCGCCACATCGTTTAAGCCCTGACATAAACTTTCCGTCACACATGAAACCAGCAAATGTTAGAAATGTGAAGCGTGTTTTTGCATCAACCTCGTACTGACCCGCCGTGGTCAACGTCTGATGATTTCGATTACTGAAAAACATTTAACTTTTAACTTGTATCCAGACAGTCAACTACAGAAAAATTAAATATCAAACACAACTGCCGTGCCGTTATTATTTAACTAGTAGTTAGACGTAACTTAAACCTGGTCCCAGTATTTTCTGAGCCGTTGTTCAACCAAAACCATCATGGGAAGGTCACGTTACCAGAACAGGCCAGCAGGTGTCACTGTGGAGGCGAGCTTAAACGTCCACAAGCTTTGAAACTAGTTTGACAAAGTCTCAACCACTTTAACTAAAAGTCCTCGCTCCACTCCATGCCATCGTCACGTCTCCACCTCCAGGAGGTCGTTTTTTAATACACAAACTCGTCTCCCGTCTGTTTCCTTCGAATTAACCCCATGATCTTCTAGATCCTGCAGGTTTCATCACAAGGGGTTATCAAATTCAAAAAGAGCAGGTATTTGTCAGCGAATGGTGAAATCGATTGCCTTCAACATCTGATTGGTTTTCTTTGTTCAAGTGTGAATAAAATATGGATTTATGAGATTTGGAAATCACTGGATGCTGTATTTATCTGCATGTCACGCGGTGCCCAAACTTTTTCAGATGCCTGTAGTTGTCTCCGCCAGTGGTGGACAGTAACGAAGTAAATTTACTTGAGTACTGTACTTAAGTACATATCCAGAGGATTTGTACTTTACTTGAGTATTAGATTTCTTTGGTACTTATTACTCTTACTTGAATACATTTCCAAGACAAATATTTTTACTTTTACTCGAGTAAATTTCTAGGAAGGCTGAAAAGTACTCGTTACTTTCAGGTCTGCTCTTTTTTCTTCTTCCCTAAAATCCTATTGGACACAAGCTGTTTTTGTCAAAGGAGGAGACCTATCACAGTGCACGCTCTCCACTGGGATGTACGTAAAGCGGAAATACGTCAAGCCTCCTCAAAACGATACCGCCAAAGTAGCCTGTGTTTGTCAAGACAGAGCCGCAACAACGGCTACGCCTGCGTCAGGAGAAGAAAGACAATCCGCTGAGTCGTCTGAGTCTGATAATGAGCCGGACTCGGAGCAGGGACTTTCACAAAATCCTTGGCCGTATCTTAACTCAATGTTTGAGTTCGACCGAGTAAAAAACGAAGCTACAGACAAACCACAGACAAAATAAAAAAATTTAATTAAATTAAAATTAAATTAAAATTAAAAAATATAGTAATTTACTGATGTGGAAAATAAGAAATTTACTCTTACTCTTACTCTTACTTTTACTTAAAGTAAATTTAAAAGCATTTACTTTTGGATACTTAAGTACCTTTAAAAGCAAGTACTTTTCTACTCTTACTCGAGTAATATTTTGACTGAGCTACTTTTACTTGTAACAGAGTAAATTTTGACCAGTAGTATTTGTACTTTTACTCAAGTACTGGGGTCGAGTACTCTGTCCACCTCTGCTCTCGGATCATGACGTGCAGCTCAGAAGCTCTGCGATGAGACCTTCTGCAGATCCTTCATGCATCTGCAGGAACTCAACACCTCCTTGAATTTGACCTATTTTTAGTGTTTTTTTTCCCATATTTGTTATATAAACGTCCTGCGTTGAGTCATCAGTTTTAGCCTTTAACATATAAATGACACTGAAGCATCCAGATTAGTGTTTGCTGACTCAATAAAACTGAGACTTATTTTACGATGCTGACTGCGACTGCTTCTAACCCCAGTAAACAATTAGGGAGCTCATAAAGAGTCTTTCTTTCTCCAGAGCTCTGAACTCTGGATGTTCCTCCTGCTGTTTCCTCCAGCATCGTTGTTTTACGGGCGTCCGTGAGTGTTTAACGGCGTGAAGCCATTGCTCAGATAAAGTCAGAAAACTGCACCTTTTCCGTGATTAACCGCATGTTTTCTGTAAAAAAAAACAACCAAAAAAACTGTCTGGAAAATCAAGTTAAACCCCCTTTTTTATGTTTGAAATATTCTGGGATAAGCTAATGGTGTTTCAGCGCTGCAGCCGGCTCACTCGGTTGGTGTGACTGAATTTTCTGGAGTTCAGATTCTTTCTCTCTAAATCAAACAGAATATTTAATGATCCTGGAGGCGATCGCAGCGATCCGCCAGCCAACCACAGACGCTTCTGGGCTGGAAAGACTGTAAATAATTTATGTAAGCCTTCATTGTCACACTCTTGATTTTAAAAGAAAAACACTGAGACAGAAGACGGACTTTGAAGGCTGAAAGTCTGCGACACAAAGAGAGACGGCGGAACGAGGATCTTACCGGGAGAGAAGGGAGCCGTGGTGGTGACCCGGGGAACTGAGAACAAGGAGAGCAACTGGTTAAAGATCAGAAAATACAAACATTGTCCCCATCAGAGCTTCAAACTAGTTGATTAATCTCTTTTTAATGACTCAGCAGAAACGTCAGGACGTCTGCTGGGTTCAGAGACGAGTCACATGACTGTTCATTTGTCATTAATTAGCACCTCAACGCCTCAACAAAGTCCATTGTTTTCTGAACGAGTCGGTTCTCCTCGGCATGGTGGAGAAAGGGTTGTGATGGTGCCGCTTTATTTCTAACAGGGGTCCAGTTCAGGTTCAGTTCTTTGTTTCTGTTCTTGAGAAACTCCAGCGACTCTGCCAAAAACGTCCACTAGCTGCAGCGACGTTCGTCACGGTCACGTCTGACACTCTGGTCTCTACTCTTAACTTCACCCGGAGGAAGGATGGACTCAGTATCTAAAAACGAAAATCTTGTTGTAGGGCTGGGCGATATGGACCAAAAGTCATATCTCGATATTTTCTAGCTGAATGTCGATACTTGATATATATCGATGTTTTTTCTGTGCCATAATTGGGGTTTCCCCCAAAGCATTATAGCATAGCATCTCTGTTAGCTTCATTTTTTTTCTGAGGCAAACCCTTAAAAAAACAGTCAGTTTTAATACAAAGCCTCGTGCCAAATGTCACACAGGTTCCTTTATTAACAGAGGTCTGCACAATATCAAAATGTATAAAACAAATGAAATAAAAATAAACTGCCTGCATATATAGAATAAAAATGCTTCTTGAATAAAATAAAACAAATATCCCTTTCCTGCATAACGATTATATTAAAATACACTGTAATTAATACAATGTAGACAGTAACAGGCAGACTTTTCCACTGAGGTTGACAGTTGTGCAAATAAAAAAACATTTGTGCAAATCTCAAATAAAACTTTCAAGTCAATTTGTCACAAAATAAGCTATATCAAAATCATTAAAAATTAAAATCGATATAAACGATATTGTCTCGTACCATATCGCGTTTGAAAATATATCGATATATATTAAAATCTCGATATATCGCCCAGCCCTATCTTGTTGTTTTGTCTGAAGCGTTCGTGTTGCTCTCAGTTTCTCCAAGAAACTCTGATTTCCACCGATAACCGCTGTTTGCCATCTGGAGAGCTGCTACGTCTGATTTTCAGAGCAGATCCAGACCTGCAGTTCCTCCACCGACCAATAGGGCCTGGATCCAGACCTGCAGTTCCTCCACCGACCACTAGGGTCTAATCTGGGCTGGAAGACTCGTATTTAACCAGACGAACGAGGTGTGTTTGTGAGCAAACGTTAGAAATACAAAAGTAATTTTCCAGAAGAGAGCAGCTCTTACTGGCTTTGACGCTGAAGGCCTTGGCTTCGGCGCCCATGTCGTTGGAGGCGTTGCACAGAGCGCTGACGTCCGAGGTCACTTCCACGGACACCACGCTGCGAGTCATGTGATCGTCGGATTTGCTCACCACTTCCTGCCAGTTCTGTGGAGACAAATAAATTAAATGTTATGTGGGTTATTGTGTACGATTTTCCCTCAGTGAGAACAACCGGTCTGCCGCACAGCGACAGCAGCTCCAACGACTTCAGTAGCGCAGATGTGACCTGATGACTGCATTTGTGAAGAAATTGTGAAGAAATACAGAAATTATTCCCCGCAGCGTGAAGCGCTGCAGCCACGTGTCAAAGTTTACACCACCTCTGTAACCCTTTGTTTTACTTCTGCAAAAATATAATAAAAATCATCTGACTGTGGTGGGTTTTAGTCGTCAAATACAAACTCAGACCGACTCAAACTCGATGCTAAGAACGCCGCTACCGTTACTAATCATCATCATTGATGAACTGACAATCAGCAGCTGTGCAACAACACAATGCCAAGAGGGAAAGACATAAGCAACATTCTCAGAGAAACAACTGAAAACGTCCAGCTGCAGGTTTCCTTATGAAATGTTTCAGGAGCAGTAAGAGGCACTTACTGTTGATCACATGATGTTTGTTTTGTTTTTGGCGTGTTTTTGTCAAATAAATAATGACACATTGAGGAGTTATGTGTTGTTGTTTGTCTGAGGTCAAACACCAACTCTGATCAGATGATTTTTGTCATACTTTTACACAAAAAAAAACATTTAAAAGGGTACTAACTTTTGCACATGAATCAGTTACACCAGGGGTCGGCAACCCAAAATGTTGAAAGAGCCATATTGGACCAAAAACACAAAAAACAAATATGTCTGGAGCCGCAAAAAATGAAAGGTCCTTCCTAAGAATGAAAGCAACACATGCTGCATGTATCTATATTAGTTATAACTGGGGGAAGATTTTTTTTTTCATTATGCACTTCGAGAAAAAAGTCAAAATTTCGAGAAAAAAGTCAAAATGTTGAGATTAAAAAGGAAAGGAAAAAGGAAGAAAGAAAGAAAGAAAGAAAGAAAGAAAGAAAGAAAGAAAGAAAGAAAGAAAGAAAGAAAGAAAGAAAGAAAGAAAGAAAGAAAGAAAGAAAGAAAGAAAGAAAGAAAGAAAGAAAGAAAAAGAGAAAAAAAGGAAAAAAAGGAAGAAAAAGAGAAAAAAAGAGGAAAAAAAAGGAAAAAAAGGGAAAAAAAGGAAAAAAAGGAGAAAAAAAAGAAGAAAAAAAGGAAAACAAAGAAAAAAAAAGAAGAAAAAAGGAAAAAAAAGATCAAACATTTTGGAAAAAGATCCAGGGAGCCACTAGGGCGGCACTAAAGAGCCGCAGGTTGCTGACCCATGAGTTACACCAAAAATGAAAAAGCTTCAGTTTGTTTCTCACATAAAATCAACCTGGTGCAGTACACTTCATGGAGATGATCTCAAGAAGGTCCAGCGTGACAATAAAACACAGCTGAAGAAAACGAAGGCCAGAGTATGTTTTCGTCTCTGCTGCATGCATCATTTAAAGACCAGCCTCAACCATCATCACCATCATCATACCACAAACGTCTACAGAGTCACTTCCTGCAGCGAGTCGGGCTGGATACCTGGCTGCCGGTGATGGTCCAGGAGATGCTGGGAGCTGGATATCCCAGGACCTCACAGCTCAGGTTCACCGTCCGGCCTGCTGCTTCCACCAGCTGAACCTCCTGCTCCGCTCCTAACACCTGAGGACCACCTGCCAGGGCACAAGAGGAAGGTGTCAGCTGCTTTGACGACGTCAACGAAAACAGAATGCAATGATTTACAGATCTCAAAGAAACATTTTTTAATCTTCACAGAACACAAACAAGTGAGATATTTGACTGGTTCCTGATAAATATGAGCTTATTTTAAGTTTGGCGGCAGGAAAATGGCTAAATGGTGCCAAAAGAAACATCTGCAACAGGCCAGTGAGGGGGTTGGGTATAAAAAGATCAGGTTAGAAAAGCAAAGCAAAGATGGTCGGAGGTTCCCCATCGCAGAAGGCCCTCTGCGCTGCTTTAAAGATCTATCATGCACAGAGGAAGACGCATGTGAAAGATTTAACCCGTCTTCTGTGGACCAAAACCCGTCTACAACGAGCTGAGCAAAGACAAGTCATAAGATGGAACATCTCAGGACCATCTCAGTTCATGGCTGGCATCTCTGAGGGGACAGACTAGTGGAGCGGACATCTGGCACATCTGGATAAGAAACACCAGTGCTGAAAGGTATACACAGGTTCGATGCATCTGGACAACATCCTCTGAGGGGGAAGTCTTGCATATTTCAGCAAGACAATGGGAAACCGCTACTTGCATCCATCACGACAGCATGGCTTCATCAGCAGAAGAATCCAGGTGCCGAATGGACCTGTCTGCGGTCCAGATCTGCACCAACTGAGAAGATCTGGCACATTAACAACTAAAAAAGGTAAAGAAGGTCCAGCACTGTTGAGGAGCTCCAGTCTTACATCAGACCAGAATGGGACATCTTCCTTACAAAAATTCCATCGACTGGTCTCCTCAGGTCCAGACGTTTAAAGGCTGTTGTTAGAAGAAGAGGAAACGCTAAGCTAAGAAGTAAAATGTGGATTTATGAGATTTGTAAATGCACAACCATGTTCTTCTGGACCACTCTTCTACCCGGTTCAAATAAATGACCATAAAAGACCGTTCTGGACCAAGACAAAAAAACCATGACGACACAGATCCGCTTTTGATCCCCAGCTGTGATCGAGATGCTTCAGTTCAAAAGTAAAGATGGGAGGCGGACGGACCGACAGACCTTGGACAATGATGTGAACGGAGCCGCTGGTGTTCAGGCTGGGCAGGGAGGGCACGGTCACCTCACAGACGTACACTCCACTCGTGTCGTAGCTGGCGTCCTGCAGGTGTAAGGTGTTCCCCTGACCCACCTGCTGCCCGTCCTGCACAAAAAAGTACAGATACACGAAAAAAGTGAGGTTGGCGAAGGTAAAACGGTTTGGTTCCAGTCAAACGGGGAGTCCACATCTGGGGTTAATGCAGAAACATCTGGAACTACCCAACAATTCCTCACTGACATGAATTTCCTCCTCGTGGAGAATAAGTGTAAAGACGTCTGACCATATTTCCATATATGTGTCCGTTGTTTTAGCTGCACCGCCTCAGATGACGTCTGAAATCATACTTTACTGCAACATGAAGGACGATGCAGACGTGTAACACCTCCTGCTGGCTACAGGGGGCACTGTGAGACCATTTGGTTTTGTCTCGCAAATTTGTCAAATTAAAAGTCATAATTTCATAGTTTTGTTTACAAAAATGATCAGTTTTATAAACTTATTATTGTTTTAGCTGAGTTTGAAAAGTCAATTTTCATTTTTTTAGTAAAAAAGTTAAAAAAAAAAGGAAACCTGACGAACATAAAATATCAGTTTATTCAGGTATCTAAGTGTCCGGGTATCTGGGTATCCGGGTATTTGGGTATCCGGGTATCCGGGTATCCAGGTATCTGGGTATCTGGGTATTTGGGTATCCAGGTATCCAGGTATCTGGGTATCTGGGTATCCGGGTATCCAGGTATCTGGGTATCCAGGTATCTGGGTATCTGGGTATCCAGGTATCCAGGTATCCAGGTATCTGGGTATCTGGGTATCCAGGTATCTGGGTATCCAGGTATCTGGGTATCTGGGTATCCAGGTATCCAGGTATCTGGGTATCTGGGTATCCAGGTATCTGGGTATCCAGGTATCTGGGTATCTGGGTATCCAGGTATCTGGGTATCTGGGTATCCGGGTATCCAGGTATCTGGGTATCCAGGTATCTGGGTATCTGGGTATCCAGGTATCCAGGTATCCAGGTATCTGGGTATCTGGGTATCCAGGTATCTGGGTATCTGGGTATCCAGGTATCTGGGTATCTGGGTATCCAGGTATCCAGGTATCTGGGTATCAAGGTATCCAGTTATCCGGGTATCCAGGTATCTGAATATTTGAATATCCGGGTATCTGGGTATCCAGGTATCTGAATATCCGGGTATCCGGGTATCCAGGTATCCGGGTATCCAGGTATCTGGGTATCCGGGTATCTGGGTATCCGGGTATCTGGGTATCCGGGTATCCAGGTATCTGGGTATCCAGGTATCTGGGTATCCAGGTATCCAGGTATCTGGGTATCCAGGTATCTGGGTATCCAGGTATCTGGGTATCCAGGTATCCAGGTATCTGGGTATCCAGGTATCCGGGTATCCAGGTATCTGGGTATCCAGGTATCTGGGTATCTGGGTATCTGGGTATCCGGGTATCCAGGTATCTGGGTATCCAGGTATCTGGGTATCTGGGTATCCAGGTATCCAGGTATCCAGGTATCTGGGTATCTGGGTATCCAGGTATCTGGGTATCTGGGTATCCAGGTATCTGGGTATCTGGGTATCCAGGTATCCAGGTATCTGGGTATCAAGGTATCCAGTTATCCGGGTATCCAGGTATCTGAATATTTGAATATCCGGGTATCTGGGTATCCAGGTATCTGAATATCCGGGTATCCGGGTATCCAGGTATCCGGGTATCCAGGTATCTGGGTATCCGGGTATCTGGGTATCCGGGTATCTGGGTATCCGGGTATCTGGGTATCTGGGTATCTGGGTATCCGGGTATCTGGGTATCTGGGTATCTGGGTATCCAGGTATCTGGGTATCCAGGTATCTGGGTATCTGGGTATCCAGGTATCCAGGTATCTGGGTATCCAGGTATCTGGGTATCCAGGTATCTGGGTATCCAGGTATCCAGGTATCTGGGTATCCAGGTATCCGGGTATCCAGGTATCTGGGTATCCAGGTATCTGAGTATCCAGGTATCTGAGTATCCAGGTATCTATCATAAACGTAAACAGGTGTTCAAGTAAAAGCAGACGCTCCCAGTCAACCGAACAAATTAAACCGGGTTTAATTCCTGTTTTAGAAGAAAACTTCCCACTAATTCTCGTTACCGCGTTAAGTTAAAAGACGCAAGTCTCATCAGACAGTTTCCTCTCAGGAGACGTACCTTGTACCAGGCAGTGGATGTTCTCAGGGAGGACAGAGCGTTGCAGGTCGCCGTCAAATCTTCTCCTCTGAGCATGACCTCTGAGTCTTTAGGCACCACAAAAGCTTCGTCCAGATCTGAAGTGTCAACGCAACAAGAAAACCACGAGTCACAACCTCTAAACCTCACCGATGAACAGAAACATCTCAATAAACATGTGCAGTTACTTCTGTGTTTTAACTGTGTTTCAGTCTATTTAATAAATATGAATCTAAAATCTAGGTAATACCAAATACCCCTCACTGCTGCTTCCACGGGATTTAACTAATGCTGAAATGTAAAGACATGAGCAAATGAGTTAGAAAAGCAATTAGCAAAGGACTTTGTTAAATTATTGCTGCTAAACAGACCCATTTTTTTGTTTTTGGCTAAAATCTTGTTAGATTAACTGTTTAACCTTCTACGACGAGATGAACCCCAAGGTGAGGTTGGCACACTGGACCACAAAAAACCTTCAAATCAAAACAATATCAGGTGTTTTTCACTGGCAACAATTGCTTCTCTAATACCATAGCTTATGTCTTTCCCTCTTGTCACTGCGTTACTGCACATGTGAGTGTTTCAGACCAGGATCGTGGGCGTTTAGTTTTTCCAGTGTGTTGCTTCTTACAGTGAACGGTGAGCTGCACCTCTGCCTTGACCTCGGTCTGGACGTCGTTGTTCTGAGGACGACACTGGTAGACGCCGCCGTCTTTACGCGACACTCGCGGCAGGATCAACACGTCACCGGTGCCTCCCAGGTCCACGTCTGGCTCCTGGAACAGATGTTCTCATCTTACATTTCACCTAGACGTAGACATGTCCACAGTTCTACAGGTACACGGGTCTACAGGTACACATGTACAAACATGAAGTATTTTAATAGAATAAAATCAACTCAACTGTACAGTCAAAGGTTAAAACGATACACATTAAAACATAATTTGATCTTTTTTGACTTCATGTCGATGATAGTATGGATACTTGACCGGTGAGCATCAATTGTACATGACTTTTACTGATTCATTGTGGGATATATTGAGCACGCTACATAGTAGGAGTATGAGGATGCACTTAACTCACGACACGAAATACGATATTGGTTTATGAGACGATATTTTTAAATTCCTTTGAAAAAAACAGACACCTGTGGTAAAAAAGCCTTTTCTTTGTGAGGCTGTTAAAACAATGCAAGTAGATGTAAAAAATGTTTTATAACTTTTATATCATATATATTTCTTTTATGAACAAACATTTTGGGAATGTACCCATTTTTTGCACATGAAAATAAGCTATTACAAAATGTTTTCTTGTATAAAAAAGGGTCTACAAACAAGCAAAATTCTGCCTGTACAGAATGTTAAAAAATAACTAAACAAATAATAATAACAATAATAATTATAATGAGATTCTGATGTTGCGTTGGCTGCAGTGTTGTCAACTCCTCAGTAAAGAAGTAGCTATTCTATTTTCGCGGTTCTAAAAGTCGCTCAACGTCGTTGAAGGACGTCATCGCCTTATTTCCCATTTGTTTGTTAGTGGTTGGAGGCGGGGCTGCTTTGGTACGAGGGAGCAGCCCCGAAGTCGCTGGGTGGGTCTGAAAACTCGCTACATATAGCAACAAGGCCGCTAAGTTGTAAACACTAGCTAGCCGTTGTTGTGTATCTTTCCTCCTTGTGGTTTTCTGGTGGACTAGAAGTCGTACGGATGTGTAGCTCCTCCTACAGGCTGGGTTTGCGATACAGATATCTCCTGTTACGAGATCTCTTCACACCCCTATAGGGGTGTAACAATATATCGTGCCACGAAATTTTGCGATACAAAAACGTCACGATACGTGTCGTGGAGGTGACAAAGTGTATCGCGATATTGGGTTATTAATATTAATCTATTGTGTTGACTAGAAACGCGCATCCGACCACGCGTGCCGACCACGGCTCGACGCGCGGACCAAAATCTTCCTCCGCTCAGAAGAAACTAGGACCGTTTTGCGGTCCCGTTTTGAGCTCTGAACTTTTACTTATGTAAGGCTGGTGTACAGTTAAGCCTTACCTTATTAAATTAAACCTTTTTGGGGTCGTGAGTAGGATAAACACGGGGACAACTTCGGCTGAGTTGGAGTGTACTTTAATGTCCCTCAACAGCGTAGGATTTTAGAACATCAACACAGCACCTAGTGCCGTACTGTGGCGTATCACTCCGCCCAATCTAAAACAGACTAATCACTACAGATAAACTGACTAGTGTCATTATAGTCCCTGATTTACATCAAAATATAAAGAATATATTTATAAAATAATGAACCCTGAATTACCAAAATAACCTTAACAAAAATAAATCTCCTCTTACACTTATAAGGTGAGCATGAATCAATCTTTTTTATGATGTAAAATTGTATGTATTTATTTACTTTTTTTTATGTTTTTATATTATTTAATTTTAGTTGTTACATTTCTGGAAAAGAAAAAAGTCAAATCATACATGAGAGAAACTATTCAGTTTGTGGCAAAGTATTTTTACTTGAAACTGAAGATGCATAATGCAAACCTGACATTTACTTTTGGTTCAGTTAGTGGAAAATGGTTGGCCTGGCTTCTCTTTAAAATGAAACAGTTATAAAGCTTTACAAACTGTACCAATAGGGCAAACACACAGCATTGTTTTGTATTTTGTGTCTTTCAAATAAAAGACAATTTTTTCCAGTCATATGTTCTTCATTCAAGGTTGTTAAAAAAATACTGCTATAATATCGTATCGTTATCGTGACCTCAATATCGTGTATCGTACCGTATCGTTAGATTAGTGTATCGTTACACCCCTACACCCCTACTACACACTCGTTATCATTTTCCACGACACGTTTCTTGCTACAAGCTGGTGACTGGGGAATGCAGCGACTCTGGTCGACTGGGGGAGCGGTTTTAGCCTCGGTAACGATAATCGCTGGTTGTCTAATTAGGACCGGCTCAGATGGCGGTCAGCGGACTCATTCTGACGTCTGACACACACACACACACACACACACACAATGAGAGTGTGTGTCAGACGTCAGAATGAGTGGTACCCATGATCCCCGTCAGCCTGGCCTCCGGTCTCAGAGTCCCGTCTGGGTCTGGGGGGTCAGAGCTGACAGGGTCTTCACAGGCCGGGAGCGCCCGTGTCTGCATGAGGTCCTGCCAGCTCTGCATATCAAAAACATTCCCCCTCTGGGACGTGTAGGGCCAGAAAAGGCCTTTCATTCTTACTTGTTCTCTGTTGAAAACGAAAGATGGCGGGGGGTTGCCGTCGCCCTGGCAACGCAGCTCCACAGTGTCCCCCTCTTTAACCAAGCCCTGGGGCCACTCCTTCCACAGATCCACCATGGTGGTGGGGTCTGCACACACACACACACAGAATCAAATGAAGCAGGTTGTTAAAGTCACTCCACCAGGCTGTTTCCTCGATGTTGACGGTCTGAGATCTTCTACATCTGATCCAAACAACAGCGGGGAAGGAAAACCTCATGAGGATTCTTATGGAAAACATCAACTACAGTCATATGCACAAGTTTATTTACATTTCGTAGGTTGGTTGGAGTCATTCTGACAACTTGAGCTGGGATTGAGCTCAGGGTTCGATTCAATGGCTGGAGGATGTCCAGATAACCTCTAATCACCGCACCTGCACCACCGTGCTGGACGGTGGTTGGTGCCTTTCGGCTGAAATGGTTGGTTTTCTCCAAACACGGTTCTGGATGTTCCATTTTGTGGTTTGTTCAGATGCAGTTTTGTGAACCTCAGTCGCGGTTCTGTGTTATTTCTCCAGGAAACCCTTTCAAAATAAAACGTACTTGTTCAAATCTTCTTCTAATTGACCCACGGGTAAGTCCTGCCCTCTTTTGTTGTTAAGACTTTTTTGATTGTTATTATTATTTTTTTATCATAAGCTCCATAAAACAGATGAGGGTTCAGGATCTTCTAGTGTTTTTTCTGTGGAACTGAGAACTACAGATGTCTGAGTTCTGGTCCCTGTGAAACTCATACTGTGTTTTAGGATACGGGAAGTGATGTGAGGCTTATTGAAAGGGTCAATTGCTTCTTTAAGATTATATATTTTGTTCCTACACACATAAAAATGAGAGCAACACTACCTTTTGCACATAATTCTAAGTAAACAAAGTGCTCCATTTATTAAATCAAAAGATGGAATGCTGCTTTATTAGGATTATTATTTCTGTTCAGGAAATGCTGACAGCGATGAGGAAACAGTGGAATCTCAAATATTCTGCTCTGCTGACTTCAGGTCTGAGCCTTTGACCTTCATCCAGCATTGAGTTATGAGAAACGCGTCTCGGATGCGCTGCAGAGTTTCCAGTGTGGGTGTTGTTCCGGCGGCAGCGTGCAAGTTCAACTACATTAGCATATGTCAGAGCCAGCTGTAAAAAAAATTCAAAAACAGAAAAAAAATACACTTCTTTTGTTGATGACAGAAGATCTGAGTAAATATAGTAGCAACAAATACAGAAATATGTAAATTAAAGGCAGTTTGCTGTTAAGCTGAGTGATGATTTAAGTTGAGTTAAGGTTTTAAGTTTTCATGACGGAGCTTGTTGTAGAAATAATGTAAATATTATTTTTAATTTAATAAGCAGAAGCTGGATCTTCTTGAACTGTGAGGAGAGGGGAAGGAAGGCGGATGGACGTAGGTCAAAGAGCAATGAACATCCAGCTCGGTGTCAACTAGCTCAAAATCACCTCATTTCAGGGCCAGAGAGGATTTTTTTCTTAACCTTTTAAGACCTGATGTGATGGAGGTGCGTCCGTATTGGCTTGTCTGAGGTGCAGTTCAGTATGGTGCAGCTGATTCTGAGCTCGACAGCCGGAGCTTCAAGAGCTCCACCTCGCGTGAACTTCTGGTACAAAACTTAAAGGGGACCTATTATGAAAAACACGTTTTTTCTTGCTTTAACATATATAAAGTGATCTCCCTTCAACCTGCCAACTCAGAGAAGGAGGAAAGCAACCAAATTCTGCAGTGTCTGTACAGCCGCCCTGGATGAGCCATCCAGTGTGATGTGGATCTACGAGCCGTTCAGATTCTGCTCTTTTTAGTTACGTAACCAAAATACGATTTACATAGGTTGGCCTCCGATGCGTGAAACCACGCCCACAACTAACTTCCGCCATTTTTTCGTAGCGGTGTATCGCGTCATTCAGGCAGCCAATCAGCACAGTGCCTCATTATCATAGCCCCGCCCACTCAGAATCCTGCATAGATAATGAGGTTAGAGAATGGGAAGATAAAGACATGGCTCAGAGGCTGAATTTCTAATTTATTCAGCAAAAACAATCAAAAGCTTGTTTTTAAGACATTCAAGGCCTGTTTAAAATAGGTATTAGGTGCCATAATAGGTCCCCTTTAAGGAAAAGTAAGAAGTTGTACAGTTGTAGTCCCTTCGCTGACCACTAGGGGCGGCTCCAGGAGTCGGTCTCCACAGAACCCCCATCTCCAGACCTCCCTTTGCCACCTCTTCAAGAGGAACTCCAACATTTGGGTTGGTGTTTTGTAAAATCCAGTAAATCCCTGCCTTTCCAAGAGTTCACACAAACTTCAACAAGTGACGTTAGACGAACACCAGCCGCTGTTAGGACGGCGGCGTCCTGCACACTCACAGACAAACACAACAGCAGCGAGAGAGTAAACTCACAGTGGACCGTGATGTTGATTCTGTGGGACTCGATGGTCCTGATGGCTCCGGGGACAGAGAAGCTGACCTCGCAGGAGAAATGAGCATCCTTGTCCTCCTTGACCACCTTGTACTCCAGCGTGCTCTCCACGGTGAGGAAGCCACTGGAGTCCCGGGAGACCAGGATCAGCATCTTTACAACTGGAATGTGAAGAAGACGTTATAATAAAACAATGTGATCCGTGTGAAATTGAATGGAAAGTAATATTAACTAGCATATGTTAGAATAAGCTAAGCTAAAAAGTTATTGACAGGGGGGCGTGTTCCAGGTGGCTTCCCGGGACTGAAAAACCAGTAAATCCTCTGCAGGCCGAGCAGGAACCCAACGGTACTAAATAAATGTTCATTTAGAGTCAGAAAGCCTAAAACGGCCCGTTATATGGGCTCAAATTAATGCCATAAGTATTTTGTATCTGTAAATAAACTTTGTACTTGTAGAAATATTTTGTGCGTGTGCAAAAAATATTTGTACTTGCAAAAAATATTTGTACTTGTAAAAATATTTTGTGCGTGTGAAAAAAATATTTGTACTTGCAAAAAATATTTGTACTTGCAAAGCATATTTGTACTTCTAGATACAAAGCTAAAAACTTTTTACAAAGCTACAAAGTTTTTTTACAAAAGCTACAAACTTTTTTTCAAAAGCTACAAACTTTTTTTACAACTACGAGTTATGGCACTGTTTTGACGTGCCAAAACTAAGAGCCAATCAGCGATCTTTGGCACGGGTTTCAAAGCGTTTCTGGAGAGCCAATTAGCACATTGCATCGCCTACTGACGTCGCCGCCATATTGGATGTGGCAAGACTGGGCTGCAAACTAATACAAGTAAATGGACTTATTTTCCTAAAGCACCTTTCTACAAAGAAGTTTTACGTCTCATTTATTCATTCACACACGCACTAATATACTTGGGAAACAGTTAGGCACCAAATATAATATATTTAAAAAAAAATTCAATAACATATTTGAACCATTTATATCCCCCCTCACAAAAATAAGAAAAATAGAGAAACATATTCTCTCATTAACAAAGCATATTTTACATTTTTACACATTACATTACATTTTATTGTTATTGTTATTTTATTGTCTGAAAAATGGTTCAAATATGTTATTTGGTTATTTGAATTTTTTTTATTTGTTTTGTTGATAAAAAAATATGTCTCTATTTTTATGAGGGGGGATATATATTGTTTTTCGGCACTACCTTGTTCTCTATAGCTGATATAACATGAATTACTCCTATGTGGGATCAATAAAGTTCTTATTTTTGCCATCTGAGAAAATTAAATATATTATATTTGGTGCCTAACTGTTTCCCAAGTATATTAGTGCGTGTGTGAATGAATAAATGAGACGTAAAACGTAAATTTCTTTGTAGAAAGGTGCTTTATGAAAATAAGCCCATTTACTTATTATTATTATTAGTTTGCAGCCCAGTCTTGCCACATCCAATATGGCGGCGACGTCAGTAGGCGATGCAATGATCTGATTGGCTCTCCAGAAACCCTTTGAAACCCGTGCCAAAGATCGCTGATTGGCTGTTAGTTTTGGCACGTCAAAACACTGCCAAAACTCGTAGTTGTAAAAAAAGTTTGTAGCTTTTGAAAAAAAGTTTGTAGCTTTTGTAAAAAAAGTTTGTAGCTTTGTAAAAACAGTTTGTAGCTTTGTATCTAGAAGTACAAATATGTTTTGCAAGTACAAATATTTTTTGCACACGCACAAAATATTTCTACAAGTACAAAGTTTATTTACAGATACAAAATACTTATGGCATTAATTTGAGCCCATACCGTTACTGGTCCCCATTATCAATAACAAGCCTCTAATGAGCAGGTGGGACGCTCCCTGAGGTCTGAAATCAAACGCAGAAACAAGAATATAAACACTGGGGAGGCCTTTTGGGCGGATCCAGTAGGCCGTACGTACGTCCTGGAGTCGGCGCCAGCGGCACGCCGTTCCGGTACCAGGTGATGTTGGGTTTGGGGAAAGCGTGCCGAGCCTCACATGACGCCACCTGGAGGGAGAGTCACATTTACAAAATGTTATCATCCTAACATGTGGCACATGGCGGCGCTTCTGGCCGGGTCGACCCACCTTGGACGGGATTTCATTCGTCACAGATATTCCAGTCGGGACCGGCTCGATGGCCGGAGGCTCCGGAGGAGCTGTAGGAAATTCAGAGCGGTTACATCGGGAACAGATTCCCTCTTAGATGACGGCTCGGCTGCCTCGTGGGGTTTCTCACCAAACACTCGGAGGTGGGTCTTGCGTTCGGCGTTGCCGGCAGCCAGCCCGTTAACTTGGCAGAAGAACTCCCTGTCGTCGGAGGGCTGGACGTTCTGAATTATGAGGCGGCTTTCCATCTGGCCCAGAATCACCTGGATGCGGCCGGTGTAGTTGGTGTTGTTGTCGACTATCTGCTGGCCCACGTCACCGTAGAAGATCCGCGTCCGTAAGCCGTTTCCTTCGGCTCTCTGTTGGACGAAGGACAACCAGCAAACAGTCAGCCTGAGGCCCGCCTCCTGGGCCCGGCATCGCCGGAGTCAGCAAGTCAACGGTTTTGATCCTAGTCAATCTATAACGATTTTTAAAGGATATTTCCAAACGATTTGGAGCAACGTCCAGCCTTCCCTGCAAATCTACCCCAAAGATAACTAGATAAGTCCTATCCTATCCTATCCAGATTCCAGACTGAATAAGCTGCTGAATCATTTCATTTTCAAGAATGCACATTTCTACGACGGAGTATTAGGACCAAACAAAAAAACAAAAAAAGGAAATTACGAGAATAAAGTCATCATGTAATGAGAATAAAGTCGTAAAATTATGAGAATAAAGTCGTAATATTACGAGAATAAAGTTGTAATAGTTCTCATAAATTACCACTTTATTTTCATAATATTATGACTTTATTCTCATAAATTACCACTTTATTCATTACGACTTTATTCTCGGAATTTTACGACTTTATTCTCGGAATTTTACGACTTTATTCTCGTAATATTACGACTTTATTCTCATAATATTACGACTTTATTCTCATAATATTACGACTTTATTCTATTACGACTTTATTCTCGTAATGTTACGACTTTATTCTCGTAATTTTCCGACTTTATTCTCGGAATTTTACGACTTTATTCTCGTAATATTACGACTTTATTCTCATAATATTACGACTTTATTCTCGCAATATTACGACTTTATTCTCGTAATGTTACGACTTTATTCTCGTAATTTTACGACTTTATTCTCGTAATTTTACGACTTTATTCTCGTAATATTACGACTTTATTCTCATAATATTACGACTTTATTCTCGTAATATTACGACTTTATTCTCATAATATTACGACTTTATTCTATTACGACTTTATTCTCGCAATATTACGACTTTATTCTCATAATATTACGACTTTATTCTCGTAATATTACGACTTTATTCTCATAATATTACGACTTTATTCTCGTAATATTACGACTTTATTCTCATAATATTACGACTTTATTCTATTACGACTTTATTCTCGTAATGTTACGACTTTATTCTCGTAATTTTACGACTTTATTCTCGTAATTTTACGACTTTATTCTCACAACATTACGACTTTATTCTCGTAATTTTACGACTTTATTCTCATTATATTATGACTTTATTCTCGTAATTTCCAATTTTTTTTGTCTTAGTTTGGCCCTAATACTCCGTCGTACATTTCTTATTGTTCACTTGAAATATGGCATATATGTTTACACTAAATACATTTGATGGAAGTACATATCTTGTTTACTTGAATTAATATCATTAAATCCACGGCTTGACCGTTTTCAGTGTTTTCTGCCAATAGAGGGCGCTCTCATGCAAGTGCAGCTTTCCCTGGTCAAAGCTAAGTAAGTCAAAGAGCAAATGTTTACATAGTCATAAAATAAATTATTTTGTGTCTTTGAAAAAGACATGTCAAATGTTCAAAAAACCTTGTTATTTACTTAATGAGTGTTGTTAGAGGAACTGAGTGAATTGATTGGCTATTTATTTACAAATGTAGCCACAGATGAAGACAAAATCAATCTTGTATGGAAAAAAGCATTAAAAATCACAATAATCGAAGAATCGTGGCACCAATAATCGAATCGAATATCGTTATAATCGAAGAATCGAAGCTCCAATAATCAAAATTGAATCGAATCGTGAGGTACCCTTGTTTGCACACCCCTAGCAGGAATTGGAGAAGCTCTGTTCTAATACAGACTCTGATTAGTTGGCCTTTAGGTATTGGGGATTTCATTTCTTTTCTTTTTTTTAAGGGTCTGTATTAAATCATCACGGTACTCAAATATAAAAAAGTCCAGTGAAAAAGTCCAAAACTACAGTCAGACATCAGTTAGAATAATTACAGTATAAAAGTATCTTTAAACCAAAAGTATGAATAAAAAAAGGCGCATAACGTTTTTTTTCATGGAAAATGACGAGAAAACAGAAAATCTGACGTCACGAGTAGAAAGACAAGCATGAACTGGGATTCAAACACGGCCAGTTTTACCCACCACAAACCACTGGAACATGACGAAGCTGGGCTCGCTGTCGGTGTCGGTGAAGTTGTACTGGCAGGGGATCTCGGCCTGGTCGGCCTGGTACACCTCCATGCTGTCGTCCATGCTCAGCTCCACCTTGGCCCGCACTGGAAGACAACGAGCACAGCTGTTATACGGTGTTGGACTCCATCAGACATGGACACTGCAGAGGTGTTCTTCCTCAGCCGTCTGATGTTCACCTTCAACCCTGATCTTATTCTGAATTCACGGAGCTTGGCAGACGAGGACTCGTCTTCACGGGCCAATCTGGACGCAAGCTGCCGTGTTAGACGAACAAAGAAGAAAAGGCTTCTTGTCCACATGGCATCATTTTCGTCTTCCTTCTGCCTCGCTGATTGTAACCACAAAACCCAGTTCTTGGCCAGAAAAATCAGTTCCCTAGGCATCGCCGGGGAATTCAGGCAGCCAGTTTGACACTGGGCCGCAGATCCGGAGTGCCAAGAGCTTTTTCATCCATGTTGGACTTGGCTGCAGCTCTGGAGAGGCCCACTCACACGGCAACAACGAGGGACAAGGATGGCACCAAATGAGTCTATTTGTCTGTTTAATGTGCTTTAGAGGATGGATAAGAATACCCCCCCCCCGGCTCTTCCCACGTTGTCCACATGTACGGTAACGAGACAGGGGGAGTGGATCTGGACGCCGGGAGATCCAGATATCCATTCATTCATTCGTTCGTTGGTTAGTCGACATGCGGTTTTCAATGTGGGTGTCCAGATTATTTACTATCATCACCAAATGTTAACGATCTTGTGGAACATCGTTGGTCGACTTGTACGGACTCATAACAAGACAGCAGCAACGATGCGTCCTTTTAATGCAGTTCTGCACACGTACAAAGTTACATTTATGAGTAGCTAGTCCCGGTTTCAGCTCTACTGGTCCTGGTTTCAGCCTTGCTAGTCTCGGTTTCAGCCTTACTAGTCCTGGTTTCAGCTCTACTAGTCCTGGTTTCAGCTCTACTAGTCCTGGTTTCAGCTCTACTAGTCCTGGTTTCAGCCTTACTAGTCCCGGTTTCAGCCTTACTAGTCCTGGTTTCAGCTCTACTAGTCCTGGTTTCAGCCTTACTAGTCCTGGTTTCAGCTCTACTAGTCCTGGTTTCAGCCTTACTAGTCCTGGTTTCAGCCTTACTAGTCCTGGTTTCAGTTCTACTAGTCCTGGTTTCAGCCTTACTAGTCCTGGTTTCAGCTCTACTTGTCCTGGTTTCAGCCTTACTAGTCCTGGTTTCATCTTTACTAGTCCTGGTTTCAGCCTTACTAGTCCTGGTTTCATCTTTACTAGTCCTGGTTTCAGCTCTACTAGTCCTGGTTTCAGCCTTACTGGTCCTGGTTTCATCTTTACTAGTCCTGGTTTCAGTTCTACTAGTCCTGGTTTCAGCTCTACTTGTCCTGGTTTCAGCCTTACTGGTCCTGGTTTCATCTTTACTAGTCCTGGTTTCAGCTCTACTAGTCCTGGTTTCAGCCTTACTGGTCCTGGTTTCATCTTTACTAGTCCTGGTTTCAGCCTTACTGGTCCTGGTTTCATCTTTACTAGTCCTGGTTTCAGCCTTACTAGTCCTGGTTTCAGCCTTACTAGTCCTGGTTTCAGTTCTACTAGTCCTGGTTTGAGCTCTACTAGTCCTGGTTTCAGCCTTACAAGTCCCGGTTTCAGCCTTACTAGTCCCGGTTTCAGCCTTACTAGTCCTGGTTTCAGCCTTACTAGTCCCGGTTTCAGCTCTACTAGTCCCGGTTTCAGCTCTACTAGTCCTGGTTTCATCTTTACTAGTGCTGGTTTCATCTTTACTAGTCCTGGTTTCAGCCTTACTAGTCCTGGTTTCATCTTTACTAGTCCTGGTTTCAGCCTTACTAGTCCTGGTTTCATCTTTACTAGTCCTGGTTTGAGCTCTACTAGTCCTGGTTTCATCTTTACTAGTCCTGGTTTCAGCCTTACTAGTCCTGGTTTCATCTTTACTAGTCCTGGTTTGAGCTCTACTAGTCCTGGTTTCAGCTCTACTAGTCCCGGTTTCAGCTCTACTAGTCCCGGTTTCAGCTCTACTAGTCCCGGTTTCAGCTCTACTAGTCCTGGTTTCAGCTCTACTAGTCCTGGTTTCAGCTCTACTAGTCCCGGTTTCAGCCTTACCAGTCCTCGTTTCAGCCTTACTAGTCCCGGTTTCAGCCTTACTAGTCCCGGTTTCAGCCTTACTAGTCCTGGTTTCAGCCTTACTAGTCCTGGTTTCAGCCTTACTAGTCCTGGTTTCAGCCTTACTAGTCCTGGTTTCATTTTACTAGTCCTGGTTTCAGCTCTACTAGTCCCGGTTTCAGCCTTACTAGTCCCGGTTTCAGCCTTACTAGTCCTGGTTTCAGTTCTACTAGTCCTGGTTTCAGCTCTACTAGTCCTGGTTTCAGCCTTACTAGTCCCGGTTTCAGCCTTACTAGTCCTGGTTTCATCTCTACTAGTCCTGGTTTCAGCTCTACTAGTCCTGGTTTCAGCTCTACTAGTCCTGGTTTCAGTTCTACTAGTCCTGGTTTCAGCCTTACTAGTCCTGGTTTCAGCTCTACTAGTCCTGGTTTCAGCTCTACCAGTCCTGGTTTCCAGTGGTGTAAAGTAACGAAGTACAAGTACTTCGTTATTGTACTTAAGTAAGATTTTTGAGAATTTGTACTTTTATTGATACTTTCATTTTTCTGTACTTTTACTTTTACTTCGTTACATTTTCAAGGAAAAAATCGTACTTTTAATCCGCTATATTTAAAATTGGACACGTCGTTACTCGCTACAAATTAAAGTCTTACATTAAATGAAAATGTAGGGTACACGGCGAAGCGCACCGTACGGTGCGGGTCGCCGCGTACCCTACGCCGTAGACTCTGCGTTGGTGTAACACGGAACCATAAATCAGCCTTGAGCGGCAGCCGACGCTCAAGCCGACGAAATTAAAATGGGGTAATGGAAACAAACACTAAAGGGGTCAGAATAATATCACCATTATTTAGAGTTGTAAGCAAATTCTTGGATTCTTAATTTCTTTGCAATCCTTTTGAAAATAATTTTGTACTTTGAATTTTGTACTTTGTACTTTTTACTTTTGTACTTAAGTACATTTTACACCATGTACTTTTGGTACTTTATTATATTTAATTTGAGGTACTTTTATACTTTTACTTAAGTAATTTTCTTAATGGGTACTTTTTACTTTTACTTAAGTATTTTTCAAGCAGAAAATTTGTACTTTTACTTAAGTACAATATTTTTGTACTTTTTCCACCTCTGCTGGTTTCAGCCTTACTAGTCCTGGTTTCATCTCTACTAGTCCTGGTTTGAGCTCTACTAGTCCTGGTTTCATCTCTACTAGTCCTGGTTTGAGCTCTACTAGTCCTGGTTTCATCTCTACTAGTCCTGGTTTGAGCTCTACTAGTCCTGGTTTCAGCTCTACTAGTCCTGGTTTCAGGTCTACCACTCAGACTGAATGTAATAACAATAATTAGCATCATAGATTAGCATAAGCTAAGTATATCCAGGATAAAAAAGGCTCACTCTGATTGACATGAGGTGGATTCACAGACCCGTTTGTTCCAGCCATTTAACAACATGGGGGCCTGTTGTGATGACTTTTCTTCTACAGTCTGCGTTGGGACCGGGGGGGGGCTCTGGGAGGATCACTGGGAATCCAGACTGAAATATGTGAACAATGTCATCTCCACTTACTGTAGTGCTTTTCCAGATATTGAAGGGGGCCAATTTAATACCAGCAAACACTGACGGACATAAAACTGCAGGCAGTCTTTTGTTGTTTTTTTTACTAACAGTTCTGAAAAATAAAGAGAAACAATTAACCGGAGCCAGACCTGGGTGTCCTCATACATGCTGTCAGCGTTGGTGGAAACAAACCAAGCATGAAAGCAGCTTTTAGAGTCCAGTTGCCACCCTGCCGCCCCCATTCAGCTGCCTCCTCCCCCTTCACCACCCTGTCTCCCCCTCCTCTTTCTCACCATCAATAATTTTCTCAAGTCAGTTTTTTTTTCTTCTGTTCCTCCCATCTCTTCCTGGGCCCATGCTCAGCCAAGCATTTCTTTAAGACAACGGGCGCGCCATTGTTCCCCCACCTGGGTGGAACCGTACAACCCCACTGCTCCCACACACACAGGGATACACCCCCACCAACCAGCCGTCCCACGTCGGGGTTAAAACCAGTTCACCGGGCTTTCAATTTATTATTTGCCACGATAAAGATGACGAGAAAAGGCTTCAAGACATGAAGCAGATAATAGAGGCTGAAGAAGAAAAATGTGTCACAGGAGTCAAGAGTAAAAACCGCCGTCTGGGCGTTTTGGGCCATGCTGCTAACTTTTCAGCTAATCCGATTAGCACTGGGGGTTGGTTGCGGATTTGGCTCCCAAAGCCGACCCGGGACCGGCCTTATCTGTTCCTGTTGTGACTTCATGGAGCATGGGCGGCAGCGCAGACGCTCGTGACCCGTGATCTGTGGAGCAGAGCAGCCAAAACAGCTGCCCCTGGGCGTGTTTGTGCACACACTCGTGTCTGTCTGGGTCTGTGTGATACAGAGCTAATTCTCCCAGAAAAGACACAAAACAAAGCACTGCAGAGTGTTTGGATGTTGTCATCATGCCGTTATTCATTTAACAAATTTGAAGTCAAAAGAGAAAAGAAAGAAATCATGTAAGAAAATACCAAGTAGCACCTTGTTGCTTCCTCAGGATGGAAGAGTAACTGATCAACTGATCACCAGCAAAGCAGATATTTCAGCAGTTTGCTGGTGTGCAATATTCAGGTGTGTGTTAACGCAATCCCAAAAGGGAAGGACATCAGCAATGATTTAAGAAGTCCTGTCCCCTCTTAGTTCCTGATGCTAACGTTGTGTTGTTTATTGTTTTACAACTGTGAATGTCTGTGATAAAACGTCATATCAAGATGTTTTAGACATATTTTTGACACAAAATGACCGACTTTCATCTCTGGGAGCATTCAAATGGCACCCGGACATGTCGTAGAGGGATATTTAGAAAACCTAAAGATAGATAATAATTGTAATTAGGGGTGTAAAATTAGCACTTTAGTTGCAATTAATTAATTGCAGGCATATATATATTTTTTTTTTTAAGACTTTTTTGGGCTGTAGTGGCCCTTTATTTAAGTTACAAACAGGAAAGGAGTAGAGAGAAAGAGAATGGGGATGACATGCAGGAATGGTGCGCAGACTGGGATTTGAACCTGCGACCACTGCAGGAGGACTGTAGCCTCAGTATATGAGCTGCTGCTTAACCCACTGCCGAGCGGTTCAATTATTTAGCGCATTATGTTTTTTAATCGCTTAATCCATTTTTTTAATTTTAGAACTTTTTCTGTTTGCGAGTTGCCTTTATTTTGAAATCTGTGTTTTTGCGGTGGGCTTCTTGTGCTTGAGTTGTGGGTGGAAAACAACGGTCTGTCCCACCTTGAAGTGGACATTGATCGTCTGTCACTATTTTTGGGCGTGTTTAGCAACGCTGGTAGACTCCCATTGTAGCTGGACAAGAATGGGGCGGTGAATGGTGGAGAAGTGAAAATAGAGCAGCATGTGAAAGTTGTCGGTCCAGTGAGGAGAATTTACATTTCTAAAACGCCCCGACGACACCATTGATAAAGGTAGAGAGACATGTGTCATGGTGGAAAGGACTTCGCTCACCATCGAAGCAGCTCAAGTTTAGCCTTCCACATAAACGCAAAGCACCCGGTCGCAAGTGCAGCCACAGCTAACGTTAGCAGCAACGATGTTGCCACAGCAACGCTCTGCTCCAAACTAGACTCTAGGAGAGCAGCCCGCGCACGTCTGCAACAGAGAGGCTGAAAAATGTTCTTGCCAAGTGGATGTAAATGTTTAGGACTGCATCTGTTCAAGTCTGTTAAAAAAAAAAAAAAATTACTTTATAAAGCCACCTTTTTTGTTATATAGCAATGTTTTGATCAGCCACAATAATGTACTGAATTTAAGTTGAGGGTTTTCCTCAGCAATTTTTAGTAGCGATTAAAAAAGAGATTAATTAGATTAATGAATTAAAAAAAGATCTTAATTAATTCATCGCTCAATTTTTTTAATCGCTTGACAGCACTAATTATAATAGTATAATAGTTGGTAATAAGGTTAAATTGGAGGTAAACTCCCAATGCTAGTAGTGATTAGCGTTAACAAGTTAGTTAACTTATCTGAGGTAATATTCATGTTGCTACATAAAAACTGTTTTTATATAACTTTAAGCAGAGTTAAAAGCATTTAACTTTTTGATAGATAAACAGAACTTCTTTAAAATACCATAAATATAAAAGAATGCCGTGGACATCGTGGCATCAACAACGTTGCTGATAATCGACTTTGAATAGGATGGCGTCAAGGTGAAGTGAATTCTGGATTCATTCGGTCACTACGATCGATTAAATCGTGTGTGGGGCGGACAGAAGGAAACTCTGATCACGATGCCACATCAGAACGGATGAAAAAGACAAAAATCCAGGTTTTGCAACATTGTAGTCAAAGTCCAGATCTCAACCTGATTGATTTAAAAAAAAAAAAAAAAAAAAAAAGTCCCTATTAAACCCAAATCCGACCATTTAAAACATTAATTGAGTAAAGAGCTTTGACACTGAGATGACCTCGCTCAACGTTCTCACACTACAAATAAGACAGTAAAAGACATTATAATGAGGGGGACACTCCCAGGACAGCCTTTGAATACAGTCACTCATTATGTGTTTAAAACACAGACAATGCTCTCGTCTCCCAACTCAAGTGGTCCCATTACTGGCTTCTCCTTCCCATTAGGGCTGTCAGCTCAGGACTCCAGTAAATCTGCAGTTCTGCCGCTGATAAGAGTCCAAATCACCTCTGACACGACAAACCAGCATGATTTACGCCCCCAAATCCCCCACAAGCTCACCGAGGCATGAAATGAGACTGCATGCCTTTAAGAATAACAAAATGCCATCTTATAAAACCTCATTTTCACTTGACATGTCAGTCTGAGACATCTGGGACGGGCTCTAGCCACACGGCGACCTTGAACACGATAAAAGTGAGAAAATGGATGGGTGGATGGATGGAGATATGAGCAGAAAATAAATACACAGAGAACATTTTCATTTGCCGCAACACTGCGGCCATTGTGGCCCTGAATATTACAGAAAGATACGATCACGCGGGTTCAAACCACTTCTTTCACAGTTTCCTATTTAAAATGAGTAAATCCAAGAAACTACAAGATATATTTGAACTAATTTGTTTTCACAATAAAGGTAACACATGTGAGATTAATAGAAGACGTGTAAAAGTATAAACCAGAACCTTAAGATAGAAAACAGCCAAAATAAAACTAAATGTATATGCCATTCAATTCCTTTCAAATTAAAAGTTTTAAGCCTGTTTGTCAGGCCACTAGGAATGGGCGATATTTTACCGTTCACGATAAACCGTCAAAAGAATTCCCCACGATAAGAATTTGTCATCTCGCGGTAAAAACGATAAATTCCCGTTGATGATATTTTTGTGTAAAACTGATTTATGGTTCTGAGTTAAATCCACGCACAACGTACGTGAAGGAAGGAAGGAAGGAAGGAAGGAAGGAAGGAAGGAAGGAAGGAAGGAAGGAAGGAAGGAAGGAAGGAAGGAAGGAAGGAAGGAAGGAAGGAAGGGAGAAAACAAGGAAAGAAGGAAGGGAGAAAAGAGGAAGGGAAGAAGGAAGGAAGGAAGGAAGGGAAGAAGGAAGGAAGGAAGGAAGGAAGGAAGGAAGGAAGGGGGAGAAGGAAGGGAGAAAACAAGGAAAGGAGAAAGGAAGGGAGAAAAGGGGAAGGGAAGAAGGAAGGAGAGAGCAGGAGGAAAGAAGGAAGGAAAAAAAGAAGGAAGGGAAAAAAGGAAGGAAGGAAGGAAAGGGGAGAAGGAAGGGAGAAAACAAGGAAAGAAGGAAGGAAGGAAGGAAATGAGCCTGAAAGAAAGAAAGAAAGAAAGAAAGAAAGAAAGAAAGAAAGAAAGAAAGAAAGAAAGAAAGAAAGAAAGAAAGAAAGAAAGAAAGAAAGAAAGAAAGATAAATTCCCGTTGATGACGTTTTTGTGTAACAAACATGGCGGATCTGAGAGCGAGATAGATTTATAGTTAAAAAGGTGGAGTTGAATTGGTATTTTTTTTATCGTCATTTTTATCGTTATCGGGATAAATGCAAGAAATTATCGTGATACATTTTTTCATCATCCCTACAGGTCACACAGCAAAATCTATAATTACTACCATTTTATGAGAAAACAATGCGTAAATACGAGTGTTTAAGATCGTTGCAGCCTCTGCAGACTCGCTGAAACTCCTCAGCGAGTGGAAGGTGTACAAAGCTTAAGCGTGGGTGACGGGGAGGAGTTCTGCTGAGGTGCCGAACACCTGGAGGACACCGTCTACTGGCTGACATCAAAGGGACACGCAGGCACGCGGTGAAAGCATAAAGCCCTACACTGGAGACGAGAGCGTCTTGTCCACCTGAAGTGCTTTCAGAGGCAGCATCTGGCACAAATCTGCCAGCAGCCCGCTCCCTGTGTGACAGTGATGGGTTCGGGCTTTATTATTCCACACAGAGAGATAAGGAAGTGCTGCAAATCTCCTCAAAGACACCTCTTCATGCATCTGTGAGCCCTCCTTTCAGGCAGCAGAGCATATCACGGCTTCAGGTCAGGAACTCGCACAGTCCTCCGTGATCGATGTTGAGGTGGAAAATCTCAGCTGAAGTCATCCATGAAGAAATGCAGCCGACGGCCTTTGATGACATTAAATCTAAAGACGATTTGTCTATAATTCAGATAAACTCTCTGGAATGAAGCAATCTTTTCGAGGATGTGGAGAAATGGTTTTAAATAAGTAACGCATTACCTGAGAACTTTATCAGTCAGATTTTGTGGAAGCTAAAGGAAATAAACAAATTAGGTGTCGGACACCATGCTGTCAGCTTCAGGGTCTTTGAATGCCCCACAGCTCCCTTCACATCGGAAAAAACCCCTGCGAACATCGGAAAAAACCCCTGCGAACACCAACCGACATCTGGCTTTTCTTCTAACCAGCATTTATTTCCAGGTGAGGCAGCGGTCAGAGATGGTTTCTGGCTCCGACTGCAATCAGCAGGGAGTGCAGGTAGACATCCCGACTGTCGCAGCGGGGCCGCCACTGAAGCAGCGACCGCAGCTCACCTCAGACAGAGTCTCACATATCAGACACAGCAGAGACAGTAAAAACCTCACACCTGCACAGGTGCACTGATTCAGGTGGGAAAAGGAAAGAAATAGTTCATGCTTTGAGTTAGGGTTGGGCGGTATGGACTAAAAAATGTATCACGATAATTTCTGGCATTTATCCCGATAACGATAAAAATGACGATAAAAAAAATACCAATTCAACTCCACCTTTTTAACTATATCTATATTTCTTTCTTTCTTTCTTTCTTTCTTTCTTTCTTTCTTTCTTTCTTTCTTTCTTTCTTTCTTTCTTTCTTTCTTTCGGGCTCATCTTTCTTTCTTTCTTTCTTTCTTTCTTTCTTTCTTTTTTTCTTTCGGGCTCATCTTTCTTTCTTTCTTTCTTTCTTTCTTTCTTTCTTTCTTAATTTCTTTCTTTCTTTCTTTTTTTCTTTCGGGCTCATCTTTCTTTCTTTCTTTCTTTCTTTCTTTCTTTCTTTCTTTCTTAATTTCTTTCTTTCTTTCTTTCTTAATTTCTTTCTTTCTTTCTTTTTTTCTTTCGGGCTCATCTTTCTTTCTTTCTTTCTTAATTTCTTAATTTCTTTCTTTTTTTCTTTCGGGCTCATCTTTCTTTCTTTCTTTCTTTCTTTCTTTCTTTCTTTCTTTCTTTCTTTCTTTCTTTCTTAATTTCTTTCTTTCTTTCTTTCTTAATTTCTTTCTTTCTTTCTTTTTTTCTTTCGGGCTCATCTTTCTTTCTTTCTTTCTTTCTTTCTTAATTTCTTTCTTTCTTTCTTTCTTTCTTTCTTTCTTTCTTTCAGGCTCATATCTATTTTTCTTTCTTTCTTTCTTTCTTTCTTTCTTTCTTTCTTTCTTTCTTTCTTTCTTTCTTTCTTTCTTTCAGGCTCATCTTCCTTCCTTCCTTCCTTCCTTCCTTCCTTCCTTCCTTCCTTCCTTCCTTCCTTCCTTCCTTCCTTCCTTCCTTCCTTCCTTCCTTCCTTCCTTCCTTCACGTACGTTGTGCGTGGATTTAACGCAGAACTATAAATCAGCTTTACACAAAAAAAATCATCAACGGGAATTTATCGTTTTCACCGCGAGATGACAAATTCTTATCGTGAGGAATTTTTTTGACGGTATATCGTGAACGGTAAAATATCGCCCATTCCTAGTAGACATCCCGACTGTCGCAGCGGGGCCGCCACTGAAGCAGCGACCGCAGCTCACCTCAGACAGAGTCTCACATATCAGACACAGCAGAGACAGTAAAAACCTCACACCTGCACAGGTGCACTGATTCAGGTGGGAAAAGGAAAGAAATAGTTCATGCTTTGAGTTAGGGTTGGGCGGTATGGACTAAAAAATGTATCACGATAATTTCTGGCATTTATCCCGATAACGATAAAAATGACGATAAAAAAAATACCAATTCAACTCCACCTTTTTAACTATATCTATATTTCTTTCTTTCTTTCTTTCTTTCTTTCTTTCTTTCTTTCTTTCTTTCTTTCTTTCTTTCTTTCTTTCTTTCTTTCTTTCTTTCTTTCTTTCTTTCTTCGGGCTCATCTTTCTTTCTTTCTTTCTTTCTTTCTTTCTTTCTTTCTTTCTTTCTTTTTTTCTTTCGGGCTCATCTTTCTTTCTTTCTTTCTTTCTTTCTTTCTTTCTTTCTTTCTTAATTTCTTTCTTTCTTTTTTTCTTTCGGGCTCATCTTTCTTTCTTTCTTTCTTTCTTTCTTTCTTTCTTTCTTTCTTTCTTTCTTTCTTTCTTTCTTAATTTCTTTCTTTCTTTCTTTCTTAATTTCTTTCTTTCTTTCTTTTTTTCTTTCGGGCTCATCTTTCTTTCTTTCTTTCTTAATTTCTTTCTTTCTTTCTTTTTTTCTTTCGGGCTCATCTTTCTTTCTTTCTTTCTTTCTTTCTTTCTTTCTTTCTTTCTTTCTTTCTTTCTTAATTTCTTAATTTCTTTCTTTTTTTCTTTCGGGCTCATCTTTCTTTCTTTCTTTCTTTCTTTCTTTCTTTCTTTCTTTCTTTCTTAATTTCTTTCTTTCTTTCTTTCTTTTTTTCTTTCGGGCTCATCTTTCTTTCTTTCTTTCTTTCTTTCTTAATTTCTTTCTTTCTTTCTTTCTTTCTTTCTTTCAGGCTCATATCTATTTTTCTTTCTTTCTTTCTTTCTTTCTTTCTTTCTTTCTTTCTTTCTTTCTTTCTTTCTTTCTTTCTTTCAGGCTCATCTTCCTTCCTTCCTTCCTTCCTTCCTTCCTTCCTTCCTTCCTTCCTTCCTTCCTTCCTTCCTTCCTTCCTTCCTTCCTTCCTTCCTTCCTTCCTTCCTTCCTTCCTTCACGTACGTTGTGCGTGGATTTAACGCAGAACTATAAATCAGCTTTACACAAAAAAAATCATCAACGGGAATTTATCGTTTTTACCGCGAGATGACAAATTCTTATCGTGAGGAATTTTTTTGACGGTATATCGTGAACGGTAAAATATCGCCCATTCCTAGTAGACATCCCGACTGTCGCAGCGGGGCCGCCACTGAAGCAGCGACCGCAGCTCACCTCAGACGCAGTCTCACATATCAGACACAGCAGAGACAGTAAAAACCTCACACCTGCACAGGTGCACTGATTCAGGTGGGAAAAGGAGAGAAATAGTTCATGCTTTGAGTTCTGTTTCATCCTTAAATTGTTCTACTCCTTGATGGTTGTTTTGCACTGAGGCGTCTCGTGTTTGTGTCATTTATTTAGGTGGTTTCCCTGACCATTTTTCACTGGTCTGGCTCTGATCCAGGTTCCTGTCGGCCTTCCCCGCGCCGCGGCGCAGCTGTGAACATCCAGACGCTGGATGCAGATTGAAGCGCTGCCCGTTTTCACACCTGTGCTGTCGCTGGGATGAGCCAGCAGGCTCATTGGACCTGCAGCAGGTTTTCGGAGGGTGGGGAAGTTAAAAGTGTCCAAACATCACTGTTCTGAGCCTGTGTGTGTTGGGGGTTGTGCTTGGGACCAGCCCGGGCCCTCCTCATTAACACAGCAGTCCACCTGTGATCGCTCCCGTATTCTCTTTGACAGCATTAAGGCCCTCAGCAGGGGATTTTGGGGGGGTTGGGGGTTCAGCATTTTGATGCGGGTGATCTGGGCGTGGCTCGCTAGCTCGACAGCTCGTCTCATGTCTTGAAGATGAGATGAAAGGGGAATGAGTTCATAAATGCACCAGTGTTGCAGGACACGCTCTGCTGCAACACAAACACACCCACAAAGAGGCATTTTCAAAACTGTGCAAGACATCTGCAATAAATATAAACACTGAGACGGGTTTGGAGGACTGGAGCGGTGCGGCTTATCTGCTGCAACATAAAACCATCAAAACTTCCCCTTAAATATTCAGTCTGTATCTTAAATAAATTAATGAAGAAAAACCATTAATTTCAACAGAAGTGATGGATGAGATGTGAGACGAGGACGGAGATCTAAAGTGAGCAAAATGTTGGCAAAAGGATGTTATTTTAGTCCCACCAGGAACTCTACAACCGCCTCGTTATGCTCATTAATTAAAACCAAGCAACCTTATTAAACTTTTGAGGAAACATCAAATAAAACGAGTCAAAGGAAACACGGAGAACCTGAAAGAGAGGCAGAACACTGAAGGACAAGCTGCTGCGTCCATCGTCCTGTTGGGTTTCGCTGCGGTTCAGAACTCAAGACCAGAACCACGTCTAAAACGGATCCCTCCAAACGCTGTGGGACTGATCGATCGCACTTACGCCTGATAAAAGAGGTTCGGACGGATTTATGCCAAATACTTGGACCTCTGATCTATCCACCATCCATCATCCATCCACCATCCATCATCCATCCATCATCCATCCATCATCCATCATCCATCCACCATCCATCATCCATCCACCATCCATCATCCATCCATCATCCATCCATCATCCATCATCCATCCATCCATCCATCCATCCATCATCCATCCATCATCCATCCATCCATCCATCCACCATCCATCATCCATCCATCCATCCATCCATCCATCCATCATCCATCATCCATCCATCATCCATCCATCATCCATCCATCCATCCATCCATCCATCCATCCATCATCCATCCATCCATCCATCCATCCATCATCCATCCATCATCCATCCATCCATCCATCCATCATCCATCATCCATCCATCATCCATCCATCCATCCATCATCCATCCATCAATCCATCATCCATCCATCATCCATCCATCCATCCATCATCCATCCATCCATCCATCATCCATCCATCATCCATCATCCATCCATCATCCATCATCCATCCATCATCCATCCATCCATCCATCCATCATCCATCATCCATCCATCATCCATCCATCATCCATCCATCCATCCATCCACCATCCATCATCCATCCATCCATCATCCATCCATCATCCATCCATCATCCATCCATCCATCCATCCATCCATCATCCATCATCCATCCATCATCCATCCATCATCCATCATCCATCCATCCATCCATCCACCATCCATCATCCATCCATCATCCATCCATCCATCCATCCATCATCCATCCATCATCCATCCATCCATCCATCATCCATCCATCCATCCATCCATCCATCACCCATCCATCCATCCATCCATCCATCATCCATCCATCCATCCATCATCCATCCATCATCCATCCATCCATCCATCATCCATCCATCATCCATCCATCCATCATCCATCCATCATCCATCCATCATCCATCCATCATCCATCCATCCATCATCCATCCATCCATCATCCATCCATCATCCATCCATCCATCCATCATCCATCCATCATCCATCCATCCATCCATCATCCATCCATCATCCATCCATCCATCATCCATCCATCATCCATCCATCCATCCATCATCCATCCATCCATCCATCCATCCATCATCCATCCATCATCCATCCATCCATCATCCATCCATCATCCATCCATCATCCATCCATCATCCATCCATCATCCATCCATCCATCATCCATCCATCCATCATCCATCCATCATCCATCCATCCATCCATCATCCATCCATCATCCATCCATCCATCCATCATCCATCCATCATCCATCCATCCATCCATCATCCATCATCCATCCATCCATCCATCCATCCATCCATCATCCATCCATCATCCATCCATCCATCCATCATCCATCCATCATCCATCCATCCATCCATCATCCATCCATCATCCATCCATCCATCATCCATCCATCCATCCATCATCCATCCATCATCCATCCATCCATCCATCATCCATCCATCATCCATCCATCCATCCATCATCCATCCATCATCCATCATCCATCCATCATCCATCCATCATCCATCCATCCATCCATCATCCATCCATCATCCATCCATCAATCCATCATCCATCCATCCATCCATCCATCATCCATCCATCATCCATCCATCATCCATCCATCCATCCATCATCCATCCATCAATCCATCATCCATCCATCCATCATCCATCATCCATCCATCATCCATCCATCATCCATCCATCCATCCATCATCCATCCATCATCCATCCATCCATCCATCATCCATCCATCAATCCATCATCCATCCATCCATCATCCATCATCCATCCATCATCCATCCATCATCCATCCATCATCCATCCATCCATCCATCATCCATCATCCATCCATCATCCATCCATCATCCATCCATCCATCCATCCATCATCCATCCATCCATCAATCCATCATCCATCCATCATCCATCCATCCATCCATCATCCATCCATCATCCATCCATCCATCCATCATCCATCATCCATCCATCATCCATCCATCATCCATCCATCCATCCATCCATCCATCCATCCACCCATCATCCATCCATCATCCATCCATCATCCATCCATCCATCCATCATCCATCCATCATCCATCCATCATCCATCCATCAATCCATCATCCATCCATCATCCATCCATCCATCATCCATCCATCATCCATCCATCCATCCATCATCCATCCATCCATCCATCCATCCATCCATCATCCATCCATCATCCATCATCCATCCATCATCCATCATCCATCCATCATCCATCCATCATCCATCCATCCATCCATCATCCATCATCCATCATCCATCCATCCATCATCCATCCATCATCCATCCATCCATCCATCATCCATCCATCATCCATCCATCCATCCATCCATCATCCATCCATCATCCATCATCCATCCATCCATCATCCATCCATCATCCATCCATCCATCCATCATCCATCCATCATCCATCCATCCATCCATCCATCATCCATCCATCATCCATCCATCCATCCATCATCCATCCATCCATCCATCCATCCATCATCCATCCATCCATCCATCCATCATCCATCCATCATCCATCATCCATCATCCATCCATCCATCATCCATCCATCATCCATCCATCCATCCATCATCCATCCATCATCCATCCATCCATCCATCCATCATCCATCCATCATCCATCCATCCATCCATCATCCATCATCCATCATCCATCATCCATCCATCATCCATCCATCCATCATCCATCCATCCATCCATCCATCCATCATCCATCCATCCATCCATCCATCATCCATCCATCATCCATCCATCCATCCATCCATCCATCCATCATCCATCCATCCATCCATCCATCCATCCATCCATCCATCCATCCATCCATCCATCCATCACTAACCCATTTCTTTGTAAAAAGAGAACACTTCTTGTCCTCTCAGTGGGTTGAGTGGACACCTTTTACAGACTACTGTCCTTGTGCATGTGCAGGTTCAAGTCCTAGCCCAGGGGTTGGCAACCCACGGCTCTAGAGCCGCATGCGGCTCTTTAGCGCCGCCCTAGTGGCTCCTGGAGCTTTTTCAAAAATGTTTGACTTTTTTTTTCCTTTTTTTTTCTTCTTTTTTTCCTTCTTTTCTCTTTTTTTCCTCTTATTCTCTTTTTTTTCTTTTTTTCTTCTTTTTTTCCTTTTTTTCTCATTTTTCTTCCTTTTGCCTTTCCTTTTTAATCTCAACATTTCGACTTTTTTCTCTAAATTTTTACTTTTTTCTCGACATTTCGACTTTTTTCTCAGCATTTTGACTTTTTTCACGAAATTTTGACTTTTTTCTCGACATTTCGACTTTTTTCTCGAAATTTTGACTTTTTTCTCAACATTTTGACTTTTTTCTCAAAGTTGTACTTTCAACATTAATCTCGACATTTCGACTTTTTTCTCAAAGTGCATAATGAAAAAATCTTCCCCCATTTATAGCTAATATAGATACATGCAGCATGTGTTGCCTTCATTGTAAGGCTGATACAAGACCAGACATATTTGTTTTTTGTGTTTTTGGTCCAATATGGCTCTTTCAACATTTTGGGTTGCCGACCCCTGTCCTAGCCTGTCACTCTTTCCTGCATGTCTTCCTCTCTCTCTCTATACCCATCTCCTATCCACCTACTGTCAATAGGGCCACTCGTGCCACAAAAAACTTTTTTTTTTTTAAAGAGAGAAAGGTTTTTGTTTTGAAAAAAGAAAAATGCACCATCTTGCTGGTTAGGAACTTCTTCAGCAGCTGGATAAATATTTCATCATCACACCCGGTGGGTGAGACTTCATTAACGGAGCAACGTGGATGTTTTATTTATGCTTCTATCTGATGTTCGGCGGTGAGTGCAGCTTGTTCCTCAACATCTACTACCCATCAATAACCCCCCCGGGGAGCTGCTGGGTTACGGCAGGTAGCTCTGCAGCCACAGGATGGATAATTAAAGGTCATTAGGCTAAATACCGTGTCTGCGCCGCAGGGAAGTTCCTTCAGCTAGCACCAGACCTACAGTAAAACAAATGTACTAAATAAGCCAGTCAGCATCACAGAAACCTGAAAGCTGCAGCGGTACGGAATAAAAACAAGACTAATGTAGTTATATATTCATCCTTTTAACCGAACGCTGGCTGCATCCAGCTGTAACGAGGGGGTGGGTCAGAGTACGCAGCGTAATTTCTGGTAAAAGTGAGCTGGGAGCAGTTTAGCGGTCCAGAAACATCTCTGACAACACTGCTGCAGTTTTCTGAATATATTTCTGTTTAGATTCAATTAAAAAAACAAAAAAACTATCTCAAGTATATAAACTAGATTTGCTCTCTTTGGAGAAAAACCACAAGTCTGGGGCACATCCTTCCTAATAAATATCAAACTAAATACACTTGCAAGACAAAGTAAGTACACCCTCTTTAATGCTTAAGGTTTAACATAGGAGGACATAAAATACACATACATACATATACAACGGGTTTTTAAACCAAGTAAATAAAGCTGATAAACAAAACATCAACATGCTGAACATTGACGTTATTCTACTCGACATTAAGCTTTTTCAGCATCTTGATCTTGGTGTCTGAACTGTTTAATCAGCTCGAGCACCAAACCTGTTTGTCCCAAATGGAAAATATTTTCTAGTATGAAAATAAAGAAAAAAAAAGAAAAAAAGGATTTAAATGTGTCTGAACATCACAACTAGTCTGTGCTTAGTTAAACAAACATCCTGGAGTTAAATCAACCTGAGGTCTATGATTGGATGCAAATGAGAGCAAATGTTCATTAGAGTCCAAAGTCTAAACAAAGTGTAAAAAATTTTACTTTCTTTATTGTCATACCTGACATCTTTGAAGGGTGCCATCATCTTAAATTGCAATCCGAATGTCGGATAAACTATTGTCACTAAACGCCACATGAGGAGGAGAGTTCATGACCTCCGCTTCCAAACATCCAGATCAATACTTGGATATATGTCATCGTTCATCTGAACCTGACGTCACCATCACTGAAGTTCATACCCTTTCTGAGGCTTTTTGGAGTCTTCTGTCTTCTGCTGGAATCTTGGTGTCATATTAGACAGCCAGCTGACCTTTAAGGACCATGTTGCCTCGGTTTCCCGGTCTTGCCGGTTTGCTCTTTACAACATCCAGAAAATCAGAGCCTACCTGACAGAACATCTCTTGGTTCAGACTCTGGTCATGTCACGCATTAGTCCAGACTGCAGCAGCACGTCTGGTCTTCAACCAGCCCAAGAGAGCTCATGTCACTCCACCTCTAATCTCCCTGCACTGGCTTCCAGTTGCAGCATCAAGTTCAAAGCTCTGCTTCTGGCTTACCAAACAATTACCCATAATGCTCCTGCCTACCTTCACTCCTTCATCCAGAGCTACACTCCCTGTCGACAGCTCCGCTCAGCCAGCGAAAGATGCCTGGTGCTTCCACCACAATGTGCCGTGAAATCAGTAGCCAGACTCTTCTCCTCCATGTTCCCCGATGGTGGAACGACCTACCAAACTCTGTCCGATTTGCAGGGTCTGTAACTACCTTTAAGAGCAAGCTAAAGACTCAGCTCTTTAAGGAGCACTTCTGCATCTACTAAACTTCTCTGCTCATCAGTTAGATTTGTGCAGCTCTTTGCATGACTCAGCACTGAGAAAGCTGCATGCACTTGTGCCAAGATGATGTTATGATGGTGAATTGGTGGTGAAAACCTAGTTTTGCTGAATAAAGGGACTTTTGTGTTGGCTGGGAAAGGAACACAGCAAATGTGTCCAAATGGACTCACAGCAGTCTGACCAGCACTTATCCAGCTGTACCCTTCTATGTGATTTCTTGCTTGTGCTGTTCTCTAGTAGTACTAAGACCTGAGGAACCAGGTAGTAGTAGTAGGAGTTTTGGTCACTAATGAAAGTTTGCACTTGTATAATAAACTGATTCTTAAAACTTCGTAACGTTCAGGTTCCAGTCACGACACTGTTGGTGCTAAAGTCTTTTTTTTTCATTGCTAGCGGTTGTATTTGCCAGCGTTCGCTAGCGCCGGTGTTGCGTTAACGCTCGATGGGTGGAGCTTCTGACCTTCGTCAGACCAGAAACAACCAATCAAATTTTTTAGTTTATGTTTAACTGCTCCGCCCCTATGTACGATTTCAGTAATGCGGCATCAATCTGACTGGCTGATGCTGGAATTAAACGTTCCCTCGGCAGCGTCACCCACGACACTTTCATGGCAAAAATAATTGACAAACTCATTTCAAGTTAATTTAATTAAAATTCCTTGTCCAACAAATGCATCCGTCGTCCTACTTGACCAGAAACAGCGTTTACTGACCCGGACAAGGGGACAAAAGTGTTTATGTGAGCTCTAAAATGCAGAAGAAGTGACTGAAAGACTAAAAACGCTGCCTCAACCTCAGAAGGTTAAATCATTCAGTGTTCAACAAGAGGTCATGTGGTCTCACTGCTGCAAAGGTGAACAAAACTGACATTTTACAGCAGAATGTGGAGATAACAGTGCTGCCCTTTTCATTTCTTAATGAAAGTGTGTGAACGACGAGGTGTCAGCGCAGCAGCAGGAAGGTATGAGGATCTGGCGGTCGTTCCAGCTCTAAACACTGGAGACCTCGGTCCAATCAGACCTCCGACGACAGGACGCCGTCGCTCTGGTCGACCCCAACAAAGACCTGCTTATCCCCGCAGCCACGGCCTTCACAACAGCCATGAATACCCGTCAAAACTACAAACTAGCTGAGGAATAAACCACCATCTTATAACCAGCCAGCACAAAGTTGGAAAAGGTGAATCCCAGAAAACTTTTCCTATTTTCCGTCAGTTAGGATTCTGTAGGATTTGTAAAATGTCAGAACAATGACATTTTTCATTCTACACTATTAAAGAATGGAAAGAATTTCCCTATTGTGGGACTAATAAAATAAAATTGTGATTATTATTAGATTTAAACTAAATTTGAAATGTTGAATGTGGGGAAAGACATTAACAACTTACCTCCACCTGCTGGATCTCTGTTTTTTTGGGTTTTGTTCTCAGGTTTTGGTTTTGAGGTTTGGGGTTTTGGTTCTCTGGTTTTGGGTTTTGGTTCTAAGGTTTTGCTGTGATACTTGATGCTGACCTACGATGCTAATTAGGGCTGTTCGATTTTGCCCAAAAATAAAATCTCGATTTTTTTCTCTCAAAATCCGATTTTCGATTACGATTACAATTATTTTGTGAATTGACAAAAGGCAAAGAAATGATTTCAAATATGCTATTTTTTTATTGAACATTTGCCCCATTGGGCTTTAAGTGCAAACTTTGCTCTTATTAAACCAAAAATGAATGAATAAAGTGCAAAACTCTGTAAAATAAGTTGAAAAAAAGTTTTAAAAAATATAATAAAATATAAAGTTTTATCTCTGAAAAAAAAATCAGCAAATCAGCACTTGCAAACATACAGTAAGTTATATTTCCAATTAAATAAAACAAGACATTTTCTAATTAAACTAAACTGGGTCTTTGCATGCTAAATAATAATCAACCCATGAAGGAGGTAGACGTGTGTAATGTCAGTCATTACATTTGCTGTTCACATTTGCAAGTTTTTTGCAAGGAACACGAGCCGGTCTACCGCATCTGGCTTGAGGGATGCCCGGTGGCATGTTACAACGCCCCCTCCTACACTAAAGAGCCTCTCCCATGGGGCACTTGTCGCAGGTATTGAGAGGTATTTCCATCAATCATTAATATGGTATCAATCATTAATATGTGTGCAGACAAGGTAAAAAAAAAGTGAAAAAAAAAAGTGAAAAATCGATTTTACGATTTTCACGTTTTAACATCGTTCTAATTACATAATCGCGATTACGATTTAAAATCGATTGATCGAACAGCCCTAATGCTAATTAACATTTATTCTGATAAAAAAGCATTTCAAATTTTACAGCAGAAAAGTAAGTTAGTGAGAAAAGTGAGCGTTTAACCTGGAGGTCAGTGGGGACCAGCTTGTGGGTGGAGCCAGGCCCTAGTGGTTGTGGGAGTAAATCCCGGCAAGAACCCTGCCGGAGACAGCTGCAGTCAGCTGCAGCTCACCGGAGAGTTTTGTGTTAAGGGTGATTTTGTTCATCAGTAAACTGAAAAGTATAAAACAGTCTTTCTTCTGGGGGAGGTTCTGAGGGAGGGTCTTTTTTATTTTTTATTGCAGCCCAGGTGTGTTTTGAGAAGCAAAACCAACAGGCATTTGATTGTGTGTGGTCTGATAACACCAGGACGTTACCCCCCCACATACGCCCCTATTTGCCCTCCTTCCCGTCTCCTCGCTGCTTCTACACTCCCTCCCGCAAATCTCTTGACAAATGTGCTATCCACAGGTGTTGCCCCCCCCCAGCATGGGAACGGGTGCGACCCTCTTATTATCCACAGCTGCTCGTGTCAATGTGAACCCCACCTCCTCCCAGAAAGTTGCTGTGCCACCCGACGAGGACTGGGAATGCAGTCCTAGCCGCGGCCCAGTGAGCCAAACAAGTAGAGGATATTGTCTGCCGAGTCCTGAGAACTGGAGACTCCCAGTCTGGAGATGGAGATAAAGTCTGAGCTGGTTCTCAAATCAAACAATGGACCCGGTTATGAGTTCTGAACACAGATGCATTATTGTGTTTGACATTGTGTCTGACTGGCGGCGGGCGCGTCTGATTGGTGGTTGGAGCTGCAGGAGAAAGCGATCGCTGCTCCCCCCGAGGCGGGACTGTGTTTTGACGTGACATACGATACAAGTCTGTTGTGTAAATATTGGATTTAAAGATTGTTTTTAACACGTCAATAAGGATTCAGGGAGGTGAAAAAGTGTCTACAGGTGGTTTAGTTGCACATTTCCACTCGTGTTCCACATTTCTGTGTTGATGAGGATCCAGTGGCGAACAGGCACGAGCTGGCACTAGGGATGGGCGGTATGGACTAAAAAATGTATCACAATAATTTCTGGCATTTATCCCGATAACGATAAAAATGATGATAAAAAAAAAACAAAAACAATTCAACTCCACCTTTGTAACTATAAATCTGTCACCACATTCAGTCTTTGGAGCCCCCAAATCACTGCTCTAAAAGAATACTGAATGCTACTAAACGTCATCAATGGGAATTTATCTTTCTTTCTTTCTTTCTTTCTTTCTTTCTTTCTTTCTTTCTTTCTTTCTTTCTTTCTGGCTCATTTCTTTCTTTCTTTCTTTCTTTCTTTCTGGCTCATTTCTTTCTTTCATTCTTTTATTCTTTCTTTCTTTCTTTCTTTCTGACTCCTTTCTTTCTTTCTTTCTTTCTTTCTTTCTGGCTCATTTCTTTCTTTCTTTCTTTCTTTCTTTCTTTCTGACTCCTTTCTTTCTTTCTTTCTTACTTATTTCTTTCTTTCTTTCTTTCTGACTCCTTTCTTTGTTTCTGACTTATTTCTTTCTTTCTTTCTTTCTTTCTTTCTTTCTTTCTTTCTTTCTTTCTTTCTTTCTTTCTTTCTGGCTCATTTCTTTCTTTCTTTCTTTCTTTCTTTCTTTCTTTCTTTCTTTCTTTCTCTTTCTTTCTTTCTTTCAGGCTCATCTTCCTTCCTTCCTTCCTTCCTTCCTTCCTTCCTTCCTTCCTTCCTTCCTTCCTTCCTTCCTTCCTTCCTTCCTTCCTTCCTTCCTTCCTTCCTTCCTTCCTTCCTTCCTTCCTTCCTTCCTTCCATAAATCAGTCTTTACACAAAAACATCATCAACGGGAATTTATCGTTTTTACCGCGAGATGACAAATTCTTACCGTGGGGAATGTTTTTGACGGTATATCGTGAACGGTAAAATATCGCCCATTCCTAGCTGGCACTGTTCGTTAAGACCCCGTCCACACGTAGCCGGGTATTTTTAAAAACGAATATTTCCCCCCTCCGTTTATAAAAAAATTTGCATCCACATTACATCGTTTTTAAAAAAAAACCCTTCCACACGTAACCGAAGATCTGCGTTTTCGACCACATTCATAAGCATTCTAACCTGTAGATAATCTGCGGCTCCCGGGGAAGCTGCGCGGGCTCCGCCGCTCCGGGGGGCTCGGCGGGGCTCCGCGGAGCCCTCTGTTTCGGTGTAACGCAGTAAGCGGCCGGTCAAGAGCAGAGACCATTTATTTAATAAATAGCTTGGAAAACAGATGCTGGATCATCTGTAGTAAACAAAAGTCGCACGTCAGAGCAGATTTGTTGTTGTTTTGGAGCATAATGTGACGTTCGAAAACGCAAAACTCCGGTTGTGTGTGTCTACACGCATCTACATAAACGGAGTTTTCAAAAATCTTCACTTTGCCCGGAGTTTTTTTAAACCTTCGTTTATTTGCGTTTTCGTGTGGATGACAGGTCCAAACGTAGGAAAATATCTCCGGTTTAGCAGATATCCGCAGATATCCGGCTACGTGTGGACGGGGTCTAAGTGACCAACCCACAGCCAGTCACAGTGATCTCTCAGTAAAATGAGCTACACATATCCTCCACCAGCCTGTCTGACCTCCACCCCGACCCGCCACGTCCTCTACTAGTTAAAAAGATAAAGATCTCTGTTTTGGCTTCTTTTGTTTGCTGTGAGTCTGCTGTGATCTCTGGTGTGGTCCAGCGGCCTTGGAGAGGACGGTTGCTGTGACTCCGGCAGGAAACCCTGACATGCTCCCTCACATTTTCAAACGTCTCCTCAATCAAACATAGCTCGGGATCTGAAAGGTGATGAAGACTCGTCTCTGCCAGACACAGATGCACGAAAACTCAGTTTAGCTGCCCGTAGGGATGGGCGGTATGGACAAAAAAATGTATCACGATAATTTCTGGCATTTATCCCAATAACGATAAAAAAAATACCAATACAAAAAGTGTCATCAACAGGAATCTTTCTTTCTTTCTTTCTTTCTTTCTTTCTTTCTTTCTTTCTTTCTTTCTTTCTTTCTTTCTTTCTTTCTTTCTTTCTTTCTTTCTGGCATTTATCCCAATAACGATAGTAGTTTCTTTCTTTCTTTCTTTCTTTCTTTCTTTCTTTCTTTCTTTCTTTCTTTCTTTCTTTCTTTCTTTCTTTCTTTCTTTCTTTCTTTCTTTCTTTCTTTCTTTCTTTCTTTCTTTCTTTCTCATTTCCTCAATTTATCGTTTTTACCGTGATATGGCAAATTCTTACCGTGGGGAATTTTATTGACGGTTTATCGTGAACGGTAAAATATCACCCATCCCTAGCTGCTCGTCCAAAAAGTCGGTCGAGGTTTCTGTTTTTTTTTTATTTGTTTATGCAGAATTCAGTGATGGCTGGACTCTCACGAGATCTTTCCAAAACCTCGACTGTTTTATTTTTCAGGGATTCTGACGTAGATCTTGCTGGATCACAGTCCTGCTGTATAAACCAGTTTTTAAACACAAATCACAGTTAGCCTCTAGAATATTTTGAGAAAATTATTGCTGGTTCAGTGACTGCAAAAAAGATCAAAACAAAGATCAAAATAAATAGATGAATAAAACAATCCACGGGCCAAGATGGCGAGATAAGCAGCGCCGTGCAGAAACATGTATAAATTAACTTCCTACACACGAGCACACGGGGAAAAGCCTTCACCCAGGACACTCCTCTTTGATTTGGTGGTTGATCTTTTAACAGCGTCCAATATCAGGCACGAGGAAGCGAGGGTGGATTTGATATTTAAGCATCTCTTTATCCCCTCCCTTTTGAAATGTCGAGTTCAAAGATCCAGACCAGCGGCCTTGATCTGCGAGCTGAGACGACCCGGAGAATTACCCGGAAACTCCAGACCGTGATCCTGCGACCGCTCCGTGGCCGGTCCCAACCAGGTTCACATGGAGACCAATTAACTCTGATTCTATTAAAAACCTGTAAACTAGCTTCTGACGTGCGCTGCCGGAGCTCCGGTCAGACCCGACTAATCGAATCACGGAAGTGTTTTCTCTGCGATGAAACACTTGTCGTGCATTTTCTAATTGAATCGAACTGATTTAATTAAGACACTTTCCCAGGCAGTCTGTCTGGTGGAGGCCCCGTATCCCACAGTCCTCTCTGTCTGTGGGATTGTCTGCATCCTCTTGCTTAATGTTTCTGCTTTTGCTTTTTAGAAAAAGAGAAAAGAAAAATGTATCTTTATTATTAATTCTTGCTTGGGTTGTTCTTTCAGATGTAAGTCACTTTGGATAAAAGCGTCTACTAAATGACAGTAGTAGTAGTAGTAACAATATATAACATAGACAAACTATGTGGGCAATATTAAGTACCCCCTTACTGCATCCATAGGACATCATTCCAGAAAAGATTATAAGCTCACTTAAAAACATTTTAGAGTTCAGTGTTTTATGGTGAGAAAGCTTACTCACGTTTACAAAAATATCGATATGGCAATATGTCGCGATACTTTTCCAGCTGATTCAATATCGATATTCAAAATTTGAATATCGATTTTTTTTTTTTTTTTAAATATTTTTTATCCCCGATTTTTTTCCCATTATATCACCCAGTGCTCCTGGGAGGGCCCTGCACTGAGCTCAGGTTATATTTCACGTTTTATTTCATTTTATAATTTATTTTTTATATAACACAATTGCCTGTCCTTAAAAAATGAAAAATAATGGACAGAGGTTTATTTATTTATGGATTTATATCTATACTGACTGATCACTGTGCCTGTCCTTGGTCTTAGTACCCATCTTTCTTGTGTTTATTATCATTTGCCACATAATTAAAGCAACCTCATACTAAATGTAATGTTAATTTCATATGATGTAAATAATATGAAAAACATATACAAATATGTTGTAACTTTAGCTTGTATAGTTATAATAAAACATTGTTTTGACTCAGTTTGTCCCATGAATTGTCACTATAATCTGATGAACGTGCAACTCGGATTTTAAGATCCATCACTATCATCTGATGTACATATATACAACTTGGATTTTAAGATGTGTAATGCATTTTTAAATTTTTCGGTGAACTATGTAGAATATAATAATTGGGATATCGCATAATCGGGATATCGCAATGTGTATCGTATCGTGAGGTCCTTCCCAATACCCACCCCTAGTTTACAGTCAAAGGGAGAAGCCACAAGAAGTTGCTGATATAACACGGTTGTCACGGTTATTTACTGACATTTTCCAGGTTTACACGAAGCAACATCTGCAGACATCTGTATTTAAAAAGAGGTTTAAGAGAAAGAGTTTAAAAGGTTTATTCTGCTCATCTGTCGCTACCTGTGAGTTCTCAGAGATGAAGGCACCTTGTCAGGACTTAGGACAGCGTGACTGTCTCTCATTAAAGAGGAACTCCGGCGCTGATTCACCGTGGACGTCACAGGTGAACCCGCGGAAACGGTCACAGACAGTTTAATGTGGTTCTTTGACCAGTTACTCGAGACTTCTCTAAGCAATTCAACAGCATAAAATGAAGCTGTGTGACCGGAAGGGACAGTCAAAGAGACATTGTGGGACTGGGAAGCTAAGTCAGAACATCAATCCCTCTGTAACTTACATTTCGACTTTCATGATTAGTTTCTTAACTTTATAGAAATGCTCAAACATACGAGTGCAGAAGCAGTTTAAGGCCCCGTTTACACGGAGCAAAAACGGTGGTGTTTTCATGCGTTTTGGCCGTTCGTTTACACGAAAACGAAGCTCAAAGTCACCAAAAACGATAACTTCTGAAAACTCCGGCCAAAGTGGAGATTTTCAAAAACTCCGTTTTCACGTTTGCTTGTAAACGGAGGGAAACAGAGATTTAGGCTTCAGAACGTCACATTATGCAACAGAAGCGTCACCAGCATCATTTGTGCGACCTGTGTTTACAATTTGTTTGGCCACCGTCAATATTTTCTTGCATTTTACCTGTTTTATATTCTAAAGTCACACACGTGCACCGTACGTAGGCTACGCCGTCGATTTAATGCAGCACCATATTATTCAGGCTTCACACGTGTCATTTGTTGACGTTTTTTTCCAGGATTCTGATTGGCTAGCATGACTTTACGCTTCTCGTTACACTGCCCCCTGTAGGTTTGGCTGCTCATAGCACCTTAACAGCGTATTTATCCGGGTTCATGTAAACGAAGATATTTTTCAAAACGTAGAGGGGGAAATATCCCTTTTTGTAAATACTCTGTGTAAACGTGGCCTAAAGCAAATCTACAACAAAAACATTGACAGTTTCAAAGATCAACAAGTTCCAACTGTATAAAGATGGAAGCGGATTACAAGTCCAGTATCAATATCAGATATCAGATATCATACTACTGCTGCTACTACTAACACTAAGTACAACTACTACTGCTGCTACTACTGCTGGTACTGCTACTACTTCTATTACTTCTATTACTACTACTACAACTAAAACTTCCACTACTGCTACCTCTGCTACCTCCAAAAACCTGTGAATGCAGAAGTGGGTTATTCCTGCGTTAATATATCCACACTCAATTACAGGCTGGCATAAGAGACAGTGTCATTGGCCACAGGCAGAGCTCACGCCCACCTCGGGGCGTGTTTTCCTTTTGAGTGAAAGCTGCACTGCGGTCGACGGCGTCAAACGTACGAAGAACGTTTGGTGAACTTCACCTCTGAGCAATGAATCTAACCCCAGAGAGCATAATCGAGGGATCAGGTTTCTGTGACAGATGGTCGGGACACCGAGCCCCCCCCATGTTGGTCACCACCCAGCCAACATAGTCGAACCCACAACAAGAGATGGCCGAGCCAGAGATGACATCTGAAACAAGGATGGATGGATGCCAGAATACTGTATTAAAGACATATTGATCCGCTGCAGCGAACAGTCCTCTGCTAGAAAAGTGAAGGTACGGAGGTAAAGCGACGTGTGCAATAACAAACTTAATTACAGTTAATTACAACTAGGGCTGGGCGATATGGACCAAAAGTCATATCTCGATATTTTCTAGCTAAATGGCAATACTCGATATATATCTCGATATTTTTTCTGTGCCATAATTGGGGTTTCCCCCAAAGCATTCTAGCATAGCATCTCTGTTAGCTTAATTTTTTTCTGAGGCAAACCCTTAAAAAAACAGTCAGTTTTAATACAAAGCCTCGTGCCAAATGTCACACAGGTACCTTTATTAACAGAGGTCTGCACAATATCAAAATGTATAAAACAAATGAAATAAAAATAAACTGCCTGCATATATAGAATAAAAATGCTTCTTGAATAAAATAAAACAAATATCCCTTTCCTGCATAACAATTAAATTAAAATACACTGTGCAATTAATACAATGTAGACAGTAACAGGCAGACTTTTCCACCGAGGTTGACAGTTGTGCAAATAACAAAACATTTGTGCTAATCTCAAATTAAACATTCAAGTCAATTTGTCACAAAATAAGCTATATCAAAATTATTTTTAAAAAAAATGTAAAAAAAAAAAAAAAAAAATTAAATCGATATAAACGATATTGTCTCGTACCATATCGTGTTTGAAAATATATCGATATATTTTAAAATCTCGATATATCGCCCAGCCCTAATTACAACCCAAACAGTAAATTTATTATAAAGGTCTTGTGTCCATGACTGTCTTTTGTCTTCGGTCCGCTTCGACCTCCATTTAAACAAGCGTCATGTACCCTTTAAAAAGCACAAGTGTGTTTTTTTTCACGCCTGTCGATACCAGTGTTCCTGGTCTCCGCTGAGCGGCAGATGCCAAGCTGGCTGGAGGTGGAGGAAGCCCGTAGCGCCACGGCTCCTCCAGCCCTGCGGGGGGCTTTGCAGAGTCAGAGTTCTACCCATTAAGCTTACGTGGTTATTTTTGGACGGGGTTTCTAAAAATCTCCTCTTTGGACGTCGTGTCTGTGTCTAAAGGAGACTGAAGGAGACATTATTTAACCGGGAGCCTCACTGGAGTCTTTCATTGAAATAACATATCAGAGAATTATGACGCTGAACATAAACAATCCCTGCTTCCACAGGAATCTACAGCTTTGTTATGATGGTATATTAAAAAGGAGAGCCACAGGCTGGAGTCAACGATAGGGATAAAGCTTCAGACTAGGAATGGGCGATATTTTACCGTTCACGATAAACCGTCAAAAAAATTCCCCACGGTAAGAATTTGTCATCTCGCGGTAAAAATGATTAATTCCCGTTGATGACGTTTTTGTGTAAAGATGATTTATGGTTCTGCGTTACGTACGTGAAGGAAGGAAGGAAGGAAGGAAGGAAGGAAGGAAGGAAGGAAGGAAGGAAGGAAGGAAGGAAGGAAGGAAGGAAGGAAGGAAGGAATGAGCCTGAAAGAAAGAAAGAAAGAAAGAAAGAAAGAAAGAAAGAAAGAAAGAAAGAAAGAAAGAAAGAAAGAAATGAGCCTGAAAGAAAGAAAGAAAGAAAGAAAGAAAGAAAGAAATGAGCCTGAAAGAAAGAAAGAAAGAAAGAAAGAAAGAAAGAAAGAAAGAAAGAAAGAAAGAAAGAAAGAAAGAAAGAAAGAAAGAAAGAAAGAAAGAAAGAAAGAAATGAGCCTGAAAGAAAGAAAGAAAGAAAGAAAGAAAGAAAGAAAGAAAGAAAGAAAGAAAGAAAGAAAGAAAGAAAGAAAGAAAGAAAGAAAGAAAGAAAGAAAGAAAGAAAGAAAAAAGGATAAATTCCCATTGATGACGTTTTTGTGTAACAAACATGGCAGATCTGAGAGCGAGATAGATTTATAGTTAAAAAGATGGAGTTGAATTGGTATTTTTTTATCGTCATTTTTATCGTTATCAGGATAAATGCCAGAAATTATCGTGATAAATCTTTTAGTCCATACCGCCCATCCCTACTTCACACGTCCACTGAAAAACAGCCAATATTAAAAGATCAATCAGTCTGAATGGCTATTGGAATCACTGTTACAGGAAAGACGGCGTGTGGTCCTGTGTGACTGTAATAATCGCTGCCTTTTCCAGGCGTTATCGGCCACTTATCGAGGTCAGGGTCACTTTCACAGGAGGCTCAGCAAAGAGGGCCAGACGTCTCCCGTTACCCCGGCAACACCCCCCTCGCCATCGGGGGTCCCTCGCCAGATTTTCGGTCCACCTGGAATGACTGGAGTCTGACACGGCGGTCAGCGTCTGATGACGTCAGCGGGACCGCACTGAGACTCGGGCTAAAATAAGATTCATGTTCTGGTCTGCGCCTCGAGGGACGGTTGAAAGTTTAACTGCCGTTCACGGTGAGAAGTGCTTTTACCACCGACCGACAAGGTCAACACTCACAACACTCATGGTCGTCACAAAAAAACCTTGCAAGAGTCAGAGTCAAAAGCCAACTTGCAGCCAAACTATGCTGCTAATATTGTGTCAAACTCAAGGCCCGAACTATTCCTGGCCCTCTAGAGATTACAGGTCATAATTGTCTAATCAAAGCAGCCGCTCTCCATCATGCAGCGACCTTAATGATCGTCCTTCATGATCTTCATGTGGCCCCAAATGAAAATGTGTTAGACGCGCTAGTGTTCATTTATATTGATGTTTAATTAACATCCATCCATCATCTATTCGTCCATCCATCATCTATCTATCATCGCTCCGCATTAGTGAACTGAGTCAAGTTTACACACATGACGGGAATCAGATGTGACATACACACTGAAATGTCTCAAAGACGTGGGACGTGTAACAAAAACACTGGATACATATGCTCCTGGAGAAACATCCCTCTATTCATCCATCCATCAATCCATTAGGAATGGGCGATATTTTACCGTTCACGATATACCGTCAAAAAAATTCCTCACGATAAGAATTTGTCATCTCGCGGTAAAAATGATAAATTCCTGTTGATGATGTTTTTGTGTAAAGCTGATTTATGGTTCTGCGTTAAATCCATGCACAACGTACGTGAAGGAAGGAAGAAAGAAAGAAAGAAAGAAAGAAAGAAAGAAAGAAAGAAAGAAAGAAAGAAAGAAAGAAAGAAAGAAAGAAAGAAAGAAAGAAAGAAAGAAAGAAAGAAAGAAAAAGGATAAATTCCCGTTGGTGACGTTTTTGTGTAACAAATATGGCGGATCTGAGAGCGAGATAGATTTATAGTTGAAAAGGTGGAGTTGAATTGGTATTTTTTTTATCGTCATTTTTATCGTTATCGGGATAAATGCCAGAAATTATCGTGATACATTTTTTAGTCCATACCGCCCATCCCTACAATCCATCCATCTATTCATCCATCTATTAATCTATTCATCCAGCCGTCCTTCCATCCATTCCTCCAGCAACCCGCTATTTATCCACCCATCAGTCTATTCATCCAGCCATCCTTCTATTCATCCATCCATCACTCATATATTAATTCATCCATCCATCCACCCATCCCTTCACCGACTGTAATGACCTCCAGAGAGATGCATCATCCAGGAAATAACAAGTGAAGGTGGAGGACCTACGAGCTACTTCATCATGCACATGTTGTTATCTGCACATGTTGCACTTTTTTCAGTTTTTCTGTTTGTCTTCCTCTTTTTACCGTAAATGTCATGAGCTGTTTGACAACTGATTTTCCCCAGAGGGGACAATAAAGGTTTCAATCAACCAATCAGTCATTGAGGAACTTTCTGGCCTCGTTTTTTGTTAAAAGCTGTATGTTGTTGCTCAGAATATGAATCAGAATCGGTGCCTTCTATGTATTTTGTCACATTATTCAGCTGCAAGAGGTCAGAGGTCAGACGTGTGGGAGGAACGTTGGATTCCTCGCTGTATCAACGAGTCCAGCTGAATCTGAGAGGGAAAATATCAAACATGTCCTATTCTGGGCGAACGCTTAGACCAGGGGTCGGCAACCCAAAATGTTGAAAGAGCCATATTGGAGCAAAAACACAAAAAACAAATATGTCTGGAGCCGCAAAGAATGAAAAGTCTTGTATAAGCCTTAGAATGAAGGCAAATGGCGAAAGGAGAAATGTTGAGAAAAAAGTCAAAATGTCGAGAAAAAAGTGGAAATGTTGAGAAAAAACTCGAAATGTTGAGGAAATAGTCAAAATGTCAAGAAAAAAGTGGAAATGTCAAGAAAAAAGTGGAAATGTCGAGAAAAAAGTGGAAATGTTGAGAGAAATGTCGAAATGTCGAGAAAAAAATCGAAATGTCGAGAAAAAAGTCAAAATTTCTAAATGTCGAGATCAAAAAGGAAAGGAAAAAGGAAGAAAAAAAGAGAAAAAAGGAAAAAAGAAGAAAAAAAGAAGAAGAAAAGGAAAAAAAAGGTCAAACATTTTTGAAAAAGCTCCAGGAGCCACTAGGGTGGCGCTAAAGAGCCACATGCGGCTCTAGAGCCGCGGGTTGCCGACCCCTGGCTTAGACAGACGGAGCGACGGCGGTGGCTTTCTGGGGCGTTTTCACGGCGATTCGTTGAGCTCTTTGTAGCAGGACGTCGCCAGTCTTCTCCACTGGGGTAACAGGCTTTGTTCCCTGATAGGAGTCAGACCCAGAGGGCTGATGATCAGCACGCAGACAGGATTTATTAAGGAGCCGTGGCGCGGAGTCAGTGCTGGCCAGGCGCAGCCAGCTTCGTTTGAAGAAGTGTGTGATGAAAGCCGTAATGTGATCCACCTCCTCAGTTCTTGGGCTTGGAATCTGCCCTCGGGGGCGAGATGCCGCTACAACTGCAGTTTAAGAATAAAGACATGTAGAGGTTCAAAGCTGACGCCGTTCCAAGGACTGAAGACCGGACTGGAATTATCATCTGTGATTAGTTCGGGATAATAAACTTTAAGTCTGTGGTTAGCTGCTGGCAAGCACCTTACTGACACGAATCCTCGGGGGGGGATTCTTTTACTGTAATTCCCACATGTAAGGAGATTATTTTCAGTCATTCTTTTCTTTTTATTAATTGCAAAAACCAAGTATTCCTGCCTTTAAAAACAAAAGCATGATTGAGTTTACACCAAAACAGTATCGGTGATGATTCCTTTTGTTGCTGGAAAATGTTCATCTCAATAAAAGTCCTGAATCAAAACCAGAATAACACATCTTGGATGAATTAGAGGCCGTGGGCATTTTACTGCAGACGAGTGAAAGTAAATCTTTGTTATTAGTAGATAAATCACATGTAAAACCAAAATATCTGAGTAGACGGGCGTGTGAGGGGCATTTAATGGTTCTGGTTAAAAACTAGTCTGAAGACGTGAGAAAAACATCAGTTCCTCCGACGACCACTAGGGTCTGGATCCGGACCTGCGGTTCCTCTACCGACCACTAGGGCCCGAATCTGACTCTTGATAGGTGGATTTTTGGACAGATTAGATCAAAATTGATATATATATAAAGTAAAATACATTAGCATCATAGGCTAGCGTTAGCTAAGTCAGCCAAGCTGAAATGGCTAACTGTGATTGACATAAGGTGGACGTGTTCCAGCCAGCCAGTGTTAGTTTGGCCCGTTTAAAATGTGGCACCATGCAGTATGAGGAAAAAGAGGGTTCAAAAGTAATATCCAGAAACCTGCAGATGACATCACAGACTACTTGTCCAGTTCTTCTTGTACAGTCGACGGTGAGACATAAAACAAGACTTAGCTACGGTGGCCGAGACCCGCCATTGCGGGAAATTAAAGAAACGCTGCAAATAAAAAGAAACGCCGCTGCAAATAAAATAAACGCTTTGCAAATAAAATAAACGCTGAAAATAAAAACAAACACCGCTGCAAATAAAAGAAACGCTGCAAATATAAAGAAACGCCGCTGCAAATTTAAAAAAAAAACGACGCCACAACGCCACAACGGAAGTGAATTACCAGGGACTATTTTTGCCGATGCACCGGTGTTTTTATGTGAGAGGAGAAGAAGAAGACGAAGAGGACGTAAGTGAAAAGGAAGAAATAAGAAGAGCGAGGAATAAGAAGAACAACGAACAAGAAAATAAGTGAAAAGGTTAGTGTTCAACGTCGCTACGTATAATTTTTTATGTGCGACACCGGTGCATCGGCAAAAATAGTCCCCGGTAATTCACTTCCGTTGTGGCTTTTTTATTTCCGTCGTTTTTTTATTTTATTTTTGCAGCATTTATTTTATTTGCAGCGGCGTTTCTTTTTGTTTGCAGTGTTTATTTTATTTGCTAAGCGTTTATTTTATTTGCTAAGCGTTTATTTAATTTGCAGCGGCGTTTGTTTCTGTTTGCAGCGTTACTTTTATTTTCAGCAATGGCGCGTCTCGGCCACCGTACTTAGCATTAGTACACTAGTGACTTTCTGATTTGCAGCTTAAATTCAAACAGAAAATAACTGCAGACACTAAAAAAGGTTTCATCTGATCGGTCAAATATATGACTGAAATTTAGAGTAGATGGCAGGAAAGGGGTACTTTGTATTTTCCACATGATAGTTTTTACTTTTTTTGTATACGCTTGTCTGTAGTTGTATTTGTCTAACACTCGGTCTATATGATGATTTTATCATACTTAGCAAAGTGGTTCTATCTTCTCGTGTCCTTTAACCCCTAACTGTTTTTCTGCTGCAACTAACCGACTCTGAGGAGCAACTTTTGCTGGCAGCTTGTGTAAATGTCTGTCTTGTGTTTTGTGAAGCTGAAGCGTGCCCACGCGTCCGCCGCGGCTTCATTTGTCTGCACTCGCTCTTCCTCATCTGAACACGTGACTGACTCTGTTTGTAAAACAATGTGAAGATCTTCGCTGCCCTCATCGTCCTCGCGCGGCGGCGGTCTGCTTACAGGAGCTACCGGGTTGGTGGGGGCAGGCGCGACATCTGTGTGTGGGTGTGGGCATAAACATGGCGAGCACACGCTAACCGTCAGCCACTGGTGGCTCGTTACACCACTGAAAGAAACTTTACGGTGTCTTGGGTTTACACAACACTTAACACTTACCGACAATATTACTCAGAAAACCACGACATGCACAACAAACATGAGGTGCAGTAACGTCTAACCAGAACCCAGCAGTGTTAAACACATGTGCAGGTCCAGGTCCAGACTGGCACTCTCCCAGTGAAGTTCATTCAGTCGATGCACGGTGACTCTGAACGTGCTGAGGAGAAGAAGCTCTGACTGTTTTATTCTTCAAAGACCAAGTCAGTGGTTTGATCTGAACCCGACAGGCGCCTGCTCCCATTACTGAAGACAGAAAGACCCACAAACGGGTGAAAGAAGATCTGACGAACCACCTCCAGGAGGAACCTGAGGATCTGCTGATGTTCATGGACTTCACTCAATAACTGGACATGATTTGCATTTTAATTTACTTGTATTTACAAGCTGGAACCTCTATCTGGTGTTCAGTAAATAAACAGTACCCTGAGGTCCATCATCATAAGCAAACATAGGCTGTCCTGAGGCAAACAGACTGAAAATATTTAAGGCAAATTCCTTGGTCCGATCAACAGTTGTTGCTGCTTTTTTCCCAGTCCGGATAATTTTCTGCCTCCCTTGTTGCTCCTAAGAGACACTTAAACAAACAGACGAATCCTCCGGGAATCTGCCAAAACAAAAGGATGCCCTGCAGCCTCGAACCGAACAGCAGAGGAGGCAAAAATAATTAGCATGCCGTGTAAATAGGCTGAAGGGGGTGCCGTCCCACTCAAATCATGTAATGTGAGTTAAATCTGGCCCTCCACCACTGATTGTTCAGCCTCGGGGGTCGGAGAACATTTACAGAGAAAAATAATAACGTCCCTGCACTCTGCAGAGCATCGCTGTTTGTTTTTCCAAACCGAATAATGTCGACGATGCTCTTTTATGCCGAGGCTTGTTTGCAGATTTTATGCTCCAAATTCTCCAAAAAAGAAACCATGAAAAGTTACAAAAAGCTTTCAAGAACAGCTTGTTTTGCATTTCAAGGTTTATGGTAAAGTGAGAAAAACAACAATGGCGGCAGATGCATGGCACATCCACGGCTTGGCACAGCCCATTAACGAGAAGCAAACACCATGAAAAGAGGGTCTGGCGAGCCCCGAGGTCGTCATGAATATTCATGTGCACATGCACACGCCGAGCACAGACATGCCTGCTCGCCATCAAAGTCAAACTGGATTCAAACGGATTTTATTTTAATTTGACAGAAATGCGGTTTTATGTGACGGGCGAGTGGCGCAATGCCAGACAGGACACCAGACTAAATCTCATCTATTAACATGATGATGCAACTTAAGAGGCATGGCTTACTTGGACCTTTTTCTGGACAATATTAAACTTTAATAATAATTTAATGTTATACATTGGTAATCTGGACAGTCAATAAAATTTTATTAGTGAAAGTTTTTCTTGTGTGAAGCAGGACTCGTGCCCAGGGTTTCCGTTGTCCGGTAATTGCCGGACTTTGTCCGGTAAAATATGCCGAAGTCCGGTATTTTATAATCTCTACCAATCTCTCCGTAGGTTACGTGCAAGCTTCTGCAATATTTATTTATTTTTTGAAGTTACGTTCGCGAGTCAATTGACGGGACTTATTTTATTTTAAATACCCTGTTTTTCAATAAAAATACTATTAAATGACTTGCAATGATATCGTACTACTGCATATTATTTATTTTTAACCTCAATAAATTCATATACTGTAGCCTATGTGACCGGAATTTCAAACATTTGTCCGGTAAATTGAAACCCTGCCGGTCACATTGTCCTGTGCCAATTTTTTCTAGCGGAAATACTGCTCGTGCCACCTTTCACGTAGTTCCACCGGTACAACAAGTACCGAACCAATGCAAAAGGTGCGGGCGGGGTTTATGCAATGACTCATACAGGAGCATTGGAGTATGTTTATTTTTAAGCCAACCACGATGGCTGCAGAACTGACCTGCCAGGAAGCCCCGCCCCCCTTAGTTACAGTTGCTATATCAATCTACCAGTGTTGTTTACAGTTTTACAATGATGAGGTTTTGTAAATACTTGACGGAGAGACATGTAGAAAATCTAAAAATGTATCCAGTTGGTATTAAACTGGAGGTGAGGGTTTACTCCTCGTACTTTTGTCATGGAAACAGATGACAACATCCCATAAACACATGAGATTAAATTAATTTACTTTAAATTAAATGGAAAGACATAACTTTAAAATAGTACTGCAAAATGTTTTATAAATGTATTTTTATTGCAATATTAATGTGCACAATATAAATATTGCAAAATATCGCAATAAATTGTTTATTATTTTCAGAATCTTCACAAGCTAAATATAGATAATAGGTTTTGCAAACCAGATGCTAATTAACACGGAAAGGGTTGTTTTTTTTTAAATTAAATAACTGTATTGCTGAAATTCAAATAGTAACGTCCTTATTGATCTTCTGGATGTTAAATCAACAGTTTAATCCAAAACAGACATTTAACTCTGTTTACATTGCAATAAGGAAATTAGATAAAATGATTTCTCTTCACTTTAACATGCTGGATGCAGCTCCCTGCCTCCCCGTGAGGCTCTTTAAACATCCACACAACACCCGCTTACGGTATCAGTTTTCAACTCATCCCCAACGATGGTCCAAACGCTGCATCAGATCTGTGTTCTGGAGGCACTTGGGGCGTTCTGCAGGTGACGCTGACACATTGTTTGACAGTTTGACACAAACCCCTCGAACAAAAGAAATCTGAGAAGTTGGCATTCCTCCGGACAATGACACGGTCTGAAGCGAGGCCTGGAGCGGACACCGAAGAGCGTCGGTGGCATCCGCATTGTTCTGACACGACACACATCTCGTATTCATTTCAGGAAAACATGCTCAAAGGTACGAGTGAGACCTGTGACTGATGACATGGACCTGTGGTCACATTTCATACCAGCCTCAAGGACGTAAAGTTTCCTCTGAGCTCACAACCAACCAATGCGTTCGTAACAGGTTTCAGTCCTGATTCTTGACAATCTTCTCCTACAGACCTGGCAAACGAACGACAATTTTGGTTTACTTGTTTAAATGTGGACGATGTTGACTGTTTCTCCCGTCTTGAACCTTTCTTAGATAACCGTCTGCGGGCCTCAGCTTCTATTTACTGTAAATATCTGACTTAGGACTAAGAGACGACTTCCAAAATGACAGTGAGGAGGATTATTCTCATGAATGGACGCCCGAGCAGATTCACAAACATCAGACCCTTCGGTGCTCAGAGAACTTTACCCCGAGAACTTCACCTCAGACCCGACGGGCCTCACTGACGGATGAGACCAAAATGGAGTTGTTTGGTCCTAGGGCTGGGCGATATGGACCAAAAGTCATATCTCGATATTTTCTAGCTGAATGGCGATACTCGATATATATCTCGATATTTTTTCTGTGCCATAATTGGGGTTTCCCCCAAAGCATTATAGCATAGCATCTCTGTTAGCTTCATTTTTTTCTGAGGCAAACCCTTAAAAAAACAGTCCGTTTTAATACAAAGCCTCGTGCCAAATGTCACACAGGTACATTTATTAACAGAGGTCTGCACAATATCAAAATGTATAAAACAAATGAAATAAAAATAAACTGCCTGCATATATAGAATAAAAATGCTTCTTGAATAAAATAAAACAAATATCCCTTTCCTGCATAACAATTAAATTAAAATACACTGTACAATTAATACAATGTAGACAGTAACAGGCAGACTTTTCAACTGAGGTTGATAGTTGTGCAAATAACAAAGCATTTGTGCAAATCTCAAATAAAACATTCAAGTCAATTTGTCACAAAATAAGCTATATCAAAATTAAAAAAATAAATAAATAAATAAATTTAAATCGATATAAACGATATTGTCTCGTACCATATCGCGTTTGGAAATATATCGATATATATTAAAATCTCGATATATCGCCCAGCCCTAGTTCCTAATGTCCAGAACCTGCTCGGGGATAACACAACATTGCAGCGTTAATATCGTGAAGCACGGTGGGGAAGGGCTGATGATCTGGGTCTCAAGTTGGCCGCGAACTCCGGACCACAGTTCCTCCAGAACCATGTCATGCAAGAAGAAAATACTAGTTTTATTTTCGGCTTCATATTAGTTAAATAAACACTGGTGCAGTGAAAGAGATTGTAAATCCCACTGTTGGCTTTGCTGTTTCTCAGAGATCTGATGACTACAACAGGCGAGTAAATATTCCCAGGCTCTGTCCTCTGCACGCCTGAAGACAAAAAAAAAGAAGAAAAGACCAAAGTCGAGGGGCATGGGAGAGGTGTGTGTGGGGGGGCAGGTCGGAGAAAAGGCGGGAAGGAGGCGAAGACCTTTGTGGTGTAGAGTTTCTCTGTAACGTGAGCCTACGCTCGCTGCCCCCGCCGGAGAATGTGCCTCGTCCGGCGTTCTGGGCGTCAGGTGTGTGCAGCTGCTGCGTTAAGCTCTGAACACCAAAGAGGGAGAAACCAGCGAAAAGGAGGAAGAAGCAGCTTCTCACTGAGGTTTTTTCGTCTGTCCCTGTGGCATGGTCGGGACTGCAGCCAGGCTTGGCCCGGGGCCCAGGGGAGTGCCATGTGTCCCACAGATGGGTCTGCTAAATCTGAAGGGGCATCATGTGCAGATGGTCAATTTTGCTTCGACAGGGTGTAGAGACAAATTACCAAACCTGCTGCAGACTGAAGCACAACTAATGAATGTCTTGTTTTAAAACACACACAATGAGCTGTTTTTGTGTGTTAGCGTGTACACATTTCTAATATTCACACAAGTTATTTATAATATTTCTACTTCAAGTCGTGTACAAGTTAGTGCCCTTCACTTTTAATCATATGATTTCATGTGTAAATATGATGAAAATCATCTGATCACGAGATATAACATGATTTCCTGCAATATTCCCATTATTTCTTTAACAACAATGAATCAAAAAAAATATATATATATATATAATGCGGGCGCCACTGTGAGAGAAACGTCCTGTCAGTCGGTATTTATGAATGCTGTTACGAACAAGATTTATCCTGATGTCTGAGTGGATCCAGAAACAGAAGCAGGTGATACGGAAACACAGTCAATCTCTATTGATTTAGGTTTTTAAATTCAGTTGAAGGCAGCTATGAATCCTGGGGAATCCTGGTGTTGACGCCAAACTACAGCTGGAACCGCTTCTGGAAAAGCCCTGCTAAAGACCTTGATTCTTTTATTTTACAGCCGTTTTAATGGTGATTTGCTGTCTTTTGGTCCCAATGTTCGACCGGCCTTTAGTTGTCCGACACATGCTCATAATTGTCTATTCATGGGTATCCTGTGATGTCACACAGCAGTCACGGTGCCATCATTAGGACCGACTTCCAACACGCTTTTCTATCTACTGCGCTGTGGGCCCTGGGAACAGCTAATCTTAAAGAAATGGCTCAACTTTTACATATCCTCAAAAACCCTGAACGTTGTCAGAAATGGATTGCTGCAATCTAACTGGACCCCAACTGAGACTCCAGACTATGCAGTGAGCCTTTTATTTCAGGTAAGAAACGTTAACACCAAATTAGCTAGCGCTACTAGTCGTGTTTCCTTTAACTTTAGATTTGCGCAAAACCCAGAGTCGATTATCCGATTTATTGTAAAAGTGTAATGGAAACACTTTTTTGGGCATTTGCACGTCTGTGACTGCGCTGGACGTGACGTAGCCCATCTTAAGTCATCAAAATCTGGTTTCCCGCTGTTTTTGCCTTATTAATAACATATAGTTGTCCTGTAGCACTACTTAGTCATTATTACTGCATTACATAAGGGCTTTACCTCTGAATAATCATATAAATGATCATCTGCTTCCTTCATCATTTGACTATTTTCTCAACAGCGTTAGCGCTAATCGCAATGATTTGTCAAAGACCAAAGAAGTTTTTGTCCATCTTTTTCAACGTTGAGATCTTCTTGAAGAGAAGTCTCACTGGACGAGATACAGAGAGTTACAAAAATTACATTTTGAAAAACACTGTTCAATGGAAACAGCGACCCAAAGCCGACAAAGTACTGTTGCTAATGTAACTATGGCTCAAGCTATTATGTAACGCTAATATAAGTTTGGCAGTGTTTTACTGAACTTAAAGGAGCATGAGGCTCCTTTTAAGAAATTAGACTCTCTAGCGCCACCCTTCACCACGATGGCCGTCGGAGGTACTGCAGCCAACAGCGAAGCCGGCACGGGAGAACGGGGAGAACGCGCATGCAGCGTCATGTGACGTCACATCCGCAGGACAGCATGGGAAATTTGGCCCCAGCATTGCAGCGCATTTTGCAGCACACAGCCTGTTCAAGGAAACGGAGAGATATACTAGAGGAATCATTCTTTTTGGTTTGGAACGCTTCATCTGACATTATTACTAAAAAACTTAAAACATATACAAATTTTTTTCATAAATCCTGCCTCAATCCTGCCTCATGCTCCTTTAAGGGGAGTCAATAATTCGCTTGACAGCAAATATGGATCAAATCTTGACGTATCACTTTTCTTAGAATAGGAGAGCTTGTTTTCAGTGTTACGGTGTGCTATTTTAGGGTGTAGCATCGTGCACTCTACTCCGAGGACGGCCCAAAAGATGGTGCCCACAACAATCACGTCATATTCTGACGAGTTCATGATCCACTCAGTGACAGACAGGTGTCCAGGTCACGCACCATCATCCCCCCACCACTGTGCTTGACTGTGGGTCTGAATGCTGTGGTTTGTTTTCTCTCAAACACGGTTCTGGACATTAAGACCAAACATCTCCTCTTTGGTCTTATTTGTTCACATTTGTTCCTAAAGTCTGCTGGTGTGTTCAGATAAAGTTTTATAAAACTCAAGCTTCAATGTTTGTTTTAGACACTAAATATTCCTTGTGTTTATCTAACCCTAAACCCACTGAGATCAAAAAATTGTTCCGATGTTTTTATATACATGTGAATATTTTCTAGTTCTTCTACCATTAAGTGCCAGCTTCATTTACACCCTGGTGAATGGGGAGGGCTCAAGATCATTTTCACAGCTGAACAACATTTAAATAGCTAAAACAAACAGAATGTTCAAAGTGCAAGCTTTAAAAGCTTCCTTTAGGTTGAAAGAAATCTTCTAACACTCCAACTTTGACTCGGCTCTCTCGTATTGCATACAAATAGTCAATCCTGTGCGAGCAGAGCAGCCGAATCCAATATGTGTGACTCAGAGATACAAGGCTCGGAGCACTCCCCCAGAATTTCAAAATGGACTACATTTTAATTATTCTGCGTTGCTGGAAGCGTTGTTCACATTTCTGAGACAGTTTAGTCCTCTACAACACCTCCATATACACATATACTCATCTTTTTGAGCGACTTTGCTTAAACAATCTTCTTCAGCTTTTGAAAAAAAGAGAAACGAAGTCCTCTCCGCCCCAGGCTGGAGTTTCCACCACGTTTAAAGAACCGCTTTGAATAAGACACAAGTCAGGGATGTTTTGAGGAGCTCGTCAGCACCAGGAAGGTAGTCAATACAAGAGAAATTCCCTCCCAGAAGGCTGGGGATCAAACTACAGAGGCAGCTGCTGGATATAAAATCCCACTCAGACATCAACCCTGCGCTTTCAGCTCAGGCTTAAGGGTGAATAGTTGTCAGCTCTGCTCCCGTCAGCTGAAAACAAAAAACCTGTGACTTTGATTTCCTGAAACAAGACTTGGATCTTCAGAGCGTGTACCGGCTCCAAACCACATACCCTGACAACAAAACACCACCGTGTGTTTTGTTTTTTTTCTCACATTCAGTCAGTTTTTGACATGTTTGAGCGACTTTAAGTGCTCAGTTGATTCACCGTTTCATGAAAACCGTAATAAACTCTGCCACGTGGGCGTTCGCATGAATTCAGACCCAACGAACCAGGCAAACATGCAGAGTAAACAGATGTGTGTACGATTCTCCCGTTACTACAAAATTAACCGTTCTGGAGACAAAATTTCACGTGCAACAGTGAGTATCCCGCTTTTAATCCTCACCCAGCCTCAGACCAACAACACTGTCACAAAAATGAAGCCAAAAAGAGGAAAAGAAGCACAAAGGCAAAACTAAACAGCCAGGTGCAGCTAATCATCAGTCGCTCATCAGCAGGCGTCTACCAGAGCAGATGTTTTGGCAGTTTGCTGGTCTGAGGCATCCACAATGCCAAGAAGAAAAGACATCAGCAATGGAGAGACAGGTTTTAGGTGCACATCAATCTGATAAAAGTCTCCAAATATAATTGTTCCTTGATGTGAATGATCATTCTCAAGTGGAAAACATTTATGGGAGCTCTCGATCTTCACTTAGTGGACATTAGGGGTGGGCAAAAATATCGATATGGCAATATATCGCAATACTTTTCCAGCCGATTCAATATCGATATTCAAAATTTGAATATCGATTTAAAAAAAAAAAAATGTATATATATATTTATTTTTTTTATCCCCGATTTTTTTCCCATTATATCACCCAGTGCTCCTACTAAGTGACAGTCCTGGGCATTACCACTCTCTACCAATCCTGGGAGGGCCCTGCACTGAGCTCAGGTTTTATTTCACGTTTTATTTCATTTTATAATTTATTTTTTATATAACACAATTGCCTGTCCTTAAAAAATGAAAAATGAAAATGGACAGAGGTTTATTTATTTATGGATTTATATCTATACTGACTGATCACTGTGCCTGTCCTTGGTTTTAGTACCCATCTCTCTTGTGTTTATTATCATTTGCCACATAATTAAAGCAACCTCCTACTAAATTTAATGTTAATTTCATATGATGTAAATAATATGAAAAACATATACAAATATGTTGTAACTTTAGCTTGTATAGTTATAATAAAACTTGTTTTGACTCAGTTTGTCCCATGAATTGTCACTATCATCTGATGTACATATATACAACTTGGATGTTAAGATGTGTAATGCATTTTTACATTTTTCGGTGAACTATGTAGAATATAATAATCGGGATATCGCATAATCGGGATATCGCAATGTGTATCGTATCGTGGCTCAAGTATCGTGATGCGTATCGTATCGTATCGTGAAGTCCCTCCCAATACCCACTCCTGTGGACATCCCTGCAAACCTGCCCCAAGGTCCGACCAACGCTCAGCCCTCATTGGGCGTGTTCAACGTTCAAGTCCACAGGAATTCTGGAACAATGTCCTATGGACAGATGAGACCTACGTGGAGTTATTTGGTCTTAATGTCCAGAACCATGCTTGGAGCACAGTAGTGGAGGGCTCATGATTTAATACCTGGACACCTGTCCGTCAATGAGTGGTCCATGAACTCCTTTGTAGGCCAAGGTCATCAAGACACAAATGTGAGGACATCTGTCTGACAGCTAAAGCTTGGCGTAAACTCTGCCATGTGTCAGGAAGTGATGCCAAACACAGAACTTCATGAGAGTGGCTGAAAAATACAAGAATCAGGGTTTTGAAATGACCTGGTCAGAGTTGTGGGACCTTCATGGACACTGAGGTCTTTTTCAGAAGCTAATCGTCTGAACACTATAGAAAGACGGGCTTTGGTGACTATGGGACAAGTTAACTACGACCCTGTGACCATGTCTCCAAATCTAACATAGAAAAGAAAAAGCCAGTAAAATCTATTATTTATGACCGCAGCTTCCAGTCACGGTAGAAAAAAGCTCACAAGTTCAAATACTTCTGTTACTGCAGCGAAATAAATGATTGTTCACGATGCTGAGCTGCATGTAAACTGAATTATCTTACATACGCCTGCCACCTCTGCAGGGCTGCTTTATAACACTTCAGGGATCCAACAGCACACTCTGTTTAATGAAAACAATGAGCCAAGACATTAGATTATATGGCTCTCGTGACTGACTATCACTCACATGCACTAATCCCACATGAACAACTGCAGCCAGCAGCTGCACACTTCTTTTGCATGCAGACAAGCCCAGCAGCGGGGTTCAGGCATTCCCAGGCGTTACCAAGAGTTCCCAGGCGTTCAGGGAGACCAGCAGACCGACTATCTGGGATGCCTTGCGACTCGTCTTATCTGTAGTGCGACCTTACTTTTTCCAAAAACACTACTTCTTATCCTGCTGAGAACTGATAACATCACACATGTGAAATAACCCCATCAGAGCAGAAAGAAACAAAACGAAACGTTAGACCAAACATATGCGGAACAGCATTATAGAGGTGGATAAATGCATGAGTGTTGGACCCAGACGAGACAATCGTTCTCCAAAAACATTTCCAAAACATTTCCTTAGAAGTCCAGCCAGCTCAAGTAGCATTGGGCCCAAACTCACAGTTTTTGTTCCAGCATTGGACAACCACCAATACGAACAACATATCGTCACAGAAATGGCTTTAAATCTATTCATCAACTTCTTGGCTTGAGCAGCACCAACGTACAGAGGAATCCCTCCAAGCATGTCAGGTCTAGAGACGTATTAGTCGGGACATGATCAAATGGACTCCGTTACCTCAAGAGACGACCGATAACAAAGAGAATCCCATCTTTGCTGTTTTCATTTAACTGAAAGCTCTACTTAGAAATATTAATTTGGACTCTTTCTACCGTTGTAGTTGGTTATGGACGAACATTTACATAAAAAAGCCCTGCCTCCAATGTTTTTTATTCCCTTTTTACACACAAATAAACCAACTTTATTGATCCCGTGGGGTCTTCAAATGCAGTGACAGATAAAACCTTGTGGTTTAAGCGTGTTATAAAAAAGTCCATTTGTTGCGCCTCCTTTCTGTTCTGTTAAGGCTTCAGATTTACGGCAGTACACACTCAGCCGTGCTGGAAACACAAACACGGCCATCACCCTGATGAGCGCTGGTCTCTGAAATCGATAAAGGTTTGTGCAGCAGCGAATCGACCCCGCTGCATGTTTGGGTTTTTCTTCCTGTACAGAGGAAGGGTTCATTTCCATGCGCGAGAGATGCTTTTAGCCACAAATCGTATTCCAGTGAGTGCCCTTCGAGGCCCATTAGGGAGTTGGGCAGTTTAGACACGGGGTGATTTAGATGCTCTTTAGAGAGCCTGGGGTCACTACAAGCACCACCACCACCTCCACCCCCAACCTAATCCAAAAACAGACAGATTTACTCAGTCTCCAGAGGAGGTAGCGAGGAGATGGGGATTAAATAGACGTAACCCAATTAAGACAAGGCTGATGGGGTAAAAAACAGGGGTTTAAGAGAAAAAGAGGGATAAAGTGAGTGAGTGTCACCCGGTTACGAGAGGGGGGACGTCTCAACCGGGTGGGGAAAACTGATTCACATAAGATGTGTAATACTTATCTGTTGAATATTCTCCTACTCTGAAAACATTGCTATGAGGTAGGAATGGGCGATATTTTACCGTTCACGATAAACCGCCAAAAAAATTCCCCACGGTAAGAATTTGTCATCTCACGGTAAAACGATAAATTGAGGAAATGAGCCTGAAAGAAAGAAAGAAAGAAAGAAAGAAAGAAAGAAAGAAAGAAAGAAAGAAAGAAAGAAATGAGCCTGAAGAAAGAAAGAAAGAAAGAAAGAAAGAAAT